>NW_026991723.1:13785000-14217500 GCF_029215605.1 Mirounga angustirostris
ATCATTTTAAAAAGGAACGCACAGTTTTAGAGGAAGGGGCTAACCATTAGTAGAAAGTTATTTTTTTCTTCTTTTTTTATTTTTAAGAAAGTATGAATTTCTCAAAGTACCATGCAGGTCAAGAAAAATATTCAGCAGCGTCCGAAACAAGTTAGAGCTAAGCACTTAGGCGCACTTCGTTTCCTAAATGTAAGTGCATTAAATGGCCCTTATGAAACTAACTTTTAAACTGTCCATTTGAACAATTTTGTGCAATTTTGTCCTTTTGTGCAAAAGTACAAACAGTAACACCCGGTCCATTACGAAGTAAAGTGAAAGGGGGACAAGGAAGTGACCATGCAAAATTCCTCCGTCTCTTAGAGTCACAATTTCTACTCGTGCTGGAAAAGAAATGTGATTTTGAATCTGAGCATATTAGAGTCCTATTAAGCATTTTTCACTACTCAAAACAAAACAAATTTGTGCATGTTTCCCTCCAAAGCACAAAGGTGAATGAAGTGAAAGCAATTAGCTAAACAAGAAGCAGCAGCTTAGTTACCTTTCCATCTTGGATGTACTGTTAAAATTCCTTTCCTCATGCAAAATCCTTACTGGAGCTTAAGAAGTCTGAAGGCAGAGATTTAATGAACTAACTAAAATCCTCAAGTGCTTCACGTGTCTCCTTTGACTTCTACAAAAGAAGCAAAGCCAACAATACGCTAAAAATGAGACAGGCTATTGTCAATGTGATGTAGTCCGCTAAAATTAACTTTGCCTGCTGAATGGGGTCTTGAGACATTCAGCAGAGATTCCAATACCTACTATGACTGTTCGGATTAAAAGAGGTTTGTAGGGAAAGCTGGGTGGCACAGTCAGCTAAGCATCTGACTCTGGTGTCGGCTCAGGTATCATCATCTCAGGATGCTGAGATACAGGGCTCTGCGCTCAACGTGGAGTCTGCTTGAGTTTCTCTCTTCCTCTCCCTCTGACCCTCCCCACCTCTCCCTCTCTCTCTTTCAAATAAATACATCTTTAAAAAATCAAAAATTAAAAAAATTAAAAGATGGTTTGTATTAAACTGAATTTTAGAGGAAATCCCTTGTGCCAGATCACGTAGTTATGCCAATTACTTAGAAAAGAAAGCTGATCTGATTGGCTGAAATATAGGATGCATGCTATGATAGTAAGAAAGCTTAGCAAAGTTGTATGACCAGATTGGTGTCATAGAAACAAAACTCCTTAGGATGTTGAAAGCACAAGAAGATGTAAAGTGATGCCAAGGTGGTTAAAATAAAAACTTAACCAAAATGAGAAAGGCAAATGGGAAAGCCATACTCCTTCTAAACTCTTCTTTCTTTGAAAGCTTTATAGATAAATATTTATTTTATCTAAAGGTGAAAATTAAGTGGTTTTTAAGATTCCTGCCAACACAATGCCTCAGTCTTTGGTGATTGGTTAATCAGCTTTACTTCTTGTGCCTACCAGTATTTTCCAACCAGACCCAACATGGAGCCCTGGCAAACACATGAAATGGTCCTATTCATTGATAAAGATCCCGTTGGATGTTACACACTGCTCACTTGTGTGAACAACTTTGCAAGCTGGTTGAAAATTTCTGTCTAACCAGCCCTGCAACAGTGATATGCCCTGGCCAGCTGGATTTCAAATGTTACAAATATCTGTGATTTTTAAAAGGCGATCTCAGAATCTTAACTTCTTGACTGTGTCTGTGATGAAACTTAACTTGAAGATAATGCGTAACAAAAAACTCTATGTGTCTGCCATGACCACTTACTTTCCAAAAGTTTTTTATGGTAGGAAGTGAACACAATGATCATGATGGTGGCAGTAACATTAGTTCTAAGTATCACCAATTTATTCACATTAATATTTCATAAGGGTTCCTGGAGGTCCAGGGAATATGTTGAAAAGAATACAAAAGAAAAGGAAAGACAGTAAAAGTATGAAAGTAGGAATAGAACATGAGAAACTAAAAACTAGTAACAGTGGTATTAAAATGGTTAACATTTATTAAGCATTCACCGTGTCAGGCATTGTCTACCTCCAGGGATTAATTCATTTAATTCTCACAATGACCCCATTTTACAGATGAGGAAATCGAGACAAAAGAGGTTAAAGAAACTGCTTAAGACTACATAGCGAGATAGCAGCAGACCCTAGACTTCGACCCCAGGAGTCTGGCTCCAGAGCCCATGCACTTTATTATTATGTCATTATATGCAAGAAAGCAGACAGAGAGAGGAAATAATTATCATAACCACCTGATGCGGGACTGCTTCCTTTGTGCCACGCTCTGTGCTAAGTGTCGCGAATGAGATCACTGATCTCTGAAACTCTTTGAAGAAGGAAAATTCTCATTTTTTCAGATGAGAAAAACAGAGACTCACACAAGGTAATAACATGACCCCAATTACTCAACTTTTAAGTTGCAGCATTGAGGTTAATCTCCAGTCTGCCTGACCTCTTCACAATTACAGCCTATAAACAAATAATAACCAATATTTATTGAGTATTTTCTATATAATTAGGTCCAGTGCAAAGTACTACTGAGCACATACTTCTCAGTTCAACCTTTCATCTATATTAAAGATTAAAAACTGTGGTTTAGAGAGTCTAAGCAACTTTCCCAGGACACACAGGCAATAATTGAGAGAATCCTGACTCCATTTCTGTGTATCTGAAACTTGAGCCTAGGGACACACCCTTATACTTTATTTTTAGTACATTCAACCATTATACTACTAATTTGGTTTAAATTTTAAAAAACATAACTGTTGCTATTAAAATAATGGATTGTCATTGTTGGTTCAGGAATTAAAGTTGGGGGATGGTGATGAGGTTCTCTAGTTTCTCGGGGATTCTCTTAGGCCATATTATTTTTCTCACAGGGGAGTCGTGAGAATCCAGTCAGTTAATATGAGTAAAGCATTTTACTCGATATCTGGCACATTCTTAGCTGCCTTCCCTCCCTCTACAGGTAGGTGCCTTCCGGTGGCTAGAACTTACTGTTACTATCATATTGTTGTTACTATTATAACATGTAATCAATATAAAATTAATACTGAGACATTTTACATTATGTTTTGTACTAAGTCTTTGAAATCCAGTGTGCATTTACATTTACAGCATAACTCAATTTAGATTAGCTACGTTTCAAGTGTTCGATAATCACATATGGCGAGTGGCTACCTTATCATATAACAGAATCACCATAAAATACCATCTCAATAATTGTGATTGACTTCAAAAAACAACAAATAAAAACATCAAGTAGGTGTTTTCAAGCTGGTGGTGGTTGAGGAGGGAGATTAGATAATAGTTTGAAAACCTCTGGGAGGTTATAGGTCATCTACGTGGAAGAGAAGTTGAATTATATGTAACCCCCATACATTTGCCCACAATTTCATGGAGTCCATGGCCCCAGGCTAAAGAACACTGTCTAAATGATTTGTGTGAGAGATCATCTCTGGAGAATGACAAAGGAATGTGCCCACATACTTTGAGATACCTACTGGCTTTGCACAAAATGTGGGACAGGAGCAGTGGTGGTGGTCTTCTGCCCCTGGTAGCTCATTCTCATACCCAGTCGGTTGTGTGGAATTCATCTAGCTTGGCCAACTTAAAGCATTCTAAATTCTTCCTAAATGTCAGAAGGATTCATCATTGGCCCGAACTTATTTAATTAGGCATCCAAATGTTTGGCTCAGTGCATGTATTATGTATGAAAGACTCGTTGAATCTGACTCTTACTTTGGGCTCCTGTCTTCACTCTTCCTTATCACTTAAACAGGATTGGGTCTTACCCATTTTTGAAGTGCAACAACTCAAAATCCAAAATATTCTGAACTTATATCTTATGCTTCTGCTTATCTTTTTAAAAAGATAGGTACACAGAGTGTTAATTCTATTTGTCAAACCAGCCATCAAATATTTACTTATTCTTTCTCAGGAGCATCTGCCCTCCATCAATTTCTTATTAATTTGACAGAGTAAATGATTATTTCTAAGTGTGGAGGCACCTTTGAGACTTTCATTGTTTACAAAGGACTTTATACTAACTGGTGGTGCATTTTTCAGTGACTTAATGAGCAGATAACTCAGGCACAATGTTTATTACCTTGGAGAGAAAAAGGAAAGTATTTAAGCCACCCAGTCTATTCCTTTATATTTTAGTTATTATAACCTCTATGTGTGTGTGTGTGTGTTTGTGTGTGTGTGTGTGTGTGAGAGAGAGAGAGAGAGAGAGAGGATATGAAAGAGAGATTTCCTTTTCCATTTGTAATATTTGTAATTAGCCCCAAAACTAGAGTCTTTGGCTTTCTTGTAAAATCTCCCTTTGAAAAGCCAATCATTTTTTTCCAGATGTATTTAATTCCCTTTACCCTAGGATATCTCCTAGCTATAGGAGTTTACAGCTGAACATTTACATAGAATTTTAGAAACAGAAACAGTGATCTCAACAAAGGAGAGATTCCTTTCTGTTTGAAAGAATTATATGGAGAAGTGTGTGTGTGTGTGTGTATTCCAGCCCCCAAAGTGGGCAATACATGACACATAGCATTCAAAAGTTTGATTAAGGATGGTGTCTCAGACATAACACCCCACTCTCAACCCACCTCTCCTCTCTTAAAGGCTTATTATGTTTCAAGACGAACAATGTGATTTGTGAACAGATTAGAACAGCCCGTGGGGAAACCAGAGCCAAAGAGGCCACAGGGATTCTTGACTTTTCAAGGTGTATTCTAGGATTTCAGTAAAATAGATCCATCACCTTGGGCCCTTCTCTGGACCAGCCTGAGAACTCATGAGACTTTTACATTCTGCTTTCTTTGAGTTCCTTGCTGCCTAGCCTCTCACACTTGGGAATGTGTGTCTGTCTTTTAAGAAGGTGGTAACTTGAGGGTTATGCATGTGGACAAATTAGAGAAGCCTGGCAAGTTCTTCCCTGAGTATTCCTGGCTTCATGGTCCCATGGAATCGATCCTGGTTTGGTACCCAGTGCTGTTCTCTGGATGAGAAAATAGTGTACCACTTTTCGCAGCAGACATGCCATATGGCACTCATTACTTCCTCTCTCCTAAACAAAATCCCTGGAATTATAAAGCTTTTTCTCCTACTTGTAAAAGATAATGGAGGGTAGTTTTGGCATTTATTAAAAAAAAATACATATTATGACAATGCCTGTTGACAGTTATATATTTCTAATCCTCTCTTAAATTCAGAAAGTTTCTGGGGAAAATACTCCCACCATAAGATTAGCACTAAGAAATCTGGCACTGCAGCAGATCAAGTTTTCCCTTACAAGCTTACCTTTCAGAAATGACAAAAGTTTCCTAGGTGATCTTTCCCTGGACTACCACATGTTTTATCAAGAACACGCTTTTACTTGTAGCTAAATCTTGGACTCAAGAGAGGCCAAGAAGAGTTTCACCTTTATATCAGGTCTTGTCTTTAAAAAGAAAAAAAAAAATACTGTATGCCAGAAAAATAAGTCGAAAGTACAAGATTTGAGGATCAGACAGATCTGGGTTCAGGCTGCAGCCCTTACTTGCTATCTGATTTGAGGCAAATATCTTCATTTATTTGACCCACAGTGTCGTGGTGTACAATATGGTGTAATATGGACACAATAACACCTATCTAGCAGGAATATTCTGGTGATTATAAAGCACAGAATACCTTGCCTAGCATGTATAAAATGGCTAAATGACACCTATTATTTCCCAAGTTTATAATAATTACTTACTATAGGTGTACTATTTTCAGTTTATATATATATTGTGTGTATATATATATATACACACACACACACATATATATATTTATTAATGTTTGGAACTAACTCAATAATTTTATTGGCATTATTCTTTTCTGTTTCATAAACAAGCCAACTCTTTCCCCTTAAATAGATTTCCCTTATTTTTAGCAAGAAGTGTTATTTGCTTTTTTGCATGTGTGGCTGGAAAAAATTCAAAGAATCAGAATACAGAAGAACTAAAGCATCTTTCTCTCAGTTAATTAGTCACAATACAGTAGAAACCACAATAACTTGATAGTCATGAAACCACTTTCTACACCCTGCTTCCACAAAGGGGTTTTGCAATACTGCTTATACCATAACACTGTAGCTGCAAAAATAAAGTGAAAAAAAATAACAGATTGGAGCTACACCCAACACACACATACACGTGCGCACGCACGCGCACACACACACACACACACCATTAACAGTAAATGGAAAGGCAGTTAGACCTTTTTAGAAAAGTAACCACAGAAATCCAAAACATCAAGGAGCCATGACAACGTTTAGAAGACATAAGAAAATCATGACAATGTTTGTCACATAATTTCAACAGTGTAGCAAGGCAGAAAAACAGTAACATGTAGGGGTTTAAGAAGTTGGTGGATTTAGGTAGGAGTTTAAATAACCTGCATTTTGAGCTTCTATCAGAAAAAAAGGATTTAAAACTCCTATCTGTGAAATTTTGAGGGGAATAAATTGTTGACAGAGAATGGCTTAAGCCTGAGAAAGCTATTGCAACCTTGTGCAGAATAAACTTCAAGAGGCGACTGAGCAAAATCAGTCCCTCGGTCACTTTGGTCAGGCTCCAGCTCAGGCTTGCAGGTCACAACATGAAGACCCTGAGGGATGCCCTGTAATACAGACGTGAATATAGGAAAACAAATACTCTAATTCCTCGCAGGAAGGACCCAAGGTCTATCTGCTTCAGGGAAGAGGGGAATGCAATCACACTGACATCATTAAAATACAAATGCCCTAATCTCCTAGGGTTATCAACTCATCCACTTTTTTTCAGTACTAAAACCTCACTCCTGGGCGCCTGGGTGGCTCAGTTGGTTAAGCGACTGCCTTCGGCTCAGGTCATGATCCTGGAGTCCCTGGATCGAGTCCCGCATCGGGCTCCCGGCTCAGCGGGGAGCCTGCTTCTCCCTCTGACCCTATCCCCTCTCATGCTGTTTCTCTCTCTCTCTCTCTCTCAAATAAATAAATAAATAATTAAAAATAAAATAAAAAAATAAAATAAAACCTCACTCCTTGGAGAAAGGTTATCTTTGCTAAGCTTTATGCAAAATTCTGTTAAATTTTTTCTTATTTTGTTCACTTTCTTATTTTGTTCAGCAGAAATTTCTGAACTGAGCTTATTTTGTTTATCCATGATTTTACTTTAATACTTTAGCCTACAAAGGATAGGTTTACGCTACACTGAACACAGGAGAAGCTTCATGTAAACCAAAGGACAATACAAAAAAATAACCTTTCTGTGACTTCCTCCAAGAAAGCTAACCTTGTCCAAGTGAAAACTATGTTCTTAAACATTTTTCTAGCCAGAGGAAATACCTCCTGTCAATGAAACATGTGACAAATAACAACCGATATTTATTGAAAACTTACTGTAGATTAGGAACTACTCTCAACCTTTTAATGACTATAATCTATAAGTAATGTTAAATAAAGCTAATTATAATAGAACAGTTATTATTATAGGCCAGACACTGCTCCAAGTGTTACCCCTATTAGCTCTTTAAGCCTCACAACAACCCTATGATGTAGATACAATTATTATCCCCATATTGCAGAAGAGGAAACTAAGGCCTGAGGGGTCAAGTAACTTGCATTTGGCCATAAGTCAAGGCTTCACACCCCAAGCAGTCTGATCCCAGAGACCTCACTTTTAGCCATTAGCTCATATTTCCTTTCTATGTCAAGATTGCCTGCTTCACACTGTTTCAAAGTGGTATGTAGGAAGTACATAAAAAGTTTTCAGGAAGTATAAGTCATAGAGATTAGAAATATATATTGGTCATCACTATAGCCCCATCACCTCCAGGAAAATTAACCCCATTGGAAAAAGTCTACAGTAGAAACTCTCCTAGTGGGATCAGGCTGACACATCTTTGGAAAGAGCTAAGAATTGTTTCACTATGAACTGCTGAACCTATGCCTTACTTTCTTGGAATTCCAAGTCTTTTCTGTCCACGGGCTTTTGGGGATTCAGAAGTCTCCTTCTAAAGCAAGAGTCTGATGAAAACTTTCACTCAATCATGAAAACATAACACTCAAAAGTGACTACAAATAATTGTGTATGGTCTTCACTCAGCAAAGAGGTGTGGTCTCCATTTGCATGGACTCCGGTTCAGTCTCCATTCAGCAATGAGGTCTGGAGTCCCTACTGTGTGCAAGGAACTCTTTCACGTACTGAGGATTTAGAGGAATTCTAGATTTCTGCCTTACATGACCTAAGGAGGTGGTGGTAGGAGAGAAAGGCATCAGTAAAACTCAAAGGCAAGTATGAATCTCAATCCATATACTCTAGTATACAAGAAAGAGCATTTTTCTCTGTTTTTCTTTAACAGCCACCTCACCAGAAAATCTACTGGGACTTGCTTCACCTCCTTTGACTGCACTAAAATCAAAGAGATATCAGATCTCTTGAAGTTCTCTGCATTGTTGCTTCCCTGCCAAGCCCCTACTCTTTATCAAGGTTTGGAGGCCTGAGACTTGTACTTAGTCTTTCTTACTTCCTCATGAATTCCTTTCCTTGTACACTCACCACCTTCCTGGGGCCCTGCCACAATTTGATGTACAGGTCCCCACTGTTCCAGAACCCCATGCCCGTGACTTCTGTTCCCTCTATTCCCTCTTCTTCTCCTCCTACTGCTCACCAGAGCATTCACAACTTCCCTCTCCCTTTGAGAGATCCAGCACCTTCTCTTCAATGCGCTTTGGCTCTCTCAATAAAAGGAAGCAGCCTTTGACTTCAAGCAGCTCCTGCTATAGGCACTCCAAAATTTCCCCAAGGAAAAGAATTATCAAAAGTCAGGTTCCTTCTTGAAATGGAAACAAAAGTAAAACACAAATTAGTATCACAGAAAAAAATTCTTTTGCCCCCAAAAGAGCTTTTCACTAAATTGCTGAGATAGTAAGGTATAAGGAACAGTGCTCTGAGATGCAGCTGCAAGAGAAGAATATAAGAGTATGTCCTGAAATAGTGATTGGAAAATTCTAAGAATCTTTTTAAGTGAAAAAGAGGTTAGGGGAAGAGGGAATAGGCAAAGCCTCAGGATCCTTCTCCTCCCCACAAATAATCCCATTTTATTTTTTTTATAAGTTGGAATTCATGTATAATTTGCTTTTATTCTCATTATTTCTGCTGCCATTGTCCTGTACGGACTTGCGGGAGGGTTATAGGGACCACCACTGTCTATATCCATGTGCACAAACATGTGCACATGTGCTTTTTTCTGACAGTTCAACATATACAAATTTTCAAGAAATTGGGGAAGTAATGTTTTCTACCATTTATATCAGTTTTTATGTATAGTATATAGTATATACTTATTTCTCTATAAATATTTGTATAGTGTCAAACCACATAAGATCTATAATTAAAGTCCTTATCACCAGAGTCTTGTGGTCATGGAGCAGTTGACCACCTTGAGAATAGTGGTGGTTGTGCAAGGCTATATGCATGATAAACTTGCATAGAACTACACACATACACACACGTTTGCATGAGTTCATGTGTCACGTGTTAAATTTGAATAAGCTCTATGGGTTGTACTAAGGTCAGTTTCTTGGTTCTGATATTGCACTATAATTGTTAACAGTGGGAAGCTGGGGAAAGGGTACAAGGGACTTCCTTGTACATTCTTTGCAACTTCCTGAGAATCTATAATTATTTCAAAATAAAGTGTTTTAAAAATTCTTGTTGGTGGCTCAGTCAATTAAACATCCTACTCTTGATTTCAGCTCAGGTCATGATCACAGTGTTGTGAGACTGAGCCCCATGTTGGGCTCCACACTAGGTGTGGAGCCTGCTTAAGATTCTTTTTCCCTCTCCCTCAGTCCCTCCCCCATCTAAAACAAATAAATAAAAATTCTTGTCACCAAGTGGTTGAAAGACCTAAATGTGAGACAGGAGTCCATCAAAATCCTAAAGGAGAACACAGGCAGCAACCTCTTCGACCTCAGCCGCAGCAACTTCTTCCTAGAAACATCACCAAAGGCAAGGGAAGCAAGGGCAAAAATGAACTATTGGGACTTCATCAAGATAAAAAGCTTTTGCAAAGCAAAGGAAACAGTCAACAAAACCAAAAGACAACCGACAGAATGGGAGAAGATACTTGCAAATGACATATCAGATAAAGGACTAGTATCCAAAATCTATAAAGAACTCATCAAACTCAACACCCAAAGAACAAAGAATCCAATCAAGAAATGGGCAGAAGACATGAACAGACATTTTTCCAAAGAAGACATCCAAATGGCCAACAGACACATGAAAAAGTGCTCAACATCGCTCAGCATCAGGGAAATCCAAATCAAAACCTCAATGAGATACCACCTCACATCAGTCAGAATGGCTAAAATTAACAAGTCAGGAAACGACAGATGTTGACGGGGATGCAGAGAAAGGGGAACCCTCCTACACTGTTGGTGGAAATGCAAGCTGGTGCAGCCACTCTGGAAAACAGTATGGAGGTTCCTCAAAAAGTTGAAAATAGAGCTACCATATGATCCAGCAATTGCACTACTGGGTATTTACCCCAAAGATACAAATGTAGGAATCTGAAGGGGTACGTGCACTCCAATGTTTATAGCAATGTCCACAATAGCCAAACTGTGGAAAGAGCCAAGATGTCCATCAACAGATGAATGGATAAAGAAGATGTGGTAATTATATACAATGGAATATTATGCAGCCATCAGAAGGAATGAGATCTTGCCATTTGTAACGACGTGGATGGAACTGGAGGGTATTATGCTGAGCGAAATAAGTCAAACAGAGAAAGACATGTATCATATGACCTCAGTGGTATGAGGAATTCTCAGGAAACAAACTGAGGGTTGCTGGAGTGGGGGGTGGGGTGGGAGGGATGGGATGACTGGGTGATAGACACTGGGGAGGGTATGTGCTCTGGTAAGCGCTGTGAACTGTGCAAGACTGTTGAATCTCAGATCTGTACCTCTGAAACAAATAATGCAATATATGTTAAGAAAAAAAAAAAAAGAAGAGAGCAGGAGGGGAAGAATAAAGGGGGGGAAATCGGAGGGGGAGATGAACCATGAGAGACGGTGGACTCTGAAAAACAAACTGAGGGTTCTAGAGGGGAGGGGGGTGGGAGGATGGGTTAGCCTGGTGATGGGTATTAAAGAGGGCACGTTCTGCATGGAGCACTGGGTGTTATGCACAAACAATGAATCATGGAACACTACATCTAAAACTAATGATGTAATGTATGGGGATTAACATAACAATAAATTTTTAAAAAATTCTTGTCACCTTCTGTCTAAACTATTTAACCTATACATTGTGAAATGTTTTTTTTTAACATAATAGTGTTCCTCAATAATAGAGAATTTGTTGATGCCAACTTTGACATATATATGTATATCTATATTCAATATGTAAGGCATGCTGCTACACTTGAAAATAAACACTGAGGGGCACCTGGGTGGCTCAGGCATTAACTGTCTGCCTTCGGCTCAGGTCATGATCCCAGGGTCCTGGGATCGAGCCCCACATCGGGCTCCCTGCTCAGCAGGGAATTCTGCTTCTCCCTCTGCCCCTCCCCCCAACTCATGCTCTCTCTCTCTCTCTTGCTCACTCTCTCAAGGAAATAAATAAAACCTTTAAAAAAAAAGAAAAAAAGAAAAGAAACATTGAGCTTATTATTCCTTTTGGAAAGAGACGGGAGGGTTGTCTGATTAAAAGTGGCTTTAAAATTTTTATTCTTAATGTATCAATATATAGTACTAACTCTCAAGTTTTATTTTAATAGTCTTTTTACAGTAAGTGAAGAATGGAAAAGTCATGGATGATTTTTTTGTACCTCAAAACTTGAGCTATTCATTGTACTCAAAAAGGCCATCATGGATAGTGATAATTGTCTTTAGAACAAACTGGAGAAAATATGACAAATATACGTTTTAAAACAATGCTTGGCACTTATATATTGTTTCCCTCTTTTACTTATAGACTCAATTTTAGATCCTCCCAATAGCCATTTGAGATAGAGTGGGGAGGCAAATAGTATTAAAAGACATAAATAATCATATTTAAACAGCTCCGTGGCAGGAGCTGACAATTTATTCAGTCTTTAATGGAGCAAAGTCACCCAGTTCTTGATTTCTGATCTCCTGCCTGATGGCAGTGACGGTGCTGGGGACTATGAATGATAATGATGATGATCTATTTATTTGCATCAGGTTGTACTACTTTATCCGAGGTTCGGTTCTGGCCTAATCCATGATGAGGTCATCAAGCATTTTAGTGCTTCAGGAAACACTTCCCACCAGCCGGATTTTTGCCGAACTTTTCAGCAAACAACTGAATACTATATAAGGTCTATTGCCCAGCCACCCCCTTCCCCGTTGCCCAGGGTTGATGGAGTGGGCCCTGAGTCATGGAGGCAGTTGGTGAGGGGGGTGGCAGCTCTTCCCACCAACGATTATTTTTTACAGTAACTGAGGGCTCTCGTTATACCTTCAACTCAGTCTCCTTGCCTCCACAACAAGCCAGCCAATGTGGTGAGATACACATCATCAGTTTTTTACTTCTTTCCATTTTTGAGATTTGTTTGAGCTGCATTTTTTTTTCAGGACTCTGATATCAAAGTGGAGGGGAAGGGTAAATGTGCAGGATAACGGACCTTAGTTCTTTCTCTCTCTAGCAAATGCCAGCGCCCGTGAATTGTACTACCCGAAACAGATCATTACATTCTGCTAGATAAGGGTGTAGTAAAACAAATATTGCTTATATGCCAGTTGGGTTAAGCTCCAAGATTGAACTATAAACATTCTTGGCTTGTCTTGACAAATGAATATATAAACACTTGCCACTCTTTTCACAAGCTATCCTTCTGAGCTTGGGAACAGGTCTGAGGTACCTCTTGGATACAATCAGGGAGTTCTTGACAGATCTGATTATGGTGTTCAATTCCCATTTACTCCCAGTTTTATCTACTTATTAAAAGTAATGCCATGCAAATCTATGACACTCGTTTTTCATCCTCACGCCTATTTGCACCCCCTCAAATGTCTCAATCTGGCACTTTGCTCATAGGTGCAGATCTCTAGGAAGCATCTGTCATTCGTTGTAACAGGTGGATATTTATTGAATATGATAAAATTTACAGGTTATTATGTTTCTCATATATCCTGCCTTCCTCAATGGGAATAAAAATTAACTTGAAATTTTTATCAACATTTTTGTGAGGGAAGGGCTGCTTATTTATAAGCGGGTTTATTTTTTGTTTCAAGTCTTCCCACTATCTTAATCATTGCTTTTATTTTTCCTTCCAAGAGATCCCACCTTCTGTCTGATTTAACTATAATTAGGTTCTCTGTTTGGTAAGGTTATTGTACTTTACATTTCTGGTGTAATCTCTTAAATGGTTTAAAACTGCTACAAATAAAGTTTTAAAATACATGGCACAACATCTTTTATTCCTTTCTCAAATATCCCATTTAATCTTCTAATCTCCAAACTTACTCTACTTTGCACAAAGGTTACACTTAGTAAACACATGCTTATTTTTTAAAGTCTGTCTTTTAACAGATAAAATCATGAAGGATGCCAGTAAACATCAAAGACACACTTAAGTGTGAAACAAAGTCACAAGACTGAAGCATGCATCCTGACTTTGGGGGAGGATGGATGAAGGACCAGCCCTTGGGATAGAATAGGATCCAAGTAATTGCTTAGATTTACCATATAACAATGATGGCTTCAGAAATGAATGTGTATGAATTCTCAGAAGACATTGAGATAAAAATAAGAAGTCAGTTGTGGGAAGAGAATATATTATATGGGAAATATGAGGACTACCATAAGCCAGGCTGTGAAACTTGTGAAATTTGCCTTTTATATCTGCCCATCTTCCATTCAGCATCTCTCTATTCAGTATAGTTCAATCTCTCCCTCCCCCCCCACACCCGTCTCCCTCTATTTTTCACACATATACATATACACACCACACACAAACACACACACATACACCATAGGTGTTTCTCTAGTCATTGGGTCATCATTACTTTTTTAAACTTCATTTTTAAAGAACTGTAGACTTACAGGGTTTCAAATATAATACAGAGTGGTCCCATGTACCTTTCACCCAGTTTCCTCCAACAGTTACATCTTGTGTAACTAAAATACAGTATCAGAGTCAAGAAATCTCCATCAATGGGCGCCTGGGTGGCTCAGATGGTTAAGCGTCGGCCTTGGGCTCAGGTCATGATCCCAGGATCCTGGGATTGAGTCCCACATCGGGCTCCCTGCTCAGCGGGGAGCCTGCTTCTCCCTCTGCCTCTCTCTCTCTCTCTCTGTCTGTCTCTTACAAATAAATAAATAAAATCTTTAAAAAAAAAAAAAAGAAGAAATCTCCATCAATAAAATGTATGTTTATCATTCTATGCCATTTTACTACCTGTGTAGAGTCTTGTAACCACCACGGGAACCAGGATAGAGAACTATTCCAAAACTCTACTTAGCTTCCATTAAGTCCCTTTATCCTCCTCTATTCATAATACCATTGTTTTAAATATTTCCTCTACATATTTTGAGATCCACATCAATGTTTTACTTTTTGCTGAGACCATAATTCGGAAAACTCAAGAAAAGGAAAGTCCATTGTATTTAACCATATTTTGGCTCTTTCCATTGTTTATTCTTCCTTCCTAATGTTCTAAGATATTCTTTATCAAAAATTTCTTTAAAAGCTATTATTTTAAGATAGGTCTGCTGGTAAAAATTCTTTATTGTGTTCCTTTGTTTCATTTATGTCCTCTTCATTCCTGACAGCAAATTTTGTGTGATATAAAATTCAGGGTTGGTAATTCTTTCAGCACTCCACAAATCCGGGCCAGTCCTTCTGGCCTCCGTAGTTTCTGATGACAATCTAATGCCATTTGAGTTGTCATTTCGACACTGTTGTTTCTCTCCCACAGCTTTCAAGATTTTTTTTTTTTTTTTGCCATTAGTTTTCTAAGGTTTAATTATGATGTGTCTTAACATGGATTTCTTTGGGTTTATCCTTTTGGGGTTTGTTCAGCTTTAAAAAAGAACAGCTTTATTGAGATGTAATTCACATTACCATAAAATTCATCTATTTACAGTGTTAAATCAATGACTTTTAATGTTCTCATTATGAATTTGCAACTATCAACAAATAGGGGCTCGATCCCAAGACCCCAAGATCATGACCTGAGCCGAAGGCAACCGCTTAACGGACTGAGCCACCCAGGCGCCCCCTTAATTTCATTTTTTGATTGTTTATTGCTAGTGTACAGAAATACAACTGATTCTGTATATTGATTTTGTAGCCTGTAATCATGCTGAATGTATTTACCAGTTCTAATAATTTTTAATTGAATTCCTTAGAATTTTTTACATACAAGATCACATCATCTGCAAATATAGATAGTTGTATTGTTTCCTTTCAATCTGGATGACTTCTGTTTCATTTCTTACGGAATTGCCCTCGTTAGATTGTCTAGTACAATGTTAAATAGTAGTGGTGGGAGCTAACATCCTTAAATCTGTCCTGATCTTAAGGGAAAGGAATCCATTCATTGACCATTAAATATGATCCTAGCTGTAGGGTTGTGTTTTTTTTTCATAGATGTCCTATATCATGTTAAGGAAGTTCCTATCTATTCCTAGTTTGTTCAGTGTTTTTAATCACAAAAGAGTACTGATTTTGTCAAATGCTTTTTCTGCATCTATTGTTTTCATTGCTTCTATGACCAGAAAAAACTGATGATAATATTCATTCATTCATTCATCAAACTCTCCTACTCCTTTTTTTTTTTTTCTTTTTTTTTTTTTTTTTTAAAGATTTTATTTATTTATTCATGAGAGACAGAGAGAGAGAGAGAGAGAGAGGCAGAGGGAGAAGCAGGCTCCCAAGGAGCAGGGAGCCCGATGTGGGACTCGATCCCAGGACCCTGGGATCATGACCTGAGCCGAAGGCAGACGCTTAACCATCTGAGCCACCCAGGCGCCCCTCTCCTACTCCTAAGGACCCCTTTGTTTTTCATTTATGCCTGTAATAATTTCTTCCAGGACTGCCTGGTAATAGCTGACTCTCTGATCCTGTACACCATGTCCATAGGTAACTTTCCCCAACTCTTGTCTCTGTGATTATGAATACAGGTTGTTGCCCCAGAGGTAAGGACACGGGAAGAACATTATGAAAAATAGGAGAAGGATATGGCTGTAAACCATACCTTTTAAGGTAGACAAGTAGTTTATTTGAGGATCTTTCTCTAAGAGCAAACAAATAAAGGAAAATTCATTTTTATGCATACTCTGAGGACATAATCAACTTTATGAGATGAAATGTAATATCTTCCCAACCTCATAACCATAGACTAGCCCCAGCAGACTGCAGGCACAAGCCTACCCTTTTTTAGTGTAAAAGAAGATGAGAAATATAAGAAATGAACGCAAAAGAACGTAACTATATCCACAGGAAAGGATTAATTATGGATAAAGTCAGTTCTTGAAAAAAAAGTCTGGTTTAAATCTTCCCCTATTCTCCTTCACCTAGGCATGTTATTTTTTCTGAAATGAGATAAGCATCTTTTAATTCCAGAAGTATATCTTGTGAATTCTGCAAATAATTGTTACCATGGAGCTTTAAGTATCCCATAGCAAGCTAATACATTCTTGGGGCTATTGCTATTTTGGCATTTAATGTGCTTGCTCCTTCAACAGAAAAACCTAGAAGGAAAAAAAAAACAAAGCTGTCTCCACTCCTAATCCCTTTTAAACACACCAGTGTGTCTACTTGCTCTGCAGAACTGTGTTAAAAGGAAGGCTCATAGATGAGAAAAAAATTAAGAAATGATTTATTTTTTAGAGCTTTATTTAGATGTATGCTATGCAAATCTGAGCATGGTAAAATAAAACATATAACTAAGAGATAAGTAGTAAGTCAAAAGAAGTTCTATTGTGCAATTTGTTATAGAAAATCTCAAGAAAAAAACAATGTAACAGAGCATACTGTTATTATATTGCATATAACACCTTTCATCTGAAGCTTTTAAAACATGTTACAAATTTATCTACCCTACAAATAATCATGGGTGGGAGGAGAAAGAAGAGGAAAATAGATGTAGATCCTGGACATTTGCCCCTTTTCAATAATATCATAATTTCTTGGATGTTACAGCAGTAATCTGATCTGCCTCAAGGAAAAAAAAAAAATCCCCCAAAGCTTGTCATGTTAAAGTGTAAAAATTACTATAGCTATTTTATAATGGAACTTGAGGGCAAAGGACATGAATTTTTTAAGGAACTATCAGGAACTTAACTACTCAACAAAACTTCTCTGCAGTTTTATTATTCTTATCATTATGGATAATATCGTTGTTTTAAATTTTAATAACTTGCTCTACAGTTCAAAAAGAATTTTTCAAATACATTCTTATTTAATCCTGACAGTGTGTGGGATGTGGTCAGGTATTATCTTCATTGGATGGATGAAAAAACTGGAGTTTAAAGAAATCATACCATTGGCCTAGAAGCATACACCTCATAGTAAAATGAGAAAATGGAATTTAAAACCTCGACAGCAGGGCGCCTGGGTGGCTCAGTTGTTAAGCGTCTGCCTTCGGCTCAGGTCATGATCCTGGGGTCCTGGGATCGAGCCCCGCATCGGGCTCCCTGCTCAGCGGGAAGCCTGCTTCTCCCTCTGCCTCTCTCGCTCTCTCAAATAAATAAATAAAATCTTTAAAAAAAAAAAGAAAAAAACCAAAAACCTAGACAATACAGCACAGGTTTGGGGGCCAGGCTGCCTGAGTTCAAATCTCAACTCTGCCCTTCACTGTCTGAATCAACTTGGGCAAGTTACTGAATAAATCTGTGCTCAGTTTCCTCATTAAGGGAGTATAATGATGCTACCTGCTTGAAAGGATTGTTATTAAGGTTAAATAAATTTAAGATGTATAAAGCAGTATGCAGCCTATAGCAAATACTCAAAGCAGTCAGCTCTTTTTATCTTCTAACAATTCATTGGTGTTCTAGAATTTTCGGTCTTCATGTCTACATAGTCCCAAATCTCTTCTGAAGGAAACAGCCTTACCCATGGCCCCAGCTTCAGGCAGCCACTGATGGATGATGGATTAGACCAGAATATAGGCACTTGACATCAATATAGCCAACCACTATGAACATACGAGCTGGGCCCATCCTACTCTCATGGGATTTGTCTTCTGGAAATGGGAAACAAATTAAGTAGCTTGCAGATGGGCCAAGATTGAAAGGACGTCAAGAAGAGAAGTGGCCATGAGAAGAGGTGGAGCTGGAGTTAGAAAGGAGAAAGGCATTGTAAGAGAAGGAAAGTATGTGGGTTTGACATCCCCTTGCCTCCTAACTTGTTCTCACTTCTACTCCACTTAGAGTTTTAAAATATTTTCCAATATGCTTTTCTTTTTTTTCTTTTCTTTTTTTTTTTAAGATTTTATTTATTTATTTGAGAGAGAGAATGAGATAGAGAGAGCATGAGAGGGGGGAGGGTCAGAAGGAGAAGCAGACTCCCTGCTGAGCAGGGAGCCCGATGTGGGACTCCATCCCGGGACTCCAGGATCATGACCTGAGCCGAAGGCAGTCGCTTAACCAACTGAGCCACCCAGGCGCCCTCCAATATGCTTTTCTAAAGGCATGAGGGTCAGGTATAGCCCGGATCTCAGTCCTTTCAAGACATTAGAGACCAGCTACTCTCCCTGGTAGTGTCTATGTTTCTCTGAGTCTTCTCCCCTCATCTCTCTCACCGACTGACCTCATTATTCCCTTTTTACTTACTATATACCTTTTACTTCTTTTTTTTTCTTTTCTTTTTTTAAAGCATGAGCAGGGAGAGAGGCAGAGGGAGAAGCAGGCTCCTCGCTGAGCCAGGAGCCCGATGTGGGGCTTGCTCCCAGGACCCCGGGATCATGACCTGAGCCGAAGGCAGACACTTAACCATCTGAGCCACCCAGGCGCCCCCCTTTTACTTCTGAATCATAATTTCTGTCACTTCATAACTCCACCTTACCTCACAAACCCCAAGAACTTGAGAAGTCTTATTAACCACTCAATTATTGCAGGAATGAATGAATAAGTTAATTTATTGTGAAAGTTTATTCAAAGCAACCCATTTGTGTGGACACCAAAAACAGTGCTTGTGTGGTCTGATTACAGGGATATTGAGAAGGACCTCCTACCCTTCCTCTCGTGACTAAATCCTAAAAGATATAAAATCTTTATGGAGTTACAAAGTATTTTTTTCACAATGAGAATTAGGCCTTAAGCTTTCAGAGCCACCTGGAGAATAATGTAGTTTTCAAGATTTTCTTCACGGTTATAGATGCTTTCCTGAAAGCAAATTTTGAAACGTGAATGGCATTAGAGACCCAAAGAAGAAGGCACCATTGGAGAGAAGAAGACAGTGATAAGATAAACTGAAGGCCCCTCAAGCCACCACATACTTGCTGATCATCCTCCTCCATTGGTGGCTAAATGTGGAAATTGTCTTCCATGCAGTTGTATATATCTAATTTCTGGAATTTTTATTAAGCTAGGTCAGAAATGTGTTACTTTTTAGCTAATAATTTAGCAAGGAATCATTTTGATATTAGAGGTTCAGTGAGGTAATAGCAACAGTTAGAGAGAAGAACCTATTTTGGCAAATTTAAGGATTCTGCAGTAACTACTCATAAAACACTTCTTACCCAAAGTATTCCCTTGGGCATGAAAAACTGACCTCCCAAGTGCCAGGGTCTCTACAGGGAATCAGGGAGGTAAAGTCAAACAGAATGGATTATAAATCATTTCTTGTTTATTATTTCACTTATCTGTTGAATACCTTTTGTAAGCAGGTCGACATGCTATTGGCTCAATTACCAGGAATGGCATGAAGAGAAGGCACCCGCCGCCAGGCTGTAAGCTTCTTAAAGCCGGAACCTGTATCTTGTATCCCCAACACTTAGCACAGTGCCTGGTTAGAGGGTTGGAATTCTTTTTATGTTTTTTTCTGAGAAGAGGGAGGTATATAACAAAAGCAGATCACATTCCTGAAAACTATATGAAAAACAAAGCCCATCTGCTTACTCCAAATGGTAGAAGAGAAAAGTATCCCACCAAGTACATTTACTGAAAAGGCTAATTTTCCCATGAGCTGGATCTTTTCTCGCTCTACTGATCTCCATCAGAAAATGGGCAGAGGTAGTCTCTGTGCACTGGCCACCCATCATTCTTAACTCAGTGAGGCTTGCCGCGTTATCGATTACTGCCCCGAATAGAGCTTTTGAAGGCTCATTTTCTATACCGGTGCTTTCAAAAGTGATGTTTAAGTTTACCATTTTAAAATGTTTGCAAGTCCACGGGGCGCCTGCGTGGCTCAGTCGGTTAGGCGGCTGCCTTCGGCTCAGGTCATGATCCCAGGGTCCTGGGATCGAGCCCCGCATCGGGCTCCCTGCTCAGCGGAGAGCCTGCTTCTCCCTTTCCCTCTGCCTGCTGCTCTGCCTACTTGTGCTATCTCTCTGTCAAATAAATAAATCTAAAAAAATTAATTAATTAAAATGTTTGCAAGTCCACAACTGGGCTTTTTCTGCAAATGCAATGAGCCACTTGGATGAATATTACATGGGAATTCAGCTAAGTGTTTGAAGAAAAGCACTCCCTGAAGAATCAAGCTAAGTTGAAGTTGCATCCATCCTTCATGTAGATGAGCTGTATGTGGCTTTTCATTGCCTCTGTTTACTTTTCAAGCATTTACACTTTAACAATTCCCAAACCGCTGCATTTCTTAAAAAAGAATTCTCATGTGTAGGTAGCAGCTCCTTTTGCACTGTACTTAACAAATTAACACTTTCTTTAAAGAGCGAACTCATTCTTTACATCAGAGATATTGATGATAAAGTGATAATCATGGATATTTTTAAAGATTTTTTAATAACAAATTTTGATCCTATAAAATGATTTAAAATCTTCTCCCTCTGTAAGCATTGACTAAATAAATGAAGCACTGACTGAAAACTCAGTGTGCAGACTATCAAGGAATGATCTAGAAAACTACAATGGGTTATGGAAAAACTGTGCTGTCATCACTTTCTAAAGATACCTGGATTCTCACCAATAACCTTAAAATGTTTATGAATTGGATGAAAGATCAGTTGCCTGATTTCCATTTTATTGTTACCATTTTTCAGTGTCGTACCTGGTCTATGATAATAGCTGATTACTTCTACATACATTTGCCTTTGTGCATATACGTGCCCACACACGTGCAACATTATACCCAGTTATGTTTTGGTAACTGGCTCTACCATGACCCACATGATCAACTGAGAAACCTGCAAGTCACCTTGGACCCTTCCCTTTTCTCCATCTCATACATCCTATCAATCCACAAATCCTGACAATCTCATCCATACACTTCAACCCATCTGCACCTGACTGGATTATTATAGTCGCCTCTGATCAGATCTCCTCCACTTCCATTTTTAGTCCCTTCCAACCCACTCTGCTCATTGAAGCAGGAGTAAAGCTTCAAAGATGCAAATCTGATCATAAAATCATCCCTGCTTCTGGGTGTTATATGCAAGTGATGAATCACTAAATTTTACTCCTGAAACTAAGACTACACTATGTTAACTAACTTGAATTTAAATAAAATCCTGAAATGAGGCACCTGGATGGCTCAGTCAGTCGATTGCCCTACTCTTGATTTTGGCTCAGGTCGTGATCTCGGGATAGTGAGATTGAGCCCCTAGTCGGGTTCTGTGTCAGGCTCAGCTTTGGCTCGTGCTGAGTGTGGAGCCCGCTTGGGATTCTCTCTCTCCCTCTGTACCCCCTCATGTGTTCTGTCTCTTAAATAAATAAATAAATAAGTCTTGAAAGAAAAAAATAAAATGTCCCCGCTTACCCCAACCAAAAAAAAAAGCAAAAAAAAAAAAAACAAAACCAAAACAAAACAAAACCCTCCCTGCTTAAAACCCATAATGACATCCCTTTCCTGTATGATAAAGTTTAAACTCTCTGCATACCTACAAAGTGCTTCATGACCTGATCTGCCCACCGCTCCAGCATCGCCTCTTTCTACTCCCTCCTTTGTCATCCTACACCCCAGCTACTCGGAGCTTTTCTCAGGATCCTGAAGGGCTCAGTGAAAGGTATTGGTCACTTCTGGTTCTCCCCACGTGTCATTCCTTTGCCTACAACACTTTTCACCCTCCTATTTGCTCTGGTAATGCCTACACAGCACTCAAGCTTCAGCTAAAATGTAACTTCCTTTGGTAAATCTCTGATATTTTCCCAGATTAGGATATTGTCCCTTGTCACAGATTCTATGTCTCCTTTCATTGTATATATTTCACTGGATTGTATTCGCTTAATTAGCTGCCATCTGGACCAGATTACAAGCTGTAAAGAACTGAGGCACCCTCCTTGTCTCTTTCCACTTTAGCCCCTTCATCAAACACCCAGCAGCCACTTGAGATATGTTACATAAGTGAATACATGCCTACCAGAATGGCTCGCCCAAAATACAGCTTTTTCAGTAACAAAAGCTTTCTATATAGATTCAGAGAAAGATCCAACAGATTTACCCAGGCTATTACCTTTATGCCACCTCATATACTGTTTCTAGAAAATATCATATTCCCCACACCTAATCTTCACTTTCCTGCTTATTTCCTTTGCTCGTGCTGAAATGCTAGTTCTTACCATCTCCGGCTATGAAATCCTGCCCATTATTCAGTAACTAAGGACTATTCACATGTTCACTGATTATTATTTCCTTCTTCTAAAAATTCGATTTCTTATCACTACAGGCAGTGGCTTACACTCTCTCCTATGACATTTCATCCATTTCTGATAATATATGCCACAATCTGCCTTGTAGTGTACTTAATTGTTTATGTTTGCTATGGTAACAACCTGTAAGTTCCTTGTAGGATAGTTACTTTTTCCAGATGAGATCCTTGGGAAGGGACCAAGCCTCTTTCATTTTGTAACCTTTCAGTAGCTAGTGTAGCACCTGAGACATTGTATAGCTAATGAGAATAGAAAACAAAGGGGTTTCAGAATCAGACAAATTTGGATGTTTGTTCTTGATCACATGACTTAATATCTGCCAACCTCGGTTTTCCCATTTGTAAAATGGGAATAAAAGGGCTGCTATGAGTTAAATGAAGTGATATTCATTCAATAAATATTGAGAATTTACTATTGTCAAGCACTAATTTATTCAATAAATGTTAATGGAGCATCTACGGCACTGATCTTGGTGTTTGGGATGCATCAGTGAATCAAATGGACAAAGATCCCCACACTTGTGAAGCTTACATTCTAGGGGAAGAAAGAGATAATAAACACAATAAACCAGCAAATTGCATAGTATGTTAGATGATGATAAATGCTATAGGGACACGTATTGAATGGAGCACTGGGTGTTATGCACAAACAATGAATCATGGAACACCACATCAAAAACTAATGGGAGGGGGCGGAGCAAGATGGCGGAGGAGTAGGAGACCTGGATTTCCTCTCCTCTCAGGAATTCAGCTGGATAGGGATCAAACCATTCTGACCACCTACAAACCCAACAGGAGATCGAAGAAAGGAATAGCAACAACTCTCTGAACAGAAAAGCGACCATTTTCTGGAAGATAGGACGTGCGGAGAAGTGAATCCGAGGCGATATTCGGGAGGATAGACGGCGGGGGAGGGGCCTCCGTCGGCCGCTTCTGGCAAGTGATAAAGCCACGGAGCACAAAATCGGAACTTTTAAAAGTCTGCTCCGCTGAGGGACGTCACTCTGGTGGCTGAGCGGGGGGTGGACCCTCCGGGACAGTGTGGTCTCAGGACCCTCGGGGTCACAGAAAGACCGGGGGTGCCTGAGTGTGGCAGAGCTCCCAGGTAATGGAGCGGGGAAGCTGGCTGCAGAGGCGGAGCCCAGGCGCGGGCTCTCAGCTCGGGGTGGCCATAAACCGGGATCCGCGGCACAGTCGGGCCCCTGCTCCTCCAGCAGGGACCCCACAAGCGGCAGATCCGGGGAGACTCCCCTTCCTCCCCGGGGAGGAGCCGCGCGGGAGGGCACCGCAGGGATCTGCTGGGTTTGGAGACTCCACCCGGGGTCGGTGCCAGAGATAGAAACGCGCGGTCACAGGCCGGTTGAGCACGGAGTGCGGCCGGAGACCGGGGAGACAGGAGTGACTGACGGCTTTTCTCTGGGGGCTCACTGGGAAGCGGGGCCCCGAGTTCTCGGCTCCTCCGGGGCGGAGATTGGGAGGCCGCCATCTTCACTCTCCGCCTCCAAAGCTGGACGGAAAGCTCGCAGGGAACAAAAGCCCCGGAGAGCAAACCCGAGCAGATTACTTAGCCAGGAGGGGGCAAGGGCGGGGCACTTCCGCCTCCGGCAGAGACATTTGGGAACCACGGCAACAGGCCCCTCCCCAGAAGATCAGCGAGACCAGCCAGCCAAGACCAAGTTTACCGATCAATGAGAACGGCAGAACTCCAGCGCTAGGGGACTACTGCACATAGAATTCATGGCTTTTTTACCATGATTCTTTAGTCTTTTAAAGTTAATTTTTTTTAACTGTCTTTTTGTCTTTTTATTTCTTTTTGAATTTTTCTTTTTCCCTTTTTCAACCAATATCTTATCAATCCCTTTTTTAAAAAACATTTTTATTTTTCATTTTTAGAGTCATATTCTTTCCCTTCATAGTAGTTACCCATATTTTTGGCATATATATATAAGTTGTTCTCTCTTTAAAATTTTGAGATAGTTTCTTCTAACAGATCAAAATATGCCCTAAATCTCTAGTGTATGGCTTTGTTCTAGTCTCCTGCCTGATCACATTCTCTCCCTTTTTTTTTCTTTTTTTTTTAATCTTTTCTTTTTTCAAACAACATATCAATTCCTTTTATAAAATTTTTTATAATTTCCATCTTTATAGTCATATTCCATCCCTTCATCATATCAACCCTTATTTTTGTACTTATATAAGTTTTTCTTTCTTTAAAATTTTGGGAGGCACTTTCTTTTAACAGACCAAAATACACCCCAAATCTAGTGTGTGGCACTGATCTATATACCAGCCTGATCATATGTGATCACATTCTGGTTTTGTTTTGTTTTGTTTTGTTTGTTTTTGTTTGTTTTTATCTTTATCTTTTTCTTTTTTTTTTTTCCTTTTTTTTTTTTTTCCTTTTCTTTTTTCTCTCTTTCCTTTTCTTTTCCCACTGCTTCAGGTCTTTTCTGATTTGTTTAGAGTATATTTTCTGGGGACGTGGTTACCTGCTAGCATTTTGTTCTCTCATTAATCTATTCTCCTCTGCACAAAATGACAAGACGGAAAAAATCACCTCAACAAAAAGAACAAGAGGTAGTACCGACTGCCACGGACCTACTCAATACGGACTTTTGTACGATGTCAGATCTAGAGTTCAGAATCATCACTTTAAAGATACTAGCTGGGCTTGAAAAAAGCATGGAAGATATTAGAGAAACCCTTTCTGGAGAAGTAAAAGAACTAAAGTCTAACCAAGTAGAAATCAAAAAGGCTATTAATGAGGTGCAATCAAATATGGGGGCACTAACTTCTAGGATAAATGAGGCAGAAGAGAGAATCAGTGATATAGAAGACCAAATGATGGAAAATAAAGAAGCTGAGAAAAAGAGAGATAAACAACTACTGGATCACGAGGGCAGAATTTGAGAGATAAGCAATACCATAAGATGAAACAACATTAGAATAATTGGGATCCCAGAAGAAGAAGAAAGAGAGAGAGGAGCAGAAGGTATAATGGAGCAAATTATAGCAGACAACTTCCCTAATTTGGGGAAGGAAACAGGCGTCAAAATCCAGGAAGCACAGAGAACCCCTCTCAAAATCAATAAAAATAGGTCAACACCCCGACATCTAATAGTAAAACTTACGAGTCTCAGAAACAAAGAGAAAATCCTGAAGGCAGCTCGCGAGAAGAGATCTGTAACCTACAATGGTAGAAACATTAGATTGGCAACAGACCTATCCACAGAGACCTGGCAGGCCAGAAAGGACTGGCAGGATATATTCAGAGCACTAAATGAGAAAAATATGCAGCCAAGAATACTATATCCAGCTAGGCTGTCATTGAAAATAGAAGGAGAGATAAAAAGCTTCCAGGACAAACAAAAACTAAAGGAATTTGCAAACACAAAACCAGCCCTACAAGAAATCTTGAAAGGGGTCCTCTAAGCAAAGAGAGAGCCTAAAAGTAAGAGAGACCAGAAAGGAACACAGACAATATACGGTAACAGTCACCTTACAGGCAATACAATGGCACTAAATTCCTATCTTTCAATAGTTACCCTGAATGTAAATGGGCTAAATACCCCAATCAAAAGACACAGGCTATCAGATTGGATTAAAAAACAAGACCCATCAATATGCTGTCTGCAAGAGACTCATTTTAGAACCAAAGACACCCCCAGATTGAAAGTGAGGGGGTGGAAAACCATTTATCATGCTCATGGACACTAAAAGAAAGCTGGGGTGGCAATCCTTATATCAGACAAATTAGAACCAAAGACTATAATAAGAGATGAGGAAGGTCACTATATCCTACTTAAAGGGCCTATCCAACAAGAAGATCTAACAATTGTAAATATCTATGCCCCTAACATGGGAGCAGCCAATTATACAAGCCAATTAATAACAAAAGCAAAGAAACACATCGACAACAATACAATAACAGTGGGGGACTTTAACACCCCCCTCACTGAAATGGACAGATCGTCTAAGCAAAAGATCAACAAGGAAATAAAGACTTTAAATGACACACTGGACCAAATGGACTTCACAGACATATTCAGAACATTCCACCCCAAAGCAACGGAATACACATTCTTCTCTAGTGCCCATGGAACATTCTCCAGAATAGATCACATCCTAGGTCATAAATCAGGTCTCAACCGGTACCAAAAGACTGGGATCATTCCCTGCCTATTTTCAGACCACAAAGCTTTGAAACTAGAACTCAATCACAAGAGGAAAGTTGGAAAGAACTCAAATACATGAAGGCTAAAGAGGATCCTACTGAAGAATGAATGGGTCAACCAGGAAATTAAAGAAGAATTAAAAAAATTCATGGAGGGGCGCCTGGGTGGCTCAGTTGGTTGAGCGACTGCCTTCAGCTCAGGTCATGATCCTGGAGTCCCGGGATTGAGTCCCGCTTCGGGCTCCCTGCTCAGCGGGGAGCCTGCTTCTCCCTCTGACCCTCCCCCCTCTCATGTGCTCGCTCATTCTCTCTCTCTCAAATAAATAAATAAAATCTTTTAAAAAAAAATTCATGGAAACCAATGAAAATGAAAACACAACTATTCAAAATCTTTGGGATGCAGCAAAGGCAGTCCTAAGAGGAAAGTATATAGCAATACAAGCCTTTCTCAAAAACAAGAAAGGTCTCAAGTACACAACCTAACCCTACACCTAAAGGAGCTGGAGAAAGAACAGCAAATAAAGCCTGAACCCAGCAGGAGAAGAGAAATAATAAAGATCAGAGCAGAAATCAATGAAATAGAAACTAAAAGAACAGTAGAATAGATCAACAAAACTAGGAGCTGGTTCTTTGAAAGAATTAACAAGATTGATAAACCCCTAGCCAGACTCATCAAAAAGAAAAGAGAAATGACCCAAATCAACAAAATCATGAATGAAAGAGGAGAGATCACAACCAACACCAAAGAAATACAAACAATTATAAGAACATATTATGAGCAACTCTATGCCAGCAAATTAGATAACCTGGAAGAAATGGATGCATTCCTAGAGATGTATCAACTACCAAAACTGAACCAGGATGAAATAGAAAACCTGAACAGTCCTATAACCACTAAGGAAATTGAAGCAGTCATCAAAAATCTCCCAAAACACAAAAGCCCAGGGCCAGATGGCTTCCCAGGGGAATTCTACCAAACATTTCAAGAAGAATTAATATCTATTCTTCTGAAACTGTTCCAAAAAACAGAAATGGAAGGAAATCTTCCAAACTCATTTTATGAGGCCAGCATTACCTTGATCCCAAAACCAGACAAAGACCCCATCAAAAAGGAGAATTACAGACCAATATCCCTGATGAACATGGATGCAAAAATTCTCACCAAAATACTAGCCAATAGGATCCAACAGTACATTAAAAGGATTATTCACCACAACCAACTGGGATTTATTCCTGGGCTGCAAGGTTGGTTCAACATCCGCAAATCAATCAACGTGATACAATACATTAACAAAAGAAAGAACAAGAATCATATGATCCTCTCAATAGATGCAGAAAAAGCATTTGACAAAGTACAGCATCCTTTCTTGATCAAAACTCTTCAGAGTATAGGCATAGAGGGTACATACCTCAATATCATAAAAGCCATCTATGAAAAACCTACAGCAAATATCATTCTCAATGGGGAAAAACTGAGAGCTTTCCCCCTAAGGTCAGGAACGCGGCAGGGATGTCCACTATCACCACTGCTATTCAACATAGTATTGGAAGTCTTAGCCACAGCAATCAGACAACAAAAAGAAATCAAAGGCATCCAAATCGGCAAAGAAGAAGTCAAACTCTCACTCTTTGCAGATGATATGATACTTTATGTGGAAAACTCCAAAGACTCCACCCCAAAACTGCTAGAACTCATACAGGAATTCAGTAAAGTGGCAGGATATAAAATCAATGCACAGAAGTCAGTGGCATTCCTATACACCAACAAGAAGACAGAAGAAAGAGAAATTAAGGAATCGATCCCATTTACAATTGCACCCAAAACCATAAGATACCTAGGAATAAATCTAACCAAAGAGGCAAAGGATCTGTACTCAGAAAACTATAAAATACTCATGGAAGAAATTGAGGAAGACACAAAGAAATGGAAAAACGTTCCATGCTCATGGATTGGAAGAACAAATATTGTGAAGATGTCAATGCTACCTAGAGCAATCTACACATTCAATGCAATCCCCATCAAAATACCATCCACTTTTTTCAAAGAAATGGAACAAATAATCCTAAAATTTGTATGGAACCAGAAAAGACCCCGCATAGCCAGAGGAATGTTGAAAAAGAAAAGCAAAGCTGGCGGCATCACAATTCCGGACTTCCAGCTCTATTACAAAGCTGTCTTCATCAAGACAGTATGGTCCTGGCACAAAAACAGACACATAGATCAATGGAACAGAATAGAGAGCCCAGAAATGGACTCTCAACTCTTTGGTCAACTAATCTTTGACAAATCAGGAAAGAATGTCCAGTGGAAAAAAGACAGTCTCTTCAACAAATGGTGTTGGGAAAATTGGATAGCCACATGCAGAAGAATGAAACTGGACCATTTCCTTACACCACACACAAAAATAGACTCCAAATGGTTGAAAGACCTCAATGTGAGACAGGAGTCCCTCAAAATCCTAAAGGAGAACACAGGCAGCAACCTCTTCGACCTCAGCCGCAGCAACTTCTTCCTAGAAACATCACCAAAGGCAAGGGAAGCAAGGGCAAAAATGAACTATTGGGACTTCATCAAGATAAAAAGCTTTTGCAAAGCAAAGGAAACAGTCAACAAAACCAAAAGACAACTGAAAGAATGGGAGAAGATATTTGCAAATGACATATCAGATAAAGGGCTAGTATCCAAAATCTATAAAGAACTCATCAAACTCAACACCCAAAGAACAAAGAATCCAATCAAGAAATGGGCAGAAGACATGAACAGACCTTTTTCCAAAGAAGACATCCAAATGGAACAGACACATGAAAAAGTGCTCAATGTCGCTCAGCATCAGGGAAATCCAAATCAAAACCTCAATGAGATACCACCTCACACCAGTCAGAATGGCTAAAATTAACAAGTCAGGAAATGACAGATGTTAGCGGGGATGCGGAGAAAGGGGAACCCTCCTACACTGTTGGTGGGAATGCAAGCTGGTGCAGCCACTCTGGAAAACAGTATGGAGGTTCCTCAAAAAGTTGAAAATAGAGCTACCATATGATCCAGCAATTGCACTACTGGGTATTTACTCCAAAGACACAAAAGTAGGGATCCGAAAGGGTACGTGCACCCCGATGTTTATAGCAGCAATGTCCACAATAGCCAAACTGTGGAAAGAGCCAAGATGTCCATCAACAGATGAATGGATAAAGAAGATGTGGTATATATATACAAGGGATATTATGCAGCCATCAGAAGGAATGAGAGCTTGCCATTTGCAACGATGTGGATGGAACTGGAGGGTATTATGCTGAGCGAAATAAGTCAAACAGAGAAAGACATGTATCATATGACCTCACTGATATGAGGAATTCTTGATCTCAGGAAACAAACTGAGGGTTGCTGGAGTGGGGGGTGGGGGGGTAGGGATAGGGTGACTGGGTGATAGACACTGGGGAGGGTATGTGCTCTGGTAAGCGCTGTGAATTGTGCAAAACTGTTGAATCTCAGATCTGTACCTCTGAAACAAATAATGCAATATATGTTAAGAAAGAAAAAAAAAAAGAAGAAGAATGTAGCAGGAGGAGAAGAATGAAAGGGGGGAAATCAGAGGGGTAGACGAACCATGAGAGACGATGGACTCTGAAAAACAAACCGAGGGTTCTAGAGGGGAGCGGGGTGGGAGGATGGGTTAGCCTGGTGATGGGTATTGAGGAGGGCACGTTCTGCATGGAGCACTGGGTGTTATGCACAAACAATGAATCATGGAACACTACATCTAAAACTAATGATGTAATGTATGGGGATTAACATAACAATAAAAAATTTAAAAAAAAACTAATGATGTATGGTGACTAACATAACATAATAAAATAAAATTTTTAAAAAATGCTATAGGAAAAAAAAAATGCACAAGAGAGGAGGGGAGAAGTTCAGAAATGCCTGGCGTGGATGGGAGGTGGGGTCATTACAATATTAAATAAGGCAGCCAAGACAGACCTTACTGAGAAGGTAATAAAGACAAATTTGAGTAAAGACTCAAACATGAAGAAGGGAAGGGAGTGAGCTATGTGGGTACATGGGGAAATATAGTGTTCCAGGGAAAGTGAACAGCCAATATAAAGACCTACATGCAAACATTCCAAGTTTATGGCAGGAAGAGCCACAACATCACTCGATGTGGTGAAATTCGCAAGAAGGAGAGTAGCAAGACATGAGGTCAGAGAGTCAACAAGAAGTCGCTTCTTATAGGGTTTTGCAGTACTTTGTAAGTACTTTGAATTTTACTCCTAATAAAATGGGGAGACATGAAAAAATGGGGAGACATGAGAAGTATTAAACCAAGGAGTCTAATCACCTGATTTACGTTTTAACAGGATTGTCGGGCTACAACATCGACAATAGCCTGTAGGTGCAGGTGTGAAAGCATGGAGATCACTTAAGAGACAAATGACTGTAACTCAAGAGAAATTAGATAGAGGGTGTTGAATCAGGGTGATAAAATAGGCGGTAGCCAGATTTTGGATATAATTTAAAGACAGAAGTAACAGGATTTCTAACAGACTAGATGAGGGGTATAAGTGAAAGGGAAGAGTCAAAGATGGCCCTATGACTTTTCATTTGAACAGTTGGAGGGATGTGCTTGCTATCATCTGAGATGTCGATGTAGGTTTGGGGAAAATTAGAAGTTCAGTTTCAACATGTTCACTTTGAGATATCTACCAGACATCTGTGTGAGGTGCTATTGGGTATATCATCAAGCTGGAGTCCGGAGTTGTTGTATGGCCTGAAGATACAGATTTGGAGTTTGGGGCAAATAAAAGGTATCCAAAGCCACGACACTGAATGATTTGTGGCAAATGAAAACCTCAGAATTCCTGCTGGCAAGCAGCTTACAGTCTAGAACCAGAACATAGTTACTGCTCACCAAATATTTGTCCTTTTCCCCAAACAGTGTTACTCAGCGTTCACTTTGCAGAGCACTAGCATGAGCATGATCTAGGAACAATAGTTAAAAATATGGATTTCTGGGCCTCATTCCTAATCCAATGGATTAGAAATTCTGAGTGTGGGGTCCTGGGACCATTTTAAATAAGTCTTTCATGAAACCAGAGAGGGAGACAAACCATAAGAGACTCTTAATCTCAGGAAACAAACTGAGGGTTGCTGGAGTGGAGAGGGATGGGAGGGATGGGGTGGCTGGGTGATGGACACCGGGGAGGGGATGTGCTTTGGTGAGTGCTGTGAATTGTGTAAGACTGATGAATCACACACCTGTACCCCTGAAAAAATAATACATTATATGTTAATAAAAATTAATTAATTAATTAAAGAAATAAAATAAGTTTTTCAGATGATTCTTCTACTTGTCATCTGAGAACCACCCTAATGGGAACTTAATAAATATTTGTTGAACTCATTCACATTCTGAAGGTTTAATTTCTACTTCATAACAATGTGACACTTTAATAACAATATATATGACACTATTTAATAACAATAATAATTTCTATTTAATTACAATGTAATTCATCAACTCAACTTGATTTTGTTTGTAATCCTAGTTGTGAGGCTGAATTTCAATCTATATCTTATAGATTAGGGCTAAAATTTCCAAGCTGTTGAGTACCATACTGTGGGTGCTCAAATGACGGGGGGCAAGAAAAAAACAACAACCCAGCTGGCTGTCTGACTCTCACTTCTATCTGTTAAGACAGGGAGAAAGCATTGAAATAGACAATGTGTCGGCAAGAGGGAAGAGAATCAGGATTCTCTTCTTTTCCTTATTCGCTCTGTCCTGAGCTCTCCACTGGAGGCAAAGCTAAATGACTTCTCAGAAGGCCTCCCAGTTACACCATCCTATGATTTCCTCCCCTGAGGCTTCTACAAGGACCACTGTGGAAAGCATCACCTAGAGCCAAGGCTGGTCACCCCAACAAACACGCCTTACTGATTTGCAGCCCTGGGCCCCCAGACACAGTGTGTAGATCAGCGGGCAATCCCAGGGGCTTCATGCGGCTCCCACCAGACACAAATAGCATGGCCACAGCCTGTCGCTGGCCTGAAAAAGAAAATGCTAACACAAAGCAAAGAGTATTTTTCCATGATGCCTGTGAATCTGTCAGCCAGAAGCACAGAGCCACAGGCCTACAAAGTGGAAGATCAGAGGTGGTTTGAACTGAGGTTGATTACACGTTGCCAAAGAGTCTGTGTTAATATAACCAGCATCTCAGTCCCTGCGCTGCCAAGCTCTGTTCAACCGGAAGAATGAAGACTTTTTAATCTTCAACATCAGTTCCAACCTAATTCCAGAGCCTTATTCGTACCCGATTGGGGACAAGTTTGGCTCTTCCGGGAAGTGGATCCTAATTATCTACAAGCTTACCGAATTGCAGGCCTCCCTTCCCCTCTGCTTACCTCGCCCTGGCATCTGATGGGATTCTGTTGATTAGTATTCCTATTCCCCCAAAGGACAAGAACCCTGTCCTCAGTGCCTGTTGCCTTGGCTGGGACGGGGAAGGAAAGGATAGGACAGAGCCCACCACCCTGCCTATCTTTTGCCATAGCCTCCTTTCCTGGAAGGTTGGACCCCATCCCCAGTACCTCCAGCTGGTGGCTGGAAGCCTCTGCTCTATTTGCCAATCCCTGTGGGTGAGTGCTATCACTCACCAGCTTTGAGCATCACCTTTTGCTGAAAATGACACTACTATGTCCTCTTAGAGCAGTGGTGCTAAACTCACACGTGCATCAGGATCCCCTAGAGGGCTTGTGAAAACTCAGATTGCCGGGCCCAACCTCAGAGTTTCTGACTTAGTACGCCTGCGTAGAGCTTGAGGATATGCATTTTTAGTAAAATGCCCATGATAAGGGCATTATCACTGAGGACCAAGCCTTGAGAATCTCTGCAGTAAGGGACTGACTGGATCACTTGAATATGGAAGGAAGCTTATATGTGGCTTGCATTTCAAGGGATGGATAAAAAGATAGACAATCACTCAATCTAATATTTACTGAGGGCATTGTGCTAAACACTCGACATTTATCACTTCACCCTTACAACTACCCTATAATTTGTGTATTATTAATGATCCCATATTGCCCTTGGGAATTTGGGCTGAGTGGGTTCATATGGGGCAGCAGGTGGTGGAGCTGGTCCTGACTCCTCACATGTCACTTTTTTGTAACAATGACAAGTTATGTTTCTCTATATATTGTACTTCTGCTACTTCCCACTGGTCAGTGCTACAGTCAGGAGCCAAAGCATGCCCCCCAGTCCTGTTCACTCACCTTCCCTCCCCCAACATCAATGCTGACAAGGTCTCAGCATGCCCCAAAGACAGACTCACGGAAACTATGACCATGTTCTGCTCTTTGAGAATTCCAGATCAATGAAATGATCAACAAACATGCCCACAATGGAAATCATTTAATTTGGTGACCATACATTAAACCATTCAATGAACCAACATAACTTAGTATTAGCCATACCTGTATGGATTTAGTAACTGCTTCCATTGACAGACCTCTGGCATACTGTCCACCTTTGGGGCACATGCCGAGGTTCAACAGCTAAAAGGGTACACGTTCTTCATCCTGAATGCCCGGTTCCCTTGAGTGTGGAACACCCAGCCTCATCTACTGTAAGCTACACATATTTCAACCCACTAAGAGATATCAAGAAACCACATTAAAGGACAGAGGCTACTAGAGAGGCACCCAGGATGAGATGAAGGAATTTCCAGGGCAAGCAAAACACGATGGAGAGTAGAAGGCAACTCTGTCATTCCTCAAAGGAATCTATCATCATACAAATGTATATTAAGGAACTGGGTGAAATTATTATAGTTTGAGCACAAGTGGATTTAAACACTGTAAACAGGCAACCTACATTTCCTTGAAGACTGAATCTTCTTCCCCTACAATCTTGAATATTGTTTGCACATCCTAAAACCAAATCAAAATCTAGCAAATGGTAGGAAGGAAAGGAAAGGGAAGAAAATAGAAGGGAGGAAGGAAATTGATGCGGCCATTGGCGAGATTTTCATTAAATCCCCAAACTAGAAAAGACATTGCATCCTGCTAACCCAGCAAGCCTCCTCTTGGCCTATGCTGATGAATTACATTGTTCCTCTTTTTCAAGACTGATGTTACAAAAAAGTTTTTCTTTCTTTTGATACACCTAACTGACTTGTATTTTAGTCATTTAGACTAAAATTGTAGGTGAAGAGCCTGTCTTTATAATTTTTACTAAAAATGAAATAACGTGCATTTCCAGATACATGGTAAAGCACCTCTTTTAACTTCTGCATCTCTCTGCAGCCCACCTCCACTCTCTACTTTTCTATCACTGCAATCCCTGGAAAATGGTGATGACAACAGAATACCAGGTGTAGGTCAATATAGTTCCCTGGAAAGAAAAGGAAAAAAAAAAAAAAAGAAAGAAAGAAAGAAACCTTACTTCTTATTAAATGCTTGTTAGTGTGAAAGCACAATAGATTTGATATTTTTTGATAGACCAGTCTGTAGGTCAGGTCAGCCCACACTGGATGTGAATTTGTTTTCTGACCAAGTAATGAGTCATTCTAAATAAGAACACTAATTTGTTTGCATTTCTCAGGGTGACAGGATGGGGATAAGTGTATCATCTAGAAGCAATGATTGAGAGGAATCTGTATGAAAAAAAAAAGGTTAATACACACAACCCTGCCTTACAATTTTATCAGAAATAAAGAATCAGAAATTTTAGGTCAAACGTGAAGGGAAAAAATACATTGTAACATAGCTGTATTCTTGTCTTATTTATACCTAACATAATCAGTGGCTCCAGATCAGCATCATCACCTGGAAACTTGCTAGAAATGCAGATTCTCAGACCCCCACCCCAGACCTAACCCAGGTCAGAAACTCTGGCTGCAATCGAGACCCAGTACTCTGTGTTTTGACAAGCTTTCCAGGTGATCCTGATGCGTGCTGAAGTCTAAGAAACACTGCTTGATGAGTCCTACTTCTACAAAGAATGGCGTATCAACCTTACGTGAGTTAATGAGGTGTGTGTCCCTTACCTGTCTGGCTAGCGTTAGTGGCTCTATTGATTCTTGATAAAAGATGTGCAGATCACCAGGAGGTGATCTACCTAGAAAGCTCTGTGATGGAGCTGAGGCCACTGACTTCAACAATATGACTGGCCACCAGATGGCTGTTTCAGCCTTCCAACTTCATCTGACAGCATCCACGGCCCATGACTTAGGAACTCTAAGAAACATCTTCACGTGTGGGCTGCCTGCCAGCCACATGGTTTTGATTTTGCTGTAGAATAAAAATGAAGCAATTAGCTTCCTGTTGCTAAACGGACTTCTCCTGATGCTTCTTACACATGTATTCTTCCCCTGTTGAGCCTTGCTGTGATGAATGTGGGGTTTTATTGTCCCACCCCGCATTCCACACTCTTAATAAATACAAAGATGGCTCTGTTGGAAGGATCTGAAGCTACAAACACCACACCACCCTATATCTGCCCAGATCTAATATTACAGCCTGCAAAACTCACAAAAATAAATCTCTTTCTCAAGTTCTTTCCATTTATTTATTTAGCTACTTCTCCCAGGTAGTAATGTTTTCTGATCCATCTTATGTTATGACAAACAATTTTTGCTGAAGAAAAGACTGATATTTATTTCTTCAGTAGGATAGAGGATTGAGAAAGTATGGACACAAGCTTTTTTAGTCCTTTATATGTATTTCTCTATTTTGACCCATAACATACAGGGATAAAAATATCATTTATATATCATTTTGGAAATAGCTTATAAAAATATTAATTCCACAAAATATTACCCTTGGTCCTCAAATATGCATTGACTCCATCCACCTCTGGAATTGCTAGACATATCTTTTTGTCCAACATTCTTTTTAAAAGATGTATTTATTTATTTTAGAGAGAGTAGGGGTGGGGGGAGAGGGAAAGAGGGAATCTCAAGCAGACTCCCTGCTGAGCATGGAGCCTGAAGTGGGACTTGATTTTACAACCCTGAGATCATTACCTGAGCCAAAACCAAGAGTCAGATGCTTAACTGACTGAGCCACCCAGGAACCCCTGTCCAACATCTTTTACTGTCTCAGATTATGACCCTTCCTGACTTTGCAGCATATTTCTGTGCAAAGTTATAACTCTAAAGTGATGAGAATGAGGTTCATGCCTGACTATAAAATCAACTTCAGTACCTCAATAATACTCCTCTGTACACATAACGATGTCTTTGTATGGCAAGGAAGTCATACTTCCATCGGTCTCTATAGATTCTCTGTATGTGTGTATACATGTGAGCATGCAACGCTAAGTACTTCCCACAATTCAAGTACTTTCCACGAGTGCTAAAAGTAATAACATAGCCCTACCCTTCTACTCGTTGGAGAATTCATGTCATGGGTCAATTCATGTACAAGGAGAGTCTTTCCTAAGACTACTGGGCAGCTCATTTCCTGAGAATCAGGGCTGGGAATCATCCACAATAAGTGATAGATATTTGATTAATTGAATACCTAAATGGATGAATTAAGAATATATGAATGAAACAATGAGTAAATGGAACTCTGGCAGCCAAATGTGTTGCCATGGATAGAAGCCTCCCAGGGCAATATCTTGAAACAGTTGGGTATTTTCTTGCACTTCTAACTGTTCTGCCCAGCTTTGTTATACCCACCCATGGGGCTGCCAGGGACGGCTGCTCAGAACCCTCACTTTCTCTTAAGCCCCTACCCCCTGCTGCAGTGTCTTTCCACGGCCAGCATTCCTAAGAGTAGACACAAGCATAAAATGATGTAGAGAGCTCAGAACAAACCCAGACCAAACCCAACTCCTGCCTCTGAGCCGTGAGATGCCAAGGACCAGCCAGATATGAATGTCTTCTCCCCTAGAACATTGAGGAGAATGTTACTTTCAAAGAAGAAATTTCCTTGACCTTTAGTGGTGGATACAAAATGGAAACAGAATTGGGAGGGAGTAAAAGTAGAAAATAAAGATGCCTTCATTCTGCCATGGGACAGATTAAAAAATGAAAAAGAGCTTAAGAATGAATCATTTTACCTTCCAGCCTACTGGAAAGACACTCAGAATTTGGCTTCAGGAAGCCAAATCAAACAATTCAAACTGCATTCCCATAAAAATCTTCTGACTTTGTTTTTGTTCCTGGTGTATGAAATGGTATATAACATGTACTCTGTAGCATTTGCATGTTATAAAAATGCCTGTATTAAAAAGATCAAAATTAAGAAGTTTTAAATTACCAATTCCTTAAAACAGGAGAAACAATTGTCTTGTGAATTTAAAACAATACAGCAAAATCTAGAACCCACCAGAGATACCCTATTAATATCAAGTGTCATGTCACTGAAATACTCACTTGGGGATGCTATTTCTTTTGAAAATTTTCAGAAAGGGACAGAAACCCAGATTGAGAGAGAAATTAAACAATAAACATTTTAGTTCCAAAGTTACAGAGCTGACATTCTTGAGGATGGTGGCCTTTTGACTCAACAAATCATAAGGAAGTCTTGTCACCTTTACCACATGCCCATAACACTGTTGAAGTCAATGAGCAAAGAAACCATTTAAAAAGCATCTGAGAAATTAGCCGAGAGCATCAGGTGTAACAGTTACCTGGCACCCTCCATGGATTTGGGGCATGGTGTTCTCCACCTAATCTTAACACAGGCCTCATGATCCCAAGAAGAGAGGCTTTTGACAAGCTGTGACTTTTAAAAATTTTTTTAAAAATGAAATTAATCCATTTTCAGGCAGAGAAGTCCCTCTAAAATATTACTACTATTTTCATTTTCAGTTCCCAGTGAAAAATAATGCAAGACTGGTTTTCTGTGCACGTTCTTTGAAAACACATTAAGATGTGTGAACTTTTGTTGTAGACTATGGTTTCTTAAAATATATACATATAAATACCTATATACTGTACACACAACAGTTAAAAGTAGAGAGAACATTGTCATGGGAGACAGAAATCCTGGGTTTGGGTGTCAGCTCCGACACTGTGTGACAGGAGTCAATCTTTTGAGCTCTTTGAACTTCAGTGTTCATATTTTATAGGAATGCTTCCCCTTCTTTCTTCAGTTGGTTGTTATAAGACTCTAATAGTAAGAAAACACATGAGGGATTGTTCTATATTCTATAGAAAGTATAGAAATAACAGCATTACTAGGTTTCTTTCTCACTTGTCTTCATGCTTTGTTCATGCATGAATGTCAGGCTTTTCTGTAGTACATGTGACTTTGACATTTGTCTTTTTGTTGTTAACTAAAACTTATTTAAGATTTTGACATTACAATATGTTATCAATTAATAAAATACTCTGATAAGTCCTTTGTAAAGTATCTGCTTGTCTTTTAACCTAGATTTTCCTATTCTCTGTTTGCTTAATGCAGGACACTGAGATTTGTTATTATCGGTGTAGAGCAGGCTTTCTCAACCTCAACACTGTTGGCATTTGGGTAGACTGTTCTCTCTTGTGGAGACTTTCTTGTGCATTGTATGATGTTTAAGAGCACCCCTAGCTTCTACCCATTGGTTGCTGGTAACAGCCACCTGCCAAGAACCTAACTGTGACAACCAAAAATGTCTCAAGATTTGCCCAAAGGAACACCTAGAAAGCAACCCTGCCTCTGTTTGAGCACCACTGCTCTGGGAAGAGGATGTAGAAAAATGAGGGGGGAAAGATTTGATTAGGAATCAGGAACCCCAGATTCTAGTCCAACCCTCTAGTCTTGCCTCGGGCTATGCAAACTTGAGCAAGTCACTAACTTCTAAGTGCGGTTCCACACCTAGAGGAGGCAGCTGGACAGATTCTCTTTAAGAACCCTCCCAGCTGTAATGTTCTATAGCTTTTATTTATTTATTTACTGATTTCCTCCATGAACGGGCTTGTCTTTTCAAGAAACTAAGATTTTGTGTCTTACGTTATAAGAAAGACAGCTTCAATATAATAATGTGTACTTGACAAAGGCTATTTATTTGGCTGGCATAATATTTTCACAATTCCATATTTGTGTCCCTGTTGCTGGCCCTTCACATAATCCACTGTATTTCTTTCTTTCTTTCTTTTTTTTTTTCAAGATGTGAGAGAAGGGCAGGGGGAGGGGCAGAGGGAGAAGGAGAGGAAGAATCTCGAGCAGACTCCCCGCTGAGCGTGGAGCCTGATGTAGGGCCTGATCTCACCACTCTGAGATCATGACCTGAGCCAAAAGCAAGAGTCCAACACTCAACCAACGGAGCCACCCACGCCCCCCAACACATAATCCACTGCATTTCTAAGAAAAAAGGATCCCCTATAGGTGGACCTGGAAGGAGAATGATCTCCTAGATAATCTACTTCTTACCTCTTATTAATTGCATTCCCTTTGATCTGTAACATCCATTTGCTTCTGGCTGTGAGTCAAACTTCTAAGCAGAGATTATATTATATAATCACTTTGAACCAATTCTTCTCTCCCAATTTATGAGCACTAGAAGAAAATATCTAAAACCAGCTTTATTGGCTGACTACAGGGAGAATATGAAAGATTTAACAATTTTTCCCCCACTCAAAGAAAATGCTCAAAAATGAGAGACAGGTAATCCCCACCTTAAAGTCCTGAGGGCTATGAATTACTAACAACTATCTTATTCCAATGGCAATGGCACCCTTCCCAAATCCCACCTCAGAACTGTTAATGGAGTCTCAGTCCTTCTTTTATTCCTCTTCTCCAAGCTTGCCCTTCATTGCTATGATCCTATTCTCTGCAGGAACACTACCCATAAGGATTAGAGGGCCATAAAGTAATGAATACAGAGGTCTAAGAACATGTGACAGAGTGGGTAGAATCGATTTGGTTAAGACTACATTGTGGGTTCCACCATGTCTGAGGGAGGACTAAAGAGTCTACTTTTTATTTACACCATTTCATCTATGGGTAACGTTGTCTATGGGTATATATTCTAAGTGCTATGACTTCTATTGATATTAAAAAGAAAAATCAATGAAGATTGAAATAATAATGGAATTGATCAAATAATAATAGAATATACATTTTGTAATTCATAAAGAAAAATTGGACTTTAGCCTACAAAGAGGGTTTAAAGATGTTTGAGTAAAACAAAGATTTTCCAGATACTTCCAAAATAGCTTCTAAAAATATACCAGTGGTATATATTTAAAAAAATAAAATAGAACAGGGGCACCTGGGCAGCACTGTTGGTTAAGCATCCGACTCTTGGTTTTGGCTCAGGTTGTGATCTCAGGGTTGTGAGATCGAGCCCCACATCAGGCTCCATGCTTAGCAGGGAGTCTGCTTAAGATTCTCTCTCCCTCTCCCTATGCCCCTCCACAACCCCCCTCCCTAAAATAGATAAATAAGTCTTTTTTTTTTAAAGATTTTATTTATGTATTTGAGACAGAGAGAATGGGAGACAGAGAGCATGAGAGGGAGGAGGGTCAGAGGGAGAAGCAGACTCCCTGCCGAGCAGGGAGCCCGATGCGGGACTCGATCCCGGGACTCAGGATCATGACCTGAGCCGAAGGCAGTCGCTTAACCAACTGAGCCACCCAGGCGCCCAATAAATAAGTCTTTTTAAAAAAGGTAAAAAGAAACAAATTCTTCCCATTTCCCCTCCATGAAAAGCTAATGTAATTTTCCTTGCTGATGTGTAATTGAAATGTTCTCAAGACCAGTTACTTACCAGTTAACAGTTTCCTTCTCCAGTTTGGACCATTCCCTTAGGTTAATCTTGAGAAAGTTTGGCTTATTTCTATGGACAATGACAATTACACCTTACTGTTCTCTTAAGATGTTCTTCATGAAACAAAGAGGCCATGCCCATTTTCAAATGGAATAACATTTATATTTTGTCCAGACTTTGACAGAATATCAAATATTGGGACTGCCAGGAGTCTTAACAAAAACTTTGCCATATTAAATAGGGACCAGCAGTGATTAGCAGTCCCTCTGAAAATGTCCCCTCCCTGGTGTTCTGGATAAAATCCACCTCAGATCTGTGACTTCTCCCAGTGGCATCAGACCTTGCTATGCACAAGTAATGTAAGGGTTGTCTGGGGGGTGGGGAGTCATTCAAAGTTCTCCTTGGGATCTGCTGTACAACCTGCCTGCTCCTTCTCATGCTTCAGCTGTTAAATACGATCTCCTCTGGCCCCTTTTAAATATAGCAGCAGTACTACATGTGTGAATTTTACCAAAAGCAAGCATTCATAGTATTAAAGGGTTTCCTTTGTTTCTAGATTTCTTCTCTTAAACTAATAAGAGCAGATTACATAGCACATCACAGAGAAAATAAAGATAATTTCATTTTATTTCACCCAAGTGTGGGAGGTAAAAATAGCCCTAGATAAAATTATGAGATACAAGGGCACCTGGGTGGCTCAGTTGTTAGGCGTCTGCCTTCGGCTCAGGTCATGGTCCCAGGGTCCTGGGATCAAGCCCCTCATCGGCTCCTTGCTCGGCGGGGAGCCTGCTTCTCCCTCTCCCACTCCCCCTGCTTGTGTTCTCTCTCTCGCTATGTCTCTGTCAAATAAATAAATAAAATATTTTTTAAAAATTATGAGATACATAAATATCATTAATTCCTGCCACCCTTCTACAACCACGATGCCTCTGAAAGTGACTCCTGCCCCTAGAATATCAAGGTTCTCAATTTAATCCTTGTCCTACTGGTGCAAAGAAGGGTAAGCTGATGAATGCACTCACACTGAATCATTCTGTGTGTTTTAGGACGGAACCATACAGAGTTGAAAGTGCCAAACAAAGGAATGAATTGGTAATAGTGGTATTTCAAGCCCGGATTACTTATTACTAGGGGAGATACTTTTTTTAGTGTGGGGCTTCTTACTCCCACAAATTCCACATCTAGATGACTACTCATTTCACCTCCACCTAAGATTAGCAATGGTCCCAAAATGGGATCTGTCTTCCCAGACAAGATCTAAAGCAACTTTTAAGATTTCCTCTCATCCTGCTAAACTCAGGAGCAAGATACATCAGCAGGCTATGTCAGTTTTATTGTTCCCTTCCAGACCAAAAAACTGAGTGGGATCTGAGATTGATGGCCAAGATGTTATGATTCTGGCTCATATCATCTTTTCAACTGCACAGACTCCATACTGCATTCTTTCTTGGATGGAATTGGGGCAACAACCATCACCTGGCTGGAGGGCCTCCTGGAGAAGCTAGCACCTGTGTAGGACTCTAATAGCTGCAATAACACAATTCCATGGCAGGAGAGTAGACTGGTGTTAGTAACCGCTACCAGTGATGGGAGAATACAGGCCTGAGGGTTAGAGGGTAATTCCTTGGGTACTGATCTCCAGTTTCCAAAGGAAATAAAGAGAAGATCTGGGCACTGTGGACCAGACGAATGCCTCCTGTATCCAGACTACACTAACACATACCTCACCTTCCATGAATAGGGAATTAACAGTGAAGTAGAGAATTGGAACATGCCTTCCAACCATGAAGAAAGCCATGGAGGATATCGCCCATACCAGCCCTTCTGTGCCAAGCAAATGCCAGGGAAAGTTCTGGTAAAGCACAGGTATTTCCCCCCTCATTTTGGTAACAACAACAACAACAACAAAAAACTCACTGTAGAACAGACTATATCTTCCTATTGTTTTGGTTGCCTGGAGAATTTAAACCAAGTTGTTAGTTTAATTATAGCAAATAATTGAGATTTGATAGCCTGAATCTCTCAATCTTAGTTTCTTACTGCAATTGTGTTTTTAAATCTTCCTTGTTTTATTGTTTCTTAATAATATGTTATTTTTAAACCTACATTTGTCTTAAGCCACTTCTGCTTCAATTCTTCTGTGTAATAAAACAGAAGAGGTGATGGGGGTACGTGTAGATACCAAGATATTAAGATACATCATCCCTTATCTCTACGAGACGGTTCTACTCCATATCACAAAGGTCCAATGAAGTGTACACCAAAACATGAGCTCATAACCACTTTCAAAAGAATCCCTGTAGTATTGACTAAAAATGCTAATTTTTCAGTCTAATCCAAGATAGATATGCTGAATCAGAAGCTTGGGGTGGCACCCAGGAATCTAAAGTTTTAATAAGCATCCCCAAATAAAGTTATTATCATTCAAATTACAGAAACAATGATACAAGGAAAACGCCTCTTGCTCTACTTTGTAGCATGTCGTAGACAAAAGTTAAAGCAACATTAGTGTCAGGGACCTGAATTTGAGCCTTACACTACTTTCCCAGCCAAATATCACAGGCTTCCTTAATTTGAGTTTAATTAGAACTCCAGCTTCTACAAATTCTGTATTCCAACTAGTGTTATGATATTAATAAGAATGCAAGGGCTAGTTGAATGTTTTACCAATTTATGCAATGGAAATGACTCATTTCTTAACCTGTCAGTGAAGAGCATCTGTCTGTTTACAAAAAAAAATTAAAGAGATAGCAATGTCCCTGGCCAGAGTATCACCCTTTCCATGGTTGGCAGGTATGAATCATCTGCCAGTGTTCTGCCCATCTCTGAAGGCAATTCACCTGAGGGAGCCATACTTATGTTTCATTTGCATGATGCCACATCAAATTAGTTCCACTGATGGTGGTGGTTTGGTACTATTATATGCAAACCAAGTGGTTTTATCTCACCTGTTTTGTAAGGACAATGAACTTCTGAAATTAGAATTAACAGACTGGGACACCCTACCAAGATCTGAATATTTGTACAAATTATGCTTTCATTTTCATCCAGCGTTTAGGTAATATGAGTGAGAAAAATGTTTATTTGCTGCCAGAGCCACAAACACTAAAGAATGAAATGGTATTCCAGTCAAAGCTGATTTTTGTCTAATGACATTTAAAGTATTTGCAGCTAATAGAAGTATCTCAGAGAAAGAATGCCATTATCACTTAAAAATCATATAATGCTCTTACCTGCCAATCATTAGTCTATTTCCATTCTCTTATCACCAACTTTGATGATCCCATGCAAAGTCATTTGGGTCTGTGCCTTGCACATTCTGCCAGAATATTCATTGTAACCTACTATACTACACTTATTTTCCTAGATCACCAGTGTGTTAAAAGTCAAACCTTGAGTAAACTTGCAGATTAGAGTTTATGAGTGTCCTTTAGAAGCTTTTCAGGTTGTTTTCAGGTCTTTCTCAAGCAGCACAGTGGAATGCAGCATTCTTGCTGTAATGTGACATGCTGACCCCTAATCTAGCCAAGAGTCCTTAGGTGAACAGGTCAGCCTCTTCACAGACTAGATGATAAAGAATAATTGCAGCGACTGTTACAGGTATCCTAGTTGTTAAAAAAAAAGAAAATCTGTGTTCTTATGTCCTTCTCTATCCCAACTTGTGCAGTTTCTATTCCACCACTCTACTAAACCAACCCATGTACTTGCAGTTCCCTTTAGAAGATTCAGTGTGCAAGTTGGTCTCACAAAGAATTATTGTAATCATAACTAATATTTGGGCCCCAGAAGGATGAAAAATGGAGCTGACATGAGCCCAACACACAGTGAAAAGCCAAGTTCAGTCAGACCTACAGCTGGAAGCAATTACCCATCCAAGTTCAGCCTACATCATCTGACTCCCACCCAACTCACACACGTGAGAATAAATGAAAGCTTTTAGGTTTCATGTTTGTTACACAGCAATGGCTGACTGATACGGAAATCTTTTATGAAGTATGATGATTTGCCTAACATCAGACTTCCCAACAGCCAGGATGGAAGCCAGAAATCAATAAAACTAATATTTCCAGTGTGCTAATATAAGATAATAGTTGGTCTAGAATTCTATAACCCAAAAAACCATTCTTAAATAGATGAAAAAAAGAAAAAAAAATTAAGCATTTACAGTCAACAGATGTTCACCAAAGGAACTTCAGGAAGGAAGCATATCACCTCCAGAAGGAAAGTTTGAGATTAAAGAAAGAATAATGAGTAAAGAAATGGGAAAGTATGTAGTTATGTTTAAACAAACATGGCTGGCATAGGATACTTGTTTCTAACTGACAAGATTGTTTATCTTTTTAAAGAACAGAATTAAAATACTGGATAATAATCCTGGTGACAGTAAAGTCTGATGTTCTTGTAATATTTAGGAAAATGATTAAGATAGTAATGATAGATTTTGTTAAGTTAAATACACATTAAAATTTTAGAAGTAATCACAAAAAGAATAGAAGCAAAATATATAACTTCTAAGCCAGTAAGAGAAAAAATTAAATAGGAAAAGCTAGTGAGCAAATAGAAACCTCAAATAAGTTTTAAAAGCAAGAAAGAATAATACAAAAAAATGACAAGATAAAGAACATAGAAATTCCAGAAATAGACCTACATGTATATGGAAATTTAACACATGTGGTGCTTAGACAATTGTTTATCCATGAGGCAAAAAAACTGAAATTGAGTGCCTACCTCACACCATTCACAAAAACCAATTGCCAGGGTATTGAGGACAATATAAAAGTAAAATATATGCAACATCTTTATTACTGTAAGTACGAAAAAATCTCTTAAACACAAAGCAAGAAACACTACCCATAAGGGAAAATGTTGAAAAATTCAACTACACTAAAAATAAGAATTTCTATTTCAAAACCTATCAAGAAGTGGGGAAAACAAAACACAAGTCACAGTGGGAAAAAGTATTTGTAGTGCATACATGTAACAAAGGATTAATACCAAGACAAAGAACTCCCAGAAGCTAATAAGAAAAAGACAATTCAAAACTTTAAATATGTGCAGGATATGACCTGAAACTTCACACAAGAGGGAACACAGTGATTAAAATATAAAATATTGTCCAGGTTTATTTATAACCAGAGCAATACAAAGTAAGATCATAGTGAGATTCAATTTTCTAGCCACCAGACTGGCAACATCAGCTGTTGCTAAAGAGTCAGTAAAGACAACTCTTGCACACTGCTGTGGGAATGTAAACAGGTTACACCCCTTTGGAAAACACATTGGCAACAATCTTATAAAGTTGGGCGTTTACATATCAATTGGACTCCAAAGCACATCTCTTAAGAGAATCTCTTACATAGTGTAACAGTAAACTTGTAAAAGAATGTTCATATAGCAGCACTGACTGTCCTAAAAGGATCATTCTAGAGGAAGAGAAAATAAATGAAAAGCAATGCACAGTAATGTGGTCAAAGCTTAGAAATATAGTCTTGAATGAGAAAAGCAATTTTCAGATAATTATTACATGATGTCATTTTTTAAAGCTTATACACATTTAAGCTAAATGATATAATGTATAGGGAAAAATATACATTAAGTAAAATTACACATTTTAAGAGTAAGATAATAATAAATATAAATTTCTAAATACTGTTTACCTGTGGTGGGGGCAGGCAGGAGACAGAGAAACTCAGAGATGCAACAGGATTGGTAAGGTTCTAGCTGCTAGGTTTGTGGTAGTTTTGTGAGGGTTCCTTACACTTTACAACCTGCATGCATTTCATATATATTCTGTTTTATGTATCGAAGAAAATATCACAAACTGACTAAATTAATAGGATTCATAATACAATGAAGCAAATAATTTAAGTGAGGCGGGCGTGTAAGGTTGGGTAAAACTGTTCAGAAGGTAATTATTAATAATTACAGGTTGAATAAATCTTTGTGCTAAGATATGAGTTACATGCTAGACAAAGGCAAGAGTTAGGGAATGTCTACATTCTTCACAAATACACTACAAATATAGAACACTGTTAGGTCAAGAAGTGGTACATGTATATGGGCTTTGACCTGATTCAAGGTCATAGTGGGATTTGGCTTCAACCAGCATCATCTGTTAATTCACAATATATACATATAATGACCAGAGGAAAAGGGAGCTTACTGAATATATAAGGACCCTCCTGTACCAAAGGGTTTGAGTCATATCTGGCTGAGATGCCAACTGTGAGCCCCAAACTGTAATAATGGTTATAATGTAAATAACCAAGAACATATGAATTTTGTCATCACTGAGGAATCACTATGAAGAGTGGGAAAATATCTCACAACAGGCAATGTAATCACTTAAACCCCCCTGGGCTTTTTTTCCCCTCTTCAACTGCAAAATGAGATCAACAATAACTACCTTAGAGAATTGTTCTGATAAGTATTTTTATAAAAAGTGAAATATGCATCTACTATATGACCTAACCATTCCACTCCTAGGTATTTACCCAAGAAAAATGAAAATACTTGTCCGCCAAAAGACTTGTACATGGAAGTTCTAGCAGCTTATTCGTGAAAACCAAAAAAACTGGAAACAACCCAAATGTCCATCAGCAGATGAATGAATAAACAAATTGTGTGACTTCATGAAATAGAACACTACTCAGAGGGGGGTGGGGGGATGGGTTAGCCCGGTGATGGGTATTAAGGAGGGCACATATACGCAAACAAGGAATCATGGAACACTACATCAAAAACTAATGATGTACTGTATGGTGACTAACATAACATAATAAAATTAAAAAAAAAAAAAAACCCACTACTCAGAAATGAAAAAGAATGACCATTGATACATATGACAACACAGATGAAACTCAAAACAGTTCTTCTGGGTGAAAGAAGCCAGGCCAAGGAAAGTCCATACAACATGATTGTGTGCATAAAAAGCTTGATAAAATGCACTCATCTATAGTGACAGAAAGTGGATCACTGGTTGCACAGGGATGGGAGTGGGGAAAGGACTGGGGAGAGGACTGGGAAGAAGGTATTACAAAGGACAGGAGGGGAAATCTGAAGGGGGATAAATCAGAGAGGGAGACAAACCATGAGAGACTATGGACCCTGGGAAACAAACTGAGGGTTTCAGAGGGGTAGGGGTTGGGGGGAGGGGTAACAGGGTGATGGGAATCAAGGAGGGCACATGTTGTGACAAGCACTGGGTGTCATACATAACTAATGTACCACTGAACGCTACAAAAACTAATGATGTACTATACAGTGGCTAACTGAATATAATTTAAAAAATGAATTAAGTAAAATATCCTCAGAAATATGGGAACCTTATTATTTCTGCTAAGTAAAATAAACTTTAAGTCAAATTTAAAAAAAGGACAGGAGGAAACTTTTGGTGATGATGGATACTTTTGCTGTCTTGATTGTGATGATTCCACAGTTGTATACATATGTCAAAGTTCACCAAATTGTACACTCTAAATATGTAAATCTTACTACATATCAGTTATCCCCCCAAAAAGTTATTTAAAAAAAAAAGGCAAGTGCTGATGGGAAGGTATGATGGAACAAAGGTAAATATTACCTGCTTAGAACGGCCAGGACCAGTGCATCTCGGTCTTTAAAAGTACACACAAGTCACCTGGGGACCTTGTTAAAATACAGATTCTGATTCAGTAGGCCTGGGGTGAGGCCACCCATGCTGCTATCAAGGTAGGGGACTGGATGGATAGATGGGTGGATGGATGGATGGATGGATGGATCGATGGATGGATGGATCGATGGATGGATGGATGGATGGATAGATGGATGGATGGATCGATGGATGGATGGATGGATGTAGGGAGGGAGGGATGGATGGATGGATGGATGTAGGCAGGGAGGAATGGATGGTTGGATGGATGTAGGCAGGGAGGGATGGATGGATGGATGGATGGATAGATGGATGGATAGATGAATGTAGGGAGGGAGGGAGGGATGGATGGATGTAGGGACGGAGGGATGGATGGATGGATGGATGGATAGATGAATGGATGGATGGATGGATGTAGGGAGGGAGGGAGGGATGGATGGATGGATGGATGGATGGATGGATGGATGAATGGATGAATGTAGGGAGGGAGGGATGGATGGATGTAGGGAGGGAGGGATAGATGGATGGATGGATGGATAGATGGATGGATGGATGGATGTAGGGAGGGAGGTAGGGAGGGAGGGATGGATGGATGGAGGAAGGGAGGGAGGGAAGGAGGGACAGATGGATGGATGGATGGATGCCCATGCTGCTATTAGTGGATCAGTGTTTGGGTAGCACGGCTCTAGAACCACTTCTCAATGTGGTTTCCATTATAATTACCTGTGGAGCTTCAAAAAATAAATAAATAAATAACTGATGACTGGAAATTCTGATTTAACTAATCTGAGGTGAGTCCTGGGAATCTGGGATATTTTTTTTTAAAGATTTTATTTATTTATTTGAGAGAGAGAGAATGAGAGAGAGAGAACACATGAGAGGGGATAGGGTCAGAGGACGAAGCACACTCCCTGCCGAGCAGGGAGCCTGATGCGGGACTCGATCCCGGGACTCCAGGATCATGACCTGAGCCGAAGGCAGTCGCTTAACCAACTGAGCCACCCAGGTGGCCCGAATCTGGGATATTTTTAAGTTCCTCAGTTAATTCTAATAGAGAGCCAAAGTTAAATACCACTGGTTTAGGCTGTGATTAAAGCTATACCAGATGGCATCTCCATGAGCTAAATTGTATGCAAAAGAGACACAGTCATGTTCTGAAGAGGTTAACAGTCCTGACAATTATAATAACAGTATGCCTGAAACAGCAGACTGTTGCTTACAAAACCAAATCTGACACTTACCTATTAGGTACCCATCATACCACCCAACTCCATGGTTACAAATGAATTCTTCTTCATGGCTACCCCAGGGAACTCCAGGGTACTGCATGATTCCATATCCTTTCTTGAAGACATTCTTCCCTTTCTTCACCCTTATGTACTCCCAGGGCCTCCCACTATCCCATCATTCCTAAGGCTCACAGTCATGGCCTAGTATCAGTGCCAACCTGACCATTTCTCCCAAGATTCCCTCTTCAGATAAAGTGGGAATTTCAGGCACTTCAGCAGGCAGGGATTGTACTGGGTACCAATCAGGATTCAGTCAGGAAAACTGCAGCCACTGTTCATTTCCCAAATTTGTAGGTAGAGACATACAAGGTCACAGGAAGTATTACGAGAACAAGCAATAGAAAAACTGCTACACATGAGCGCAACCTATGATCCTTTTGTTGGAAAGTGGCTATGAATCTCCCAAACTTCTGAGGTGCTCCAACCAACTAGTTCAGCCTTCAACATGAAGTGGGTAGTACTCAAGGATTTGCCTAGAAGCTGCTAGGAACTACTTGTTCAGGCACACATCTGCCTACCACTGCCAAAGAAAAATAAATCCCCCCTCTTCTAATCTCCCATGAGTGGCTTTCCTCGGCAGACCCTAGAGTTGAACTTAATGGTGCAGATGTAGTGATCTGAAGGGGTACGTGCACCCCAATGTTTATAGCAGCAATGTCCACAATAGCCAAACTATGGAAAGAGCCAAGATGTACATCAACAGATGAATGGATAAAGAAGATGTGGTATTTATATACAATGGAATATTATGCAGCCATCAAAAAAAACCCTGAAATCTTGCCATTTGCAATGACATGGATGGAACTAGAGAGTATTATGCTAAGTGAAATAAGTCAATCAGAGAAAGACAAGTATCATATGATCTCACTGATATGAGGAATTCTTAATCTCAGGAAACAAACTGAGGGTTGCTGGAGTGGTGGGGGTAGAAGGGATGGGGTAGCTGGCTGATGGACATTGGGGAGGGTATGTGCTATGTTGAGCGCTGTGAATTGTTTAAGACTGATGAATCACAGACCTGTACCTCTGAAACAAATAATACATTATATGTTTAAAATAAAAGGTAGTAGGAAGGGAAAAATGAAGGGGGGGAAATTGGAAGGGGAGATGAACCATGAGAGACTTCAGACTCTGAGAAACAAACTGAGGGTTCTAGAGGGGAGGGGGGTGGGAGGATGGGTTAGCCTGGTGGTGGGCATTAAACAGGGCATGTTCTGCATGGAGCACTGGGTGTTATATGCAAACAATGAATCATGGAACACTACATCAAAAACTAATGATGGAATGTATGGTGACTAACATAACACAATAAAATAAAATTAAAAAAAAAAAAAAGATGAACCTAATGGTGACAGGGTTTTCAGGTAACATGGCTCCTCACATCTAGAAGATAGTGGTGGGGATACTGATTTGCAACATACAAGGCAGTGTATGCTGATTATTTTCCACACTTTTTTACTTACCCTGAGCCCTTGGAGACTTCCTTGCCTCTGACTGCTGGTTGAATTTGTCTAATTGGAAGTAGCAGAAAAAGTAGGAAGAGAGTGAGGCCAGGGAATTTCTTGCCCTGGGTCTCTCCCTGCCAAGTTGTCTCGGGTTGGCTATGTTCCTCTTCCGGAAGTTCGCAGCTTCTGTCAGGAGGCCCTCTTTATATAGCTACTTTGTGTAAGTAACAGGTAAATCCTCTTTCCCATCGCCCCTTCAGTCCTAGGGAGGGTAAAGATACTTACTGGTTTCTCTAAACCCTAGCCACACATTTTCCTTTTATTAAATGCTCTTCAATTACTCAGTTTGAGCCTTCTGTATGTTTCATGCTAGGTCTCTGACTCACAGAATAAGGGGTTAAAAAAAAAGGAATGAGAAAGGAAAGGAATAGGTGGGGTGAAGGGGTCTTCCCAAGAGGAGCATAAATTAAGATAAACACTCTTCCATCAGAGATGGAGGCATCAATCTTGATGACATCAAGATTGGACATGCCAAATCTTACGGGACAGCAGCAAATTTCTCCAGAAGATAGGGTTGGTTTCATTGTTTTTGTTTGTTTGTTTGTTTTTTAAAGATCCATTTATTTATTTTAAAGAGAGAGAGTGTGAGCACCTGGGGAGGTGGGGGGGGAATCTCAAGCAGATTTCCTGCTGAGCAGGGAGCTCAACTTGGGGCTCATCTCACGACCCATGAGATCATGACCTGAGCCAAAAATCAAGAATTGATGCTTAACCAACTGAGCCACCCAGGAGGCCCCGATAGTGTTCATTATTTATCTTGTTTTGGTTTTCCATCTGGTCAAAAAAACATGATAAAAAAGCAAAAAGAACTGTGACTTATGTCTCCAAATTTAGGTAGCTCTATTTATGTTTCAGCTTCTACCAGATTTCTGGCAGTTAATAATTTGCTTATTCCTCAGTTTCCTCTGGACTGTATACTGAGATATGAGAAAAACATAATCTGGGAAACACAGATGCTTATTCAAAGTATAATGATTAACTTAACATTATTCAATTAAATAACACTCTAACAGCATTCCTATTCATATGCATAACATGGTATTTTATACACTGAAAACATTCAACATATGAGTATTAGAGAAATTAATATATGAATCAGCATATAAGTAAAAGAATGATGTTTGTAATTGTAATGGCTGCAAAGTACAATAAGATACTGAATTATTTTAGGAATCATCAAAGAAGGGCCAAAAATAACATGTTCCACTAATCAAGACATTTATTGTCAGAGCATCTTATTTTCTAACCATGGCTATTACAGAGAAATTGCTATATATAGAATTTTGCACTAATGAATAAAATATATTTTGGGGGCAGAAAAAGGAGACAAATATTAGCGTTCACACACAAAAAAGTCGCTTATTTTTACAAAATGCCTTTTCTTTGGTTGTTCTGAACCATCACCTTGATTATAGGAAGTAGAGCAAACTGACTTAGACACAGATGATGTTAAAACCCCTCTATTTAGTCATATTCCCTGAAATATTTACCACCCCTGGCTTGAGTGCAGTCATCTGCCCTGACTTATGGGCTGATTAGAAACCAGCAGTAATGCCTTCAGAGTTGAATTCCTTTTATTAATTATTGATATGGGTATATTTTGGTATAAATGATCATATGCATTTGAAACCTCTCTTTGAAATGAAATATACCCAGAGTTTTTACAAGTGTTCAGACATCTTCTATTCAAATGTGTACCCTTCTTAAGAGATTTAGAAGTCGCACATGTGAGTGAAAAAAAAATAATCTTTTTTAGATTTTTTTTCTCTTTGGATTATGTTTTACTAGCCAGATCCTTGGATATTGAATCTCTGTTACTGGTCTTTAGTATATATATTTTTTTAAAGATTTTATTTATTTAATACAGAGAGAGACAGCGAGAGAGGGAATACAAGCAGGGGCAGTGGGAGAGGGAGAAGCAGGCTTCCCGCTGAGCAGGAGCCTGATGCGGGGCTCGATCCCAGGACCCTGAGATCATGACCTGAGCCGAAGGCAGATGCTTAACAACTGAGCCACCCAGGCGCCCCGGTCTTTAGTATATTTTGTCTCAACTACTTAGACCGCTCCAAAAGAACTTGCTCTAGCTTAAAAAACAACTGCTAAACTTGATGAAGGAAGTGCTATAACCTGGAGTTAGTATTACTACTACATTTTTTTCAATGGATATAAGTAGTGAGGCAAGTAGGGTCTGTGAGTCCTTTAACTTCAAGTACCAACATGTTGATGCTGTTGTAAGACAAAGTGGGAAAATGGGCAATGCAGTTTTGCCTTCAAGAAATAGACACTTATTTTCATGAAAATCAGATTTCTTCTTTAAATAATATACACATTGCCTATGACTTCGACCCACTCACTATCAGTAAGATATATGCTTGAAATGTCCAAAGATAGATAATTTGGTAGTAATCAATCATTTTGTAGTTAAGCACAGGGAAAAAATATATCAACCCAAGAAGCAAAGACTTGATGATATATTATCTTTTCTCTTGATTGAAAATTTTCAATAAATGAAATTCTATCTGCTTGTCTGAAAAGGAGCAATATTCATGCCCAAGGAATAAAAAAATATATACTAAAGTAATCAACAATAGAAATACACTAGTAAAGAACTCATTAATTATGTTTACATGTGACCTAAAAAAAAGGTAGATTCTGGGGCCTTGGAAGGGGGTGGACAGTTGGAAGATGGGAACGGCACTGAATTTCCTGATTTTTAAAGCCTTTAGATTAAAGGCGGGTCCCTTCCACCATCAAACTGATAGAAACCAGCAGTTTTACTGGCTTGATAAAGAGGATAGAGTTCAGGGTAACCACAGCAACTGGAATGTAAAGAGAGAAGTCTCAGAAAGAAGAGAACCAGAAGAGTGATAGTCCCAAATTAGGTATAAAAATTCTGCCCAAATCTCTGGCTGACCTATAAAATATTCATAAGTGGGGCAGACTCCAAGTAGCTCAGCTAAGGCTAATAAAATGGACCTGAGATTTTAGCTTCTGTCTACACAGGGGATTTGAATTCAAAGTCTGAGTTCAGTCCATTTAATTGCCCTCTGGAATAGTATGGGAAAAAAAGAACTACAATGAAATATAACAGAATGTAGAGTCTCTACAATATATAATTGCAAAGTGCTGGATATAATCCATTAATTACTAGTTTTATCAAAAATCTGAAAAGTGTGGCCCACATTCAAGGGAAAAAAGTAATCATTGGAGACAGATCTCCAAATAACCCAGACATTAAAATGGGGGGGTGGGGTGGGGGGTGGTTTAAAGCAGCTCTTGTAACTCAAAAACTAAATATATTAAAATTATAAATCAAGACAATACACTGTCAAATAAAATTTGTTGTATCTCCTGCCTTGAGAACAATGCCTTGCTCTGACCAGAAAGACCAGATTCAAATTTAGGGTACCTCAACTCCTTGAAGGTCTAGGGCAGAATATAACAGCCAATCCCGGGAAAGCCAGGCAGCATCCTGTCTGTGTTTATGCAACCTCCTTCCCTTATCACCCCCGATTTCATTCCCACACCTCAAGGTGCCCTATATGTCCAGCTATGGACACTCCCTCCCACACTACACTTGGGGTATGTACACCACAAATAGTCCATGCTTAAGAGGACACACTGGGGATAGGTCTAAGCAAGTAAGGGAATCTGGCTGAGAACTTTTAGTGCAGAGAATTCCAAGGCCCTGAGCACCCAGATTGTGGTATAGAAGGGGTCACAGGCTATGTGTAGGTCAACATGTCCCCTGGGCTCCTCCGGCTCTTGCCTCTTGGGAGGCACACAGCCATAGAAAGGTCAGAATAGATCCTCTTAAGTGTGGGATGCGGGGCAAGGGCCCATTTTTGTAGGCCTTTTAAAAATGATACTGGTCATAGAAGACCTTGGGCTTTGGATTAAGACAGAGAAGTTTTCGGTTTTGGATCAAGACAGAGAATTTTCCAGCCCTGATCTTCTACTTACTAATTACATGACCTTCAGCAATTAATTTACTCTCTATGCCTCGGTATCCACATCCATAAAGTGGAAATAATAAAAGTGCAAATGTTTTTGCAAAAATTAAATGAGACAGTGCTCTCTGTGCACAAAATAAGCTTCTAGTCAATTTTAGCTACTATCATTATTTTTTTCTTATGTTTATTGCTATTACCACACTATTATTCCATTTCTACTGATCTGTATGATTTACGTATCTGAATGGTCTAACGTACTAGCTATTAATTTTTAAGACTTATATAACATTTGTTTGAAAGAACCACTGTGGTATATGAGCTGAAAGTGAGTCTTTCAAATTCTTCTTAGCTTCTGGATACTGAAAAATGCACAGGTTCTTGCAAACATCCATAATGAACGAGAGTGTTTACATTCACTGAATGTCTGTAAAATGCCAGGCTTTGGGCATCAAAATCCACACATAGTATTTTACTGAATACTTAACAAAACTGTGGTAGGAATTTTCCCCATCTTATGGATGAGTACACTTCTGAAGTCCAGAGAAGTTTAACATGCCCATACTCACACTGGTAACAAGTAGGCATATTGAGATTCAGACCAAGCAGCCTCCATGACTTTTGACTCAAGTCATTTGAAAACTGCTACCCCTTGTTAGAAATGCCCTTTATCACACACACAGTGTAAGCAAAGTAAAGTTGTTCTGCTTTCAGATCCTTTCAGGTCATGATGTAAAGCCCATAGAAATGGGTAAATAATTCTGTGTTATAGTTCATATGATGTCTAGATATTAACTGTCTTGAAATGCACAGCATAGCTCTACTTGTTCCTACATGCACATGGATAAGGACCAAAGACAAACTTTGGAAATTAGGAAATCGTGAGAAGAGGAGTAAGGTCAAGATGGCAACACAGGTTGTTCCTGACTTCAGCCTCCCTCAGAAGATCAACTAGCAACTATTCATAGACACCACCACTGTGTCTATGGGGGTGAGCCTGAACCATCCCCCTGGACCACAGAGATGGAGGTCTGCATTAGAAAGGTAAGAGGGTCAGCTTCACTTTGACTGCATTGCCCCTCCCCCAGACAAGCATAGTGCCACACCAAAAAGACCACTCCCGCCCACTCTGCCCCCTGGCCTATGGTTTCTCCAGTGAGGAAAGGGAACTCAGAGTCAACAACCGGGTTCCCCAGCATTGCAGGATGTTTCCCAAGAGGCCTGCTCAGACTCACCTTGCAGGGTTCACTAGGAAAATCTGCAGAGCTCAACCACAGGTGATGAGATACAAACAGAGAAGGAAGGCAAGGCTTATGAAATAGTGCTCAGATCATGGAGTTTGCAGCAGAGATCCCAGCCTCTGCCAGTTTGTAGAGATAAGCAGTTGACCCCAGCAGGCCAAGCTCAGACAGCAGTTCTGCCCGACTTAGATTCCCAGCCAATGAGCTGTACCAGCTGTGAAGACCACTCTTCGACTCCACCCATGCCAGGGTACAAATTTACAAATCCAACTGTGGCACGTGGCCCCCAGTACTGCTCCTCAGTGAATCCTGGCCACGGACACTAGGCAGACACTGAGCACATCCTATGGTCCACCCAGGCAGGGAGCCAAGCCAGTAGCCCTGCCCAGCTGCTGAGCATAGCTTCAGGCTCCGCATAATCAGGTAGCCTGGGGGCGCCTGGGTGGCTCAGTCGTTAAGCGCCTGCCTTCGGCTCAGGTCACAGTCCCAGGGTCCTGGGATCGAGCCCCGCATCGGGCTCCCTGCTCAGTGGGAAGCCTGCTTCTCCCTCTCCCACTCCCCCTGCTTGTGTTCCCTCTCTCTCTATGTCTCTATCTGTCAAATAAATAAATAAAATCTTAAAAAAAAAAAAATCCGGTAGCCTGAACAGTGAGCAGAGGTGGAGCCCAGCCTACAGTATTGCCCAGCTACTGAGCCCAGACTATAACCCCATCTAGCAGCAGTGCCTAGAACCTGCCTAATTGCTGAATACAGCCTGTGGCCTCACCCAGGCAGGGAGGCCAGCCAGTCAATCTCCCAATTTCAGAGCATAGTCTGCAGCCCCCCTCAACCAGGGAGCCCAAACACTGCCCTAACCTGACTGCAGAGCACAGTGTCCAGCACCTCAACTGCAGGGTACAGTTGGAGGCCCCATCTGACCAGAGAACCTGGCCAGCAGCCTTGCCCAAAAGAAGAGCATAGTCAACAGCCTACCCAATCATGAACCCCAGCCTGTGGCCCTGCCTGATCACAGAGCACAGCCTGAGGCCCTGTTAGACTGAGAAACCCAGCCTGTGGCCCAGCCTGAACAGAAAGTCCAGCCAGCAGTACCAACTGGATGAGCCTGATGCCCCACTCAACTAGTAACAATTGCGGAGCACAGCCTGCAACCCTGCCAAATTGCAGAATCCAACTAGTAGCACCACCCTGTCGGGGAACACAGCCTGCAACCCTCCCTGACTAGAGGTGACTGAAGAGCCCAGTCAGTAGCCCCATCTAACCACAGAACACAGCCAGCAGCCCCACCTGACTAGGAGCCCACCAGTAGCCCTACTTGAACATGGAACCCAGCCAATAGAGCCATCCAACTACAGAGCCCAGCTAGCAGCAACCTCCACCAACCTCTGAGCACAGGTAGTGGCCTTGCCCAACTGGAGATCTTGATAAAGCCCTGCCTGCCCGTGAACACTATGAACTGACCCATCCAGTATGCCAAGCTGAGCTGACTAGTGAAGGTCTTTCCCTTCTACAGCGAACCTACAAAGTCTGGAAGAGGAGATTGAGAATACTCAACCAAGAATACTATACCTGGAGAAGCTGTCCTTCAGATATGAAGGAGAGAGAGAGATATTCTTAAATAAAACCTGACAAAATTCATTACCACCAGACCAGCCTTAAGGAAATACTAAACGGCAATCTTCAAACTGAAATGAAAAGATGATAATGAATATCATAAAAACACATGAAGGTGTTAAACTAACCAGTAAAGGTAAATATATAGTGAAAATCACATTCTGCAATGTTATAATGGTGGTGAGTAATCACTGACACCTCTAGTTTAAAAGTTAAAAAAAGTATTGAAAACAGCTATAACTACATTAATTATTTACTGGATACACAATATGAACAAAAGGAAAACTGTAACATCAACAACCTAAAATGTGAGGGGGGAGAGTAAAAAAATAAAACTTCTGTATGTTCTCAAAGTTAAGTTGTTATCAGCTTAAGACAGTATGTTGTAACTGTAACATATTTCATGTAAGCCTCATGATTACCACAGAGAAAAAATCTGTAGTAGATACACAAAAGATTATGACAAAGAAGTCAAAGCACACTGCCACAGAAAGTCATCAAATCACAAAGGAAGACAGCAAGAGAAGAAATAAGAAACAAAGGATCTATAAAACCAGAAAACAATGAATAAAAGAGCAAGTCCTTATTTACCTTGTCAATTACTTTAAATGTAAATCAATTAAATTTTCTAATGAAAAGGGAATGGCTGAATAGAAAAAAAAAATCCAATGATTTGCTGCCTAAAAGAGACTGACTCTAGCTTTAAGGACATACATAGGCTGAGAGCGAAGGGATGAAAAGTTATACTCCAAAAGAATGATAACCAAAAGAAAGCAAAGATAGCCATAATTTTATCAGAAAAAAATAGACATCAAGCTGAAAATGGCCACAAGAGACAAAAAAGGTCATAATATAATGATAAAGTAGACAATTCATCAAGAATATATAACAATGCTAAATATATATGCACTCAACATCAAAGTGCCTAAATATATAAAGCAAATACTAACTACTAAAAGGAAAAATAAACAGCAATACAATAATACCTAAGGACTTTAGTACCTCACTCTCAACAATGGAGATATCATCCAACAGAGAATCATTAAGAGAACAGCAGATCTGAACAACACTATACAAAATGGACCTAACAAATATATAAAGAACATTCCATCCAACAGCAGAACATACACTCTTCTCAAGTGCACATGGAATATTTTCTAAGATAGATGAAATGTTAGGCCACAAAACAAGTATCAACAAATTCAAGGAGATAGAAATTAAATCAAGTATCTGTTCTGATGACAATGGTATGAAACTAGATCAATAAGAGGGAGAAAGCTGGAAAATCCACAAAGACATGGAAATTAAACAACACACTCCTGAATAACCAATGATTAAAGAAGAAATCAAAAGGGAAATAAAAACAACTTGAAAAAAACATCTTGAGACAAAAACAAAAATGGGAACAGCATACTAAAATTTATGAGATGCAGCAAAAACAATTCTAATAGGAAAGTTTATAGGCATGCAGACATATGAAGAAAAAGAAAGAAAGGGAAAGAAAGAGAGAGAAAGTTAGATTCAAATAAACAATCTGACATTACACCTCAAGGAAGTAAATAAAGAACAAACTAAGTGCAAAGTTAGCAAAAGGAAGGAAATAATAAAGATTAGAGCAGAAATGTATGGAATAGAGAATAGGAAAACAATAGAAAAGATTAACAAAACTAAGAGTTGATTCTCTGAAAAGATAAACAAAATCGACCAGTCTTTAACTAGACTAACCAAGGAAAACAGAGAGGGGACCCAAATCAACAAAATTATAAATGAAAGAGGAAACATTACAACTGATACCACACAAATACAAAAGATCATAAGAGAATAATAGGAACAATTATGTAACAACAAATTAGGCAATCTAGAAGAAATAGGTAAATTCCTAGAAACATATAAACTCTCAAGACTGAATCATGAAAAAATAGGAAATCTAAACAGATCAATAACAAGTCAGGTGACTCAGTCAGTATCAAAAACCTCCCAACAGAGAAAAGCCCAGGACCAGATGGTTTCACTGGTGAATTTTACGAAACACTTCAAGAATACCAAGCCTTCTCAAACACTTCCAAAAAACTGAAGAGAAGGCAACGCTCCCAAACTCTTTTTACAAGGCCAGCATTACCCTAATACCAAAGCCAGAGAAGGACACTACAAGAAAGTATAAGCCAATATCCCTGATGAATACAGATGTAAAAATTCTCAGTAAAATACTACCAAACCAAATTCAAGAATATATTTGAAGAATCACATACCATGATCAAGTGGGATTCATCCCTGATTGCAAGGTTGGTTCAATATACACAAATCAATAAATGCAATATACCACAGTAACAGAATGAAACATAAAAATCATACGATCATCTCAATAGATGGAGAAAAAGCATTTGACAAAATTCAACATACTTTCGTAATAAAAACTCTCAATAAATTGGTTATAGAAGGAATATACCTCAATATAATAAAGACCATATATGACAAGCTCACAGCTAACCTCAAATGTAATGGTAAAAGATTGTAAAATTTTCCTTTAAGATCAAGAACAAGACAAGGGTGCCACTTTTACCATTCCTATTCAACACAGTACTAGAAATCCTACTCAGAACACTCAGGCAAGAAAAGGAAATAAAAGGCACCCAAATTAGAAGGAAGAATCAAAATTGTCTCTGTTTGCAGATGATATGATTTTATATATAGAAACCCTAAAGACTCCACTAAAAAAATTGTTAGAATTAATCAATGAATTCAGTCAAATTGCAGGATACAAAATCAACATACAAAAATCACTAGCATTTCTATATACTAACAATAAACTATCTGAAAAAGAAATAAGATAATCCCATTCACAATAGAATAAAAAATAATAATATATAAGAATAAATTTAACCAAAGAAGTGAAAGATGTATAAACTGAAAACTATGACATTGATGAAAGAAACTGAAGACACAAATACATGGAAAATATCCCATGTTTGTGGATTGAAATAATTAATAATGTTAAAATGTTCATACTATCCAAAACCATCCTTAGATTCAATGCAATTCCTACCAAAAATTCCACGTGCATTTTTCAGAGAAATAACAATCTTAAAATTTGTATGGAATCACAGAAGACCCTGAATAGCCAAAGCAATCCTGAGAAAGAAGAACAAAGCCAAAGGCATCACAAATCCTAATTTCAAACTGTATTATAAAGCTATACTAATCAAAACAATATGGTACTGGCATTAAAAACAAACACAGAGATCAATAGAACAGAAATGAGAGCCCAGAAATAAAACCACACATACACAGTCAACTAATATTTGATGAGGGGTCCAAGAAAAGATGGTTTTTTCAATTAATGACGATGGGAAATGTGGATATTCACATGCAAAAGGATGAAACTGGACCTCTACTCTACACCACTCACAAAAATTAACTCAAAATAAAGGATTATAAGGCCAGAAACCATAGAACTCCTAGAAGAAAACATAGGGGAAAAGTTCTTGGACATTGGTCTTGGTAATAATATTTTGGCTATAACACCAAAAGCACAAGCAAGAAAATCAAAAATAAACTGGTGGAACTCCATCAAACTCAAAAGCTTCTGCAATTCAACAAAACGAAGAGACAGCCTAAAGAATGGGAAAACCTATTTGCAAAATATATATCTGACAATGACTTAATATCCAAGATACATAAGAAACTCAAAGAAAAGGAAACTGTTGTGCACTGTTGGTGAAATCATAAATTGGTACAACCCCTATGAAAAATAGTATGGAGGTTCCTCAGAAAATTAAAAGTAGAACTAGCATATGATTTGGCAATTCCACTTCTGGGAATATATCCAAAGGAAATGAAAACATTATGTCAAAAAGATATCTGCGGGGCGCCTGGGTGGCTCAGTTGGTTAAGCGACTGCCTTCGGCTCAGGTCATGATCCTGGAGTCCCTGGATCGAGTCCCACATCGGGCTCCCTGCTCGGCAGGGAGCCTGCTTCTCCCTCTGACCCTCCTCCCTCTCATACTCTCTGTCTCTCATTCTCTCTCTCTCAAATAAATAAATAAAATCTTTAAAAAAAAAAATAAGTAAAAAAAAAAAAGATATCTGCACCCCCATGCTCATAGCAGCATGATCTACAATAGCCAATACATGGAAACAACTTAAGTGTCCATGAACAGATAAATGGAAAAAGAAGTTGTGGTACACACGCACACACACACACACACACAGGAACATTATTCAGCCATAAAAAAGGAAGGAGATTGTGTCATTTGTGACAATATGGATAGACCTTGAGGGCATTATGCCAAGTGAAGGAAGTCAAAGAAAGACAAATGCTGTATGATCTTACTTACATGTGGAATCCAAAAGCAAGACAAAAATCCCAAATCCATAGAAAAGAGATTAGACTTATGGTCACCTGAGGTGGGGTGGGGGTGGAAGGGCAGTGAAGGTGCTCAAAAGGTACAAACTTCAGTTACCAAGATCAATAAGTACTAGGGATGTAATGTACAATATGATGACTATAATTAACACTGCTGTATGGTATGTTTGAAAGTTCTTACAAGAGTAAATACCAAGAGTTCTCATCACAAAGAAAAAAACTTTTTTCTTTTTGTATCTATATAAGATGATGGATATTAACTAAACTTACTGTGATAATCATTTCACAATATATATAAATCAAGTCGTTATTCTGTACAGCTTAAACTTATACAATGTTGTATATCAATTATATCTCAACAAAACAGGGGAGGAAAAAAATAAAATTAGAAATTCACACAACTCAAAAGCAAAAGCAAATAAATAATTTGATTTAAAAATGGGCAAAAGACCTGAATAGATACCTTTCCAAAGAAGATATACAAATGGCCAACAGGTACAATGAAAACATGAAAAGGTGCTCAACATCACTAATTATCAGGAAACACAAATTAAAACCACAATGAGTTATCACTTCACACCTGTTAAAATAGCTGTTATCAAACAACAAACAGACAAGAGATAATTAGTGCTGGCAAGGATATGGTAAAAAGGGATCCTTTGTGTACTGTTGGTGGGAATGTCAATTGGTGTATAGAAAACAGTATAGAGATTCCTCAAAAGGTTAAAAATAGAACTACTATATGATCCAGCAATCCCACTTCTGGGTGCTATACATATCCAATGGAAATGAATCCCTATCTTGAAGAACTCTCTGCATCCCCATGTTTATTACATTATTTACAATAACCAAGACATAAAAACAATTAAGTGTCCATTGACAGGTGAATGATAAAGAAAATGCAGTGTTTATATATACAACGGAATATTATTCAGCCATAAAAATAAGGTAATCTGTCAATTGCAACAACATGGATGGACTTTGAGGGTATTATGCTAAGTGAAATAAGCCAGACAAAGAAAGACAAATATTGTATGATCTCATTTATATGTAGAATCTAAAAAACAAAAACAAAAACCAATGAACTGATAGAAACCAAGAGGAGATTGGTGGTTGCCAAGGTCTGGGGCTGGGGGGGGCAGGTAGGGAAAACTCATTGAAGGCTGGTCAAAGGGTCAAACTTCCAATTAAAAGATGAAAAATTTCTGAGGCTGTAACATACAACCTGGTGACTCTAGGTAACAATACTGTTTTATATACTTGAAATCTGCTAAGACAGCAAATTTTAAATGTCCTTAGCCCTCCCCCCCAAATTAACAGAAAATAGTAACTATGTAAGCAATGGATTTGTGAAGTAACTTTATTTGTGGTAATCAATTTGCAATACATACGTATATCAAATCATCTTGTTGTAGAGGCACCTGGGAGGCTCAGTCAGTTAAGTATCTGCCTTTGGCTCAGGTCACGATCCCAGGACTTTGGGATCGAGTCCCAGGTTGAACTCCCTGCTCAGCAGAGAGTCTGCTTCTCCCTCTCCCTCTGCCCTTCCCCCTTCTCGTGCTTTCTGGCGCTCTCTCTCTCTCTAAAATAAATAAATAAAATCTTTTTAAAAATCATCTCATTGTAAACCTTTAAACTTACACAATGTTATATCTCAATTATATCTCAATAAAGCTGGAAAAATAAAAAATTAAAAATAGGAAATCATGAAGAAACTACTCCAAAAAAGAGGTATGAAAAGGAATAGACAGAGGAGAGAGAAATGAGTATCCAACTCCTATCAAAGTCAGTCCTTTGCAACTACAGTGCAACATATAGCAATTGTGACTTTAGCAGGGAAATAAAATGACAATTAATGCAGTATCACTCTCAACCCACCCACCCCTATCTCCCAGGACATAAGTATTTTTCAGTCAACACCTCCCTATCAACAATCTCCTGTTGCAATAATATTTGAAGAAGTCACTACTCCTGGGTAGCCCCGTGAAGAAGCAGTGTAGAGAGGAAGAGGATCCTGAACACTCCAAAGCTCTAACTGTCCAGAAGTAGAGTACACTCAGTGCCTGCACTGTTATCTGCATTATTCTTTGTCTGCAAAACACAACAGGCACCATAACACATCTGATCTTCCGAGTGACTTATTTGCTACTTACAGTCTAACAATTTAATACAGCTTGTCTTCTTTGTTTCTTTTTTGGTTTTTGGTTTGCATACCTTGCTAGGTCTCCTACTGCAAGAACTTTGACTCAGACAACCTTTGTACAGTTTATGGTTTCTTGGCATGCCCATTGAACAGCTGCATTGATGTTCAGAGAAAAAAACAAAAACGAACAAACAAAAAGACTAAGTGAGACAAGCACTTAGCCAAATAAGAAATCAAAAGCAACTACATCTGGTCTACTTTCCTGTTCCTCTTGGCTTTCTGATTTTCTAAGAATTCTATGTTTACTCATTTCCTTGCTTACTGGCCTATTTCCTTTCTCTCCCACCATATTTTATGCTCTAGGATAAAAGAGATCTGGTCTATTTGTTCACCATTGTGGTCTCAGAATATAATAATAGTGACCTTGGTCATAGTGAGCACTAATCACATATTGTGGAATTAAGTGAATGGATGGGTAGCTGGATGGATGGATAAACGGGCTCTATATATCATTTTTGGCATGCAGATTTTGGAGTTCCCTTAAAGTCAGCCATAGGAGCATTCTAGAAGGAATGTGATGTCTCAGCCAGCTGTGGTCGTGGGTGTGGCAGATGGGAATTTTTCAGATAGAGGGTATTTTAAGAACTGTTTTTAGGTTTACAGGGAGCGAGAAAGAGTGGGTGAGGCTAATGACCTGACAGTGGGCACCAGCAGTCAATAGAAGCCTTATTTCAAATTACTTCAAACAACACATTTACTAAACCAACTGTGCTGATATTTGGCTTGTGAAGTCTTGAGTAATTTTTTTCTTCTTCCTACATTTTCTTAAAGTTGTTTAATGAGTATGCTTTTTGAACTGGGAGAAAAAACGAGTCATAATCGTTCAGAGTATTCAGAGCACCTACTACATGGTCAACTCTGTGATGGGCAGAATCAGGAAGACAGAAAAAAGCAAAAGGCATGGTCCCTGGCAAAAAAAAAAAAGGAGCTCACAATTGAATTCTAGCCTTAGAATGGTCCGAGGCTATAATTAGCTGCGGGTATTACTGACATCTCTGCAGGGCCTTCTACTCTCCTCATATCACCATTGGCCTAAAATTGATTCAAACTCCATTTGGTAGTGTAGGAGCTGCAGAACCCAGGCAAACAGCCAAGAAGTCTCTTTGATATTTGCAAAACTAAAAGGCAGACTCCTCAGATTTGTAAAGAAATCTGGGACATATTATTTGCTGATCCTAGGAGTGAAGAGAGTTCTTAGAAAGGGATTACGATGATTGATGGGGTTTTGTTTTTTTTTTTAAGATGTGACTGCTTTTTGGTTTTAAGAAAAATATTCTTTGAAAGACAGTCTCATTTTTCAAGTGAAACTTCATGTTAATTCATGTTGAATTGGCAGTTTTAAAATCCATGGCTCATTTGATAAGAAAGCTGCTCTTAGAGTAGCAGAAACCTAAGGGTTTCTAGGGAATCACAGGATAATACATTGGAGAGAAGAAAATACTGTTGGAAAAAGAGCAAAGCAGCCATGACAATGAGCGTTCTGCTTGCCATTGGTGAGTGAACAATTAGATGCCAGCAACTTTAAGCTATTGTTATTACAAGGGACAGGACATTTCTCCTGTAGCAGCCACTAACTAATGCTTCAGGATACATTGATTCGGTTGGATAATAAGGCTCAAAATAGAAAGATGTGAAATATCATAAGTGATCACAAAAACAGCTATGGAGAGACCGACAGAATCCCGAGAGGTGACACTGACATAACAGTTGGCATCTTCCCAAATTAGGAAATGAGTCTTGGTGGAAAAAATTCTACCTGTAAAAGTAAAGCAGGAGGAAATGTAGGTCATTCTTTCCTTAGCAATGGAAGAGCCTGTTTTATACATCTCTCTCTCTCTCTCTCTCTCTCTCTCTCACGGTCCTCAAGGAAAATGAGCAGAGGTAAGGACATTTTGAAGATATGATAGCAAATTATGAGAGCAAAATCATGCCTTTAACATAGAGGAGAAATCATGCCTTCTTGTTTGCAATGACAAGAGGATCCATCTGTGGGTCAAAAACCAGAATCAGTCCTTTCGGGTACACTTGTGGAACTCCTTCACCTCGTCATGCCAAGAATTCAATCTATTTTGATTTTCCTAATACTGTTAAAATGCAGGTTTTCCTATACATTAGTAGCCTGGCATTCATATTAAGCTCAAACATGGCCAATTTCAGTTAAAATAAAATTAAATTAAAAAGCCATGTTAGACTTAAAAACTAATAGCAAGTGTAAACAGAACTATGTTTTTTTCTTGTTTTAGTCTCATAAAAATGGGAGGATAATAGTTAACGATAGGATTTCATCTAAAACTTATTCTCTCTATTTTTAAAATATCAAACCCAACTAGAGGCAAGGAAGGATTGTTGTTTCATTTTGTTGTTGTCCAGCTGCTATAGTGTTTTGATTTCATTTAATTTAAAAAGAGGTTAAGAAGGGGCAATATAAGAGTTTGGACCCTGAAATATAAACGTTGCCTTATTTGGCTGGTGCCGGGGAAACCTCTGATCCCCCTAATCCCAGGAAATAAATTAGCACTTGTCAAAACAAAAATGGAGGGTGCCTGGGTGGCTCAGTCGTTAAGCGTCTGCCTTCGGTTCAGGTCATGATCCCAGGGTCCTGGGATCGAGCCCCGCATTGGGCTCCCTGCTCTGCGGGAAGCCTGCTTCTCCCTCTCCCATCCCCCCTGCTTGTGTTCCTGCTCTTGCTCCCTCTCTCTCTGTCAAATAAATAAATAAAATCTTTAAAAAAAAAAAAAAAAATGGAGGCCTTCCTACCTCCAGAGCATCTAACTACCCAGCTTCCCTCAGCTGTTTCTAAAGAAGATACACCTATTTTCTGCCTGCAAATCTCTACCGAGAGCCCCAGTTCAAATAATTCAAATATTCTAATGGCAGCTCTTGGGGGATGGAGAAAGGAGCAGTTTTCATTTTCAGTTTCTACTGCATATTTTTTTCTCCACTCAGTCTTTCTGAGATCAGTAGACAGTCTGCAGGGTCTAATCAGAAATGAATACCCATCCAAATGCGGAGAAATGCATGTTGGATTAAGGAAGCAGCACTGGGAATATCTATTGAATTCGCCAGCATTTCGCATTGTGTAATTTTTCAGTAAGGAATGTGCATTAGGGAATGTGGAAGGCCAGAATTTCCGCCCCCTCAACGCTCCTTTAAAAAAAACAAAAGAACACCATAAACCGAGTTCCCTTTGACTGACTTTAGAGGGGCTTCATGAACAGAAGCCAAAGGAGATCGATGTTGGCTCCAACTTCTAACCATAAGGATTGTCCACCATTTGCATTTATTCAGCCTCACTTGAAACCTTTGGTTCTGGAAGGAAAAAAAGAACTTGACAATCTGGTTAACATCTGGTTTTCTGGCAGCAACTTAAAACTTTGCTGCAGTTCTCGGTTTTAAGACATTGTGGAACTCCCTGTAGATAGTGCCTCATCTTGGAAAGTTTAATGAAGCAGATGGCTCTCTTAAATAGAAAAATCTAACTGCAGGAGGCAAGCACCCAACCAGCTCCCTCAAAGGAGCAATTGTTCTCTTCCCCAACACCCACTCTGCCAAGACCATAGGAAATCACTTTGTGACTCGTTACCAACTTTAAAAAAAATAAAATAATATTTCAAAACCGAAGTCGTCAATTGTAGCTCTTTATCTTGTTTCCCAATCATCTTGGTTGACCACCATCATCTTCTACAACTCATTCTTCGAGAAATTCAAATTTCTCCCCCATCCAGAGTCTTTAATGGGATAATTTTATTTAGTTTCATTTTCCTTCAAAACAAGGGAGCAAGCACCCTTTTAAACTTCTGTTACTCAGACTCACCTTCTACAGTAAGATTTTTGTATATTTTTTCAATCAATTCTTTTATTTAATACAGCAACAAATCCCTCATGGTTTAGGATGTACACATCGGGAAATGCCCCAAATTGGATGTTCTGGAGTAAATAAATGTCTCTCTGTTCTCAACTCCCTCTAGAACCTCAAAGCAACAACTTAGCAACTGTGACTAATACCTTAAATCAACCACAAATACCCTGAGCATCATATTTTTTTTCCTAAATGAAGGTGAAGAGAAGACATATTCCTCTCCACTTGATACAATAATGAAATTCTACTATCTACAGCATGAGCAAAACTATTTGTAGTCCCTTAGGAAGTCAGCTTCTAGTCATTTAAATACTTACTGAGAAACTATGTGGCAGGAACTATGCTAGTTGCTGGGCATACAGTAGTGAATGAGACAACATGGACCCTACCTCATGCAGCTTATAGGCTACTGGTCTACCAATTACTCAACCTTATTCTACCACGATACCCAGGGCAGATGAAACACACATTTGCACACACTCCCAGAGGTGAGGTCAAAGTTATAGGCAATTCTCACCATGCTATCCCAAACCCCACTCCTTCTGTTCCCACTAAGGAAAATGTTCAAATGCAAATAAATGACAGTAACACTGTTACACACATAACTCTGAATATACTCTTCATTTTTAAAAAGGCTTCATAAACCTTAGATCTTCATGATTAGTAATAAATTACTGGCAACAAATCATTTATCTGTCACAAATTAGAATAACATTCCAGGATATCTACATTGGGGTTGAGAAGCACAGTTCTCATTACTATTTCTTTGGAACTGCTTTGTACGTTACAAATCAGTTTTACTCCCAACATCTCATTCAACTTTTATAACTTTTTTTTAAATCGCGTGCAATTAGACAGTAGCTAATTCTCTTCCACAGTCTTCTGGCTCCAGACCACATGCCCTTACCACTAAGGCTTTCCTCTGGGTAGCAAAAATATACATGGTGAAGGTTCTGCAAGTATAAAAACTACAACTAAACCACTGGCATCAGAGAAAAGTGGAGGACAGAACTCTGAGGAATTTGATAGCTCAGTGTACATGCTGTATCAACCAGGTCTGGAGCATTATACATGGTGCCCAACTTGGTCCAGATTAACACATATACAAGTCAATCATGTCCTCTCTTTTGCCCACTTCTTTGTTAGAGAATGTGCCCACATCTTCCACTCAGGTCATGAGCTAGCCTGTTCTGTGCTGAATTGACAGTAAGCTTCTCTGAGCACTGCTAGTTGGACTGGAGGGGGTGGGGATGTGACCCAACCTAGGCCAATCAAATTCTCATTCTCTGAAATTTGAGTGTTGGATGTGTGAAGACATGTAAAGTCAGGGCTGAGGTGGCTATGTTCAAGGCATGAAATATGATGAGCAAACAGAGAAGTAATTCCAGTAAATTTCCTTTTTTTCTCTTTCTTCTTCTTTTTTTTAAACTTAATTCCATTGGAGAGGATTTCTGTTTCTTATAACCAGGAAATAGTTAAGGCTATATATAATATCTGTTTTCCAGACTAGCTAGGCTAGAACTCTTTCTTTCTTTCTTTTTTTTTTTTAAGATTTTATTTATTTATTTGACAGAGAGAAACACAGTGAGAGAGGGAACACAGGCAGGGGGAGTGGGAGAGGTAGAAGCAGGCTTCCCGCTGAGCAGGGAGCCTGATGTGGGCTTGATCCCAGGACCCTGGGATCATGACCCGAGCCGAAGACAGGTGCTTAACGACTGAGCCACCCAGGCACCCCTAGAACCCTTTCTTTTATTCTCAGCTTCCGAACTTTGGGAAAGACCAAAGCCATTTGGAAGTAGAGTCCAAACACCCTCTTTTTTTTTTCTTTTTTTTTTTAAAGATTTTATTTATTTTTTTGACAGAGAGAGACACAGCGAGAGAGGGAACACAAGCGGGGGGGAGTGGGAGAGGGAGAGAGAGAAGCAGGCTTCCCGCTGAGCAGGGAGCCCGATGCGGGGCTTGATCCCAGGACACTGGGATCATGACCTGAGCCGAAGGCAGACGCTTAACGACTGAGCCACCCAGGCGCCCTATACCCCCTCTTATGATTTAAGGTAAATATGCCATCCCAGAAAATTTTGTTGTTCTGCATGCCATAATCCCAGAAATCTATTAGTCATATTTCCTAGGTTTACAGCCTACTCCTCAAATATTTGAGATGAACCCAAATCTTTTTTTCTGATGGCTCATTCCTGTCTCATTACCTTCTTAGTTCTAATCCTTTTCCATTTCATTCTCTCATTCTTTCCTCCTGCCAATTTCAGTAAGGAATGTAGGAAACCTCTTATTCTGTCTCATATCTTTATATTTCTTCTCTCATTACAACAGAATTATAGGAATCAATATTGACTCTTGGCCAAGATAAGAAAGAACTGGCCTAGTGCATAAGATGGATGTACCGACATTATATGTTAAAAAGAAGAAGATGAGGAAGGAGATAACAGGAGGGGAAGAATGAAGGGGGGGATATCGGAGGGGGAGACGAACCATGAGAGACGATGGACTCTGAAAAACAAACTGAGGGTTCTAGCGGGGAGGGGGTTGGGAGGATGGGTTAGCCTGGTGATGGGAATTAAAGAGGGCACGTTCTGCATGGAGCACTGGGTGTTATATGCAAACAATGAATCATGGAACACTACATCAAAAACTAATTATGTAATGTATGGCGATTGACATAACATAATAAAAAAAATACGATGGATGTAACTATGCACTATGTTAGTCTGGACACTTGCAGCAAAAAATAGAAGTCCTACTCAACTTGATTAAGGGAAGAGAGGAATTTATTAGCTCACATGACTGTGGGAAAGGACAGGAAAATAAATGCTGCAAGGACTCTCTCATGGTTGGAATAGGAGTAGGAGCAGTCTTCTTAAAGAAGAGGAAGTATGCCAGGAATTCTACTTCTAGCTATATACCCAAAAGAATTAAAGCAGGGTCTCGAAGTAATAGTTGTACACCTATGTACATAGCAGCATTACTGACAATACCAAAAGGTGGAAGTAACCCAAGTGTCCATTGATGGATGAATAGATAAATAGAATGTGATCTACACATGCAATGGAATATCATTCAACCTTATAAAGGTTCTGACACATGCTGCAACATCAATGGACCTGGAGAACATCGTGCTAAGTCAGCCATGAAAAGACAAACACTGTGTGATTTCATTTATACGAGGTATCTAGAGTAGTCAAATTCATAAAGACAGAAAGCAGAATGGTGGTTTCCAGGGACTAGCAGGACAGGGGCAAGGGGAATTGTTTAATGGGTACAAAGTTTCAGCTCTGCAACAGGAAAAGAGCTCTGGAGATTGGTTGCACAACAATATGAATGTACTTAAACTACTGAACTTAACTCTTAAAAGTGCTTAAGAGGTAAATTTTATATGAAGGGTATTTTACAATAAAAAATAAATTTAAAAATTCTTAAAAAGAAAAGGAAAGTATCATTCTCAGAAGGGTGTTGGAGTTGGTTTCAGATGAAACAATCTATGACCACTACAATCACAGATGAGGAGAAAAATTATTCATCCCCTTACTGATTGGAAACACCTCGGAGGTAGGTGAACAAAGGAACCACGGTGTTAAACTAAGGAATGGAAGGAGCCTTGTCTAGACTAATTTCACACAATCGAAGTGGGCAGGAAAGAAAAACACAGCAAAGCTACCAACAACAGCTTCATGCAGATTTATGGCTTATAACTATAAGCCAGGGATCATTGTTTTAGCATATGGGAAAAAAGAGATTAGCATCATGTTGTTTTAGCTATGAGAAAAAAGAGATTAGCGTCATGTTGAAATTGTATTCAAAAGTTTGATTTCTTTCATACATACTTTTTTAAAAGACTGAATAAAAACCAAATGCAGGATAGCAATGCCAAGTAAAGTTGAAGACACTCATACTCTATGCCTCAGTAATTTCACTCTTAGATATGCCTCTTAGAGAAACTCTTACCCGTAACTACCAGGCAACATGGACCAGGAATCTCTCTAGCAATGCTACCTGAAATAAGAAAAAATGAAGATCCACTCAAAATGTCCCTTGAAAGGAGGACTGAACAGTAGAGGGGTTTTTTCTTCATACAATGGAATACTATGGGGTAGTGAAAATAAATGAACTAGAGCTACCCACACTAACATGGATGAATATTACAAGCATAATATTAACATCCTGCCTGCTCTAAAATTACTTCCAGAAACATGCAAAGTAAAGCACAGTAAAGCTTTAAAGAAAAACAGGAGATGGTAACAACTTTCAGGATAGAAGTGGGTGATCTCTGAGTAGACAGATGGGAAGGGTAACAGAAAGGAACTGATCATTTCTTAAGCTGTTGGTGAACAACAGCTGTTTGATTTATTATTAATCTAAACTGTATATACACATTACACATAGGCATTATACAACTTTTGGGGGGATACAGTTTATGCCAAAATCTGCTTTAGAAAGCTAAATAAAGAGAATCTTTTTCACATCTCACTGTCCTGATGCCATAGGACCAAATTATTTTTTTTAGAAGACACTGAACTCTGGTATGTGTTGGAAGTCAGCTCTCCAATATTGAATGCACAAGGGTAGATTTTATTTTGCATTTGTCTCTTCAGAGCACTTGTGTTTTTATATTCTCTTCTGACACTTGGAAGACAGAAGAAAAAACATAATGGAAAAGATTAACAGGGAATAGAAGTTGACATTTGAATGCATTGCCCAATAGACAGGCAGAGTTATGCATCTGCACAGTTCACAATGAAGTTTTACATGAGCAGCTGAGAAAAAACAAATAAATATAGATCTAGAGATCTGATAAAAACACGTCCTTATTTCAGTGCTTTATTGCTTGCAATGGGTGGTTCAAATCACAGCTCCTGGTGGGTTATATAAAGCCTTACCCCATGAGTGAAAATATTTCTGATTAGAACACTCTCCAGGTTACCTACTGTGTTCTGTTTATTCAGCTTATTTCAAACATTTGCAGGGGAGGGGGGCACAAAATTTACACAGAGAAAAAGGATGAAAGCTGTGACGTGGATTTCTGGTTTGACTTGGCAAATTGGAACAGGCCCATGGATATAATATCCAGATATTAAAGTTCACAGATACTAAAATTGTGTTTATCAACCAAGTAGGGTGGTAAGTCATTGCTGAAATTTTTGACATATGGTCCCGGACTTGATGACCTTTGCTGAAACTTAATATGTGTTTTTAAAAGGTCTCTACATAAGGGGATTAAAAAGTAAGCAAACCAGTGGCTTATAGCTCCTATCCAGAGTGATGGGTATCTTTACAAAATGTCCTTTATCAACCTTTCTGAGCAGCTAGAACAATTTACTGGTCATACCATTCAAAAAGGAGCATTCTCTCCCTCAATAGAAGTAGGATAGACTTAATAAATAGTCTCTGGGCATTTAAAAAAAAAAAAAACAGACAGATAAAGGTTCCATACACAGAGAGCTATCCTCTGTTTTTTCTTTCAAAAGGAAAATATAAGTAGGAAAATATGCGGGGGAAACGGTTCCCTCGGAGTCTCTCTGAGGCCACAGAGAATTGTCCAAGAATATTGGATACCAAAGGGAAAACAAAATTGGTGACCTCACAATAACCAAAAATAAAGACAGAACACATACAAAATAGCATGTGTAGGAAAAATTCATTTGAAGTCCATGTTCTTTCTGGCAGGGCCACAGACATGAACAATAGCACAGGAAAAAATCACTCAGAAGAATTATATAGATGAGCTTCACTGTATAGAGCCTTTTTTTTTTTTAATATCTAACTATTGCAAAACAAAACAAAAAGCAATCCAAACATTCTCTAAAACCACAGTCCCCAATCATTAATGTGTCTGGGTTGGATTCCAAGACCTTCCTTTTGGAATATCTCCTCAATAAAACTTATTTGATACTCCGAGAACATTGATAAATTTTTTCTAAATGTAGTTGTCCAAAGTTAAGCTCCTTAAAGTATCATCCACCTGGAAATATATCTGTACACAGGTGACAGAGAGGACTTACTTATTTTTTTAAAGATTTTACTTATTTATTTGAGAGAGAGAGGGAGGGAAAGAGCACGAGCAGGGGGAGGGGTAGTAGAAGAGGGGGAAGCAGACTCCCAGCTGCGCAGGGAGCCTGACATGGGGCTTGATCACAGGACCTGGAGATCATGACCTGAGCAGAAGAAGGCAGACGCTTAACTGACTGAGGCACCTAGGCGTCCCCAGAGAGGGACTTTTAAATTTAGTGAGATATATTTTATCTTTGTATGTCACACCTTACCCAAGAGAGGAACTGAAAACAGATTCTACTCAACAGAACCTTACTTCGGATAAAATGAGCTTATCCATTTGGAAGTTCTGATCAAGAGGGTGAAAACGGGAAGTAATTTCCTTTAAAATATATTGGAAATGACTCTGAAGAACAGTAGTCAGAAAGGTCAGAAAAGAAAAAATTTCCAGTCAATAAGTAATTTTAGAAATTCAGATCCTAACAGGGTTTCAATGTGATTTTTTTCATGCCAGCGTTCTACCCAGCAGAGACCTTCCCTAGAGCCTAAAAGTGCTATGGAATAGTGGAAACTAATGGGGTGGATATTTTTAATTAATGTTTTTGTACACCTTCTCAGCTCTCCTATTGTTATTAGAGCATAGAGAAATACAAGGCACCTGAGCAGAAGTAGTTTAGTGACACACTGTGAAGTCTGTCTCCATCTCAACACTCATTCTTGTTGTATCCAATTTTTCTTTAACGTTCCACTCATCTACAATCAGGACACATTCTCTTTCCTCGGTTCCCTCCATTTACCAAAAGATAAGTGCTCTAATGACCCACTATTTGATGATGGCTCTCTGCTATGCCAATTTTATAAACTACTCAATCCAAGCACTGACAGCAAATTGATTTTATTCCAAGTACCAATCCTAACTGATTGGTAATGCCCGCTGGGGCATGGATGGCAAGGATTTTAAGGCCCTATTGAGATTTAGTGGCAAAGAGTGTTGTGCTTGATTTGCAATGTCTGCCACAGGTCAGGAGTAGGGGACAAGTAGCATCCACACCATGCATTTATCATCCTTACACCATTCTTATGTTCCTGCTCTTAAATGCTACAGCTCTGCAGCTTTCTTTTAACATATTTTCATGAGACCAGTTCTTTGCCCAAAAGCATAACTCTGAAAGGAAAGCTCAGCCCTGCCGCCATTTGAAGGAGAATATATGAGGTAGGTTCAGCTCTGCAGAACTCAATTCACCCTAAGTATAAAGCAACTGCAATGAGTTGACAAAGAAATATAAGAGTCATACTTCATATATGCTTGTTTTAAATAATGGTCCTGCAACCTAAGTGCCCATCAATAGATGAATGGATGAAAAAGATGTGGGGTGTGTGTGTGTGTGTGTGTGTGTGTAATGGGATATTTTATATATGTGTGTGTGTGCATGTGTGTGTATATGTAATGGAATATTACACAGTCATAAAAAAAGAATAAAAAAAGGAGATCTTGCCACTTGCAACAACATGGATAAACCTATATGGTGTTATGCTAAATGAAATCAGTCAGACAGAAAGCCAAATACCATATGATTTCACTTATATGTGAAATCTAAAAAACAAAACAAATGAACACCTGAAACTAATGTAACATACATGTCGACTATACTTCAATAAAAATAAATTTTAACTTTATTAAAGATTTTATTTATTCACTTGAGATACAGACAGAGAGGGAGAGCATGAGCAGGGGGAGAGGCATAGGGAGAGGGAGAAGCAGGCTCCCTGCGGAGCAGGGGGCCCAATGTGGGACTCGATCCCAGGACACTGGAACCATGACCTGAGCCAAAGGCAGACGCTTAACCATCTGAGCCACCCAGGCACCCAAAATAAATTTTAATTTAATCTTAAAATAAATAAATAAATACAGCTTCTCATCTGCTAATAGTGTCCTGGAAGAAAGCCAGCCCCAGTCTAGGCCGTGCTCTAATGTGGCAGGAGGGAGTCGTGTTAACCTTACAGGTGCGTAAAGATGGGAGGAGACATAGGCTTAGAGCATGGGATATGGTCTGGTGCCCATAAAAATGTATGTACATAAAATTTCACTTTCATGACTTTGCCTTTTGTAAATGGGGCCACTCTAATAAAGCAAAGAGGGGGTCAGGCCAAATCGTTGCCATGAATTTAGAAGGAAATGCCCTCAGAACCAAGGATCAGCCAGATCGCCACAGAATTGTGTAGCGCTTTCAGAAGGGAGGATGACTTGCTACTCTCCCCCATCCCACTCCCTTCCCCTACTCCTTGCAATAAAGGCATTTATGAAGACAAGTGAAAATGTGGAATTGCTTCCTGTTGTAAATTTTAAATGTCATTGGCTCACTTCTAGTATGGTCTAGAGGATAGTCTAGCCCATCCTTCTCAGGAGCTGTAAAATTTTCTTTTGGCCAAGAACTACTTTTAACTTCTGAATACATATCTAGCTCATCTTTCAGGTTCTATGGCTAAACCTCCTCCCCCTCATGCCTTATAACCAGTATTTTTCTCCTTCTAAATATGTTTGCTCTCATAAAAATATGAACTAGGCTAATATTACTGCAGAACCCTTTACCCGTTTACTGGATAACTGAAGACCTTCAGAATTCTACAGGCTCGAGATCCCCTTCTAAAGGTTAGTGGTTGGGGCGCCTGGGTGGCTCAGTCCGTTTTGCGGCTGCTTTCAGCTCAGGTCATGATCCTGGGGTCTTGGGATCGAGCCCCACATCCGGCTCCCTGCTCAGCAGAGAGCCTGTTTCTCCCTCTCCATCTGCCTGTCACTCTGCCTACTTGTGCTCTCTCTCTGTCAAATAAATAAATAAAATCTTAAAAAAAAAAAAAAAAAGGTTAGTGGTGGTGAAGGCTAACAGACTTGAGAAGCACCCCATGTTTCTCTTTTGTGATCTCATTCCCTTAAACAGCATAAAAACTTACACTGAATCAGATAGACAAAGCCCTTCTAATGTGTCAGTAAGCTAGGACGTTTTCTCTCCTGTTGCTTCGAAAATAGACATACACCCTCATCCTAGAAGATCCTTAAGAAATAATTCTAATTATGATCTCAGACTCCAGGATTGAGAAAGTATTTTTTGTGAGGTGTACCCTTCTGTAATATCAGATTACTCCAAAAGGAGGATGTCTACTCCACCATCTCTACTATCAGCCCACAGCTAATTTTCAGAGCTTTACGGTGGAAGAGAGAAGGCCTCAGCTATCTGGACCTCAAGAAATGGGACACAGGAGAGGTGTTTTAAGGACAGCCATGCAGTCAGAAATCCAAGTGCTATGGTGAATTGATGGCTGCATATTTGTCACAGAGAAGGGAAGACAGGCAGAATTTAATTGCCACTCACCCAAATCCTCCAATGAGTTAAATGTAAAAGGGGTCTGTTCGATAGGGAAAAGCAGGAGACAGTTAGCTTTTTTAAGAAAGAGACCAAACACATTTATTTGACTCAGAAGTTCCTCAATGATCTTGTTGCTCTACCTACTTTCTTCATCTGCTAATGCTCTCCAATACACATCACATGTGGGACACCATACTGAGCTGGTTCCACTCTCTCATGACTCTGAGCCTTTGCAGATTCCATTCCCCTAACTTGGGCAGCTGATATCCCTTGCCCCAGCTAACCACTACTCATTAAAGGACCACATTCACAGGGAAGCCTTCCTGACCTTTTTCTTTTCAGGCCTGCCCTTTATATATGCACCCTAATGCTCTCTAATGATTTGGAGATTATTAGACACCCTTTTCTCTCTGAATTCAAAATACTGAGGGTAGGAACCATTCATCTTCTTTTCTCCAGCCCTAGCTCAGAACTAAATACCTAAAAGACCTGAAATAATATATATTGAGGGAAAAAAGTATAACTAGTGGATAAAAGAATAAATGGATAAGTAAATAGTCGAACCCAAAGGACAAGATAATGGAAGATGTTCTTACAGCAAGATGGGCAGAAACACAGAGAAGAGGGACCAGAAAACCCGTGTTGGATCTAATTCTGTGGTAAGGAGTTTGTAGAAAGAAAATTCAGTTCCTGGCAGAGCTGGGGTATTACGCAGGGCTTCAGTCAAAGAATGACAGAGCAGAAACTGGCGTTCTCAGTAACTGGGGAAGGGGAATAAAAAGAAGTGGATCATAAAGTTAAAGGGGACAGGTGGTGTCACCCTAGGGGACAGAACAAGAAGTCAGCCATAGTAAACTCATTAATAAACAGTCATAGCAGGACCCAATGAATGGGGAACTGGCATATACGTATGCAGATGCAGCAAGAGCAAGACTGCCTGGAGGCAGTGCTGGGGAATTACACACGCTGGGCTCTCAATGGGACCTTCACCTTTCTAAGATGAAGAGTAGGTCTACCCTCCAGAGCCTGAAGTGAAACTGCAGTTACAAATGTGTACTGAGTATGCTCAACCTCCTGGGCCTCATGGATTTAAGGACAAACAATCAAGGAGGGCTTTAAGGCTTTTATCATGGTTTATATAAATGTCTATCATACCCACTCCTACTAGCCCAGGATATGGCTAGTGTTTTTATTTGTACGGATATTCGTTATCACTTTCCCGTTTTGGAAGCTGCCCTTCCTCTACCTCACAGAGTTTGCTTCCAACAGCACGAGGGTGAACAAGTGACCCAGACTGGCCAATCAGATCACATCATCCCTCTAAGCAAACTTGTTCAAGGACGGGCACAAGATCCAGGTTTAAGCCTGATCAGCATTCCCCCATTGGCTTTTGCAGAAATTCCTAGCAGAAAGAATAATGTAAGCCTAGACTAGATCAACCAGTGGCCAGCCATCTGTGCCTCTTAATGGAAAGAGTCTTCTTGAACATTAAGCCAATGCAAAGGAAAGCAGAACATCTAGTTGTGCCTTAATCTTGGATTTCTCACTAATAGAGTAACAACACGATTTATTTTTGCTTTAACTAAGCTGTTTTGAGTTCTTCTTACCTGCCACCAGAAAAAAAAAATTCTATCAAATATTCTCTAATAAAATAACATACAAAACATCTAGCCAAGTGTCTGGCCCAGAGTGGCCCTCCTATGAGTTGTTTTTCCTCCATCCACAAATCCTGATGCCTACTTTTCTTCCTTCAGTTAAAGGTATCCTTCATCAACAATATATCTGTATCCAGAACTCCCTTGTGGATGGAAAAACACGAAGATTTTTAGAAAGGGAGTCCCCACTCTCCCCAGGAATTTATGTTTTTTTAGGTCATGAAGATCTCCATGATCAGAGTTTATCCCGGGCACCTAGATTTCATGAGGAAAAGATAAGAAACTGATTTTTCTCCTTAAACAAAATGTTCCTCCAATATTTTTATTGCTACCATGCATACATTTTCTTCTACCTTTCAACATTTTTCAAGTATTTGTTTCACCCAAAAGGGGTAATTTTCCTGATTCGATTATTTCTGTGGCCGCTGTCAGAAGTAGATGAGTTAAGATAAGTAAGAGCTCCAAATAATAATCACAGCTTCAGGATCTAGAGTTTAGTAAAAATTAACAGACTCAGAGGCAAAAGATTCTACTAACATATTCTATGCTCTGGTCTTCCTTTTTAAGATAAATTTATTATATAGAGTAAATATGTAATCCCAAAAAGTTGCATTCATTTATACGGCTGAGTAAAATATATGAACATAAATAGAATGAGGCTAAATCACAATAGGAACACAATATTTGGAACCCCATTAAAATATGACCCTGTTAGAGGTTCTGTTGCACAACGTAGAACACACTGCACTTCTAAAATATGACCCTGTTGTTGGGGGGCGGGGGTGATGGGTACTAAGGAGGGCATTGTTGTGTTGAGCACTGGGTGTCATACATAAGTGATGAATCACCAAATTCTACTCCTGAAACCAACATTGCACTATATGTTAGCTAACTAGAATTTAAATAAAAATTTGAAGAAAAAAGAAAAGAGACATCAGGTAAAACAATTAGACCTAAGGAAAACCATAAAAGCAGATCAATTAGAATTAATTAAAAGCCTGGATTAAAGAAAATTCTTTAAAGTAGTAAAATTGTGGCCCAATTAATTAATTAATCATGACCCTGTTAGAAATAAGAATAATACTAAAGTAAGTTTCTTTGAATGGTAAATTTTCTTTTTTTCCTAAAAATTTTATTTATTTATTTGAGAGGGAGAGTGAGCAAGTGTGAGAGAGAGAGCACGAGCAGAGGGAGAGGGAGAAGCAGACTCCCTGCTGAGCAGAGAGCCCAATGTGCGGCTTGATCCCAGGACCCTGAGATCATGATCGGAGCTGAAGGCAGTCACCCAACTGACTGAGCCACCCAGGTTCTCCTGAATGGTAAATTTTCTTATGAAGAAAACAATCAGAACAAAATTAGAGCAGGGAAAAAAAAAAAAAACTCTGGTGTCATAGAAATAAAATCTGTAACAGTTTTAAAATAATAATACAAGAGGCATGTAATACTAGTTACCTGTATACCAGAGATGTCACATGATTCTTTACAAATGAACCATAGACTAATAATATAGTAACATAATTAGCTAACCCACTACTTAATATATGCCAGGTGCTGTTCTGAGTGCTAAGTGTTCTATGTAAGTTTATTTAATCCTACCAATAACACTATGGGATAGATACTACTATTATTTCCATTTCACAGATGAGGAAACTAAGGTGCAGAGAAGTTAAATAACTTTTCCAAGATCACACAGCTAATTGCTTAGAAAGACATCATGGAGGGGAAAGACATGAGATAGTCCTCAAAGAATGAACAGAAATGCCACTGGGGAGGGAAAGTGCCCTGAGTGATAAGAGAACAGTGGGATTTGACCAAGTTGCCTGGAGCACAGACATCATATCACTGTAAGACCATAAGCAAGGGTGGGGCTGGGACCAACCCTTTCCTACCAGTCTGTGGCACATGGTAGATGCTTACTAAATATTTTAGAATGAATGAATTATATTAGATGTGGGGAAGTAATTGGCATTAGGGCAAAAAGGTAAATTAGAGTCAGATTTTGGAGTCTCTTTGGAGGAAGTCTAGCCTAGCAGTTAAGCTCACATGTTTTCAAATCGGGTAGATCACCTCCAAATTTCAGCTCTACCACTTTTGAGTTGTAAAACCTTGAGAATACTACTCAAATTCCCTGAGCTTCTCTTTCCTTTCTCTATAAAAGGGGTCAATGGTATCTACTTCACAGGGTTATTGTGAGGATTAAATAAGATACTGTATCTGTATAGTCCCTAGTATCTGGTAAATACTGAATGAATGGTAGCTACTTTTTGATTGGCAGGCTAAGTACTTTACATATCAGCTATTGCTTGCATGAGCCATTGAGCTATTGAAGGAGTGTAAATGATGAAGTAAGCACTCAAAGATTAAACTAAATCAGGGGTGCCTGGGTGGCTCGGTCGGTTGAGCCTGACTTTTGGTTTCAGCCCAGGTCATCATCTCATGGGTCCTGGGATCGAACCACAAGTCAGGTTTCACACTCAGCAGGGAGTCTGCTTTAAGATTCTCTCCCTCTGTTCCTCCCCCTTCTCGCATGCATTCTCTCTCTCTCTCTCTCTCAAATAAATGAATAAAAATCTTTTAAAAAGAACATTTTTTTAAAAAGATTAATCTAAATCAGCAGAACGAAGTGAATGAGAGGGACGCAAGACTGCTTAATGTGCTATTACAATAATCCAACCATGAAATAAGTGTCTGAATCTACTCCGTGGCAGCAGAAAGAGGAAGAAAAACTGGAACAAGACTCATGGTTATAACAATTTTCGGTAATTTCCCCTCTGTCATGTATTGGACTAACATTTCAGTTTATTAAGTAAGGACTTCCGTGAGAAATAAAACCTCATCATAACTATTAAGTGGTAAATTGCTAGCAAAAAAAGAAAAAGAAGTTAGGTGAAAATCAATAAACATGAGAAGTTCTACACAAATATTAACATCTAGTGCGCCAACCCATCTTTTTCACCTGTGGGCTCATCTATTTCAATCAAATTCCGCTATTTACACCCACTCCTTCACCTCAGTAGCATGCAGACTTGTGGCAATTTGCGTTCCCTAACATGAATTTATTGTCCTTGGCTTTCTAATGATATATGATTTTAGAAGGTTGGATGGACTTTTGTGAAAAATTACTAGTTTGGGAGCAGAAGAAGGAAAATCATCTTCGAAAGCCTGAAGCCGCGGGTTCAATCTGTGACAGCATTGTAATTACAAGGCAGTCCGTTTGGGGTTACCTACAGTGGCAGTGTTGGTATAATTAGCTCTGTCAAATGTTAAAAAATAATTTTGTAAATTACTCATTTAATTGTTTTCATCATGGATACAGAGACATTCTTTAATCAGGCATGAGTCAACTAACTGTTTCACAGGCTAATCTGCTGATAGGAGTTAAGTTTATACCAGAATCAAAGTGCAACCTGGAAGATGCTTTTTACAAACCTTCCGACCCTGCAAGAACGCTCTCAGCGCTGCAGCTTTGGCCTGAATGCCATGTCCACATGCGGTGCGCGACTCCTGTCAAAGTCGAACGATTTCATACAGGAGAGAGTGCCATTTTCTTACAAGAATCCACAAAAATATAAGCCGCTTTTTGTAGCTCCATCAAGTACCAAAGATACATTAGTTTTGCTACTATGTTCAGAGATAACGGACTTTTTCAGAACCGTCCAGACGTAAACTAAGAATCAGGATGGGAATTCCCAGTTGCCCGCCAACAAGTTTGCCTCCACCCGTAGTTATGTGATTACAAGTGTTTACGATAGCCCCTTTGTTCAGGTGAGCAAGCCGCCTTCCCGCCATACTGTCTCTTGTTCCAAAGCAGCAGGCCCTTTTCCTGGATCTGCTTTTTTGTTTCCTTAACCTCATACTCCAAAAACTTCTTTTTTTTCCAGTTGAGTTTTAGCAAATTGGAGTTAGAGCATTACAAAGAAGAGTGTGGACATCATTCCCATCAATATATTCTCCTACGTAAACCTGATTTTATTCCTCTGTGCACTGACCAATAAGACCAAAGTCCAATCTCCTCAAGAAAATTTCAGTCACCTTCCTTTTGGTTTCATCTCTGTCATTGTATTAAGATTCACTGAAGGACAAAATAAGGCACAAAACCAGGAAAAATGTGCTAATCTCAGAAATAAGGACCTAGTTAGACCGATGACCATGGCCAGGGTGTAATTCTGGTATTGTTTGAACAGAAATTTACATCATGGTTGCCAAATAGGAAACAAGAAGGGAAAAGTCTATACGTTTTGGAATAAATTGGCCTTAGCAAGTTTCCCAGAAATAAGTATACTTGGACACTGACAAACCCAATCACAAATAAAGTGTCCAGGCCAGCCGGACAGGATGGTGGAGTCTCCCTTTCAGATACCTTCTCTAGCATGGACTTCATTTACTGAGGAGTTACTGGGCCCACGGTGGTCCCACATGGGTGGGGGGAGGTGACACTTGGAAATACATAGCATCTGCTGTGCCTGACCAGTGGCTGCGAGGCAGGAGACCAGGACAGTAAACATCATGAATGCTTCAGTGCAAATGCCTCAAATGGTTTTCAAAGGTTTTTGCTAACAGAATCATGAAAAACTATGTTACCACTTGTACTTTTAAGTTATCGCTTAAAAATTGTTATTCATTAAAAATGTTTAATAGTTGCTATAGGTGTAACTCCTGGCACACGGTAAAATGCATATGGGCTGAATGTTTTGTTTTGTTTTGTTTCCAAAACCTTAGAGCTAAAGATTTAGCTCATTTGATTTAGAGAAAATATCTGTCACATCACCTAATAGGTAATGGGGGTCCAAACCATCAGCCAAATCAGATTTATGTTCCATTCTAGAAGAGCCAGGTTTCATTTTCATTTTAAATGTGTGTTACTACACATGCCTATGATAACCATCTCACTTGAGATGAAGTGAGTGAGATAAGGTGAATTCCAATTATAAGATAACAAGAGAGAGAAGTCATATGAACTCACCATGAGTTCACTGCATAAATGATATACAGTGCCATCCCCATTGAAACTTTCTTTGACTTGCTATTGCTAGTTATTTCCTGTGGAGTCATGCATTCTCACTTGTCTGTTTATTTGGTATCCAGAAGTTTACAAACTTATGGTCATTCACCACAGTAAGAATCAAGAGAAGGAAGAGGTTTGCATTCCTTTTGTAAAATGGGAGAGGTGTGAGGGGACAGTACAATGCAGTTTTGTCCAAAATAATCCCAACACTTGTTGCCTTGGTATAATTATTAATAGTGCCCCAGTTCGCTCTCAAAGGTGTTCCAGTTTGAACGACAAATTATATGGTAACCCAAGAAAGAGCAATTGTGGCGGGGTGGGGGGTAGGCGGAGAGGAATGGTGAATGTCGGGTGCATTAATATTAGTGAAAAGTACTTATGAATGTTAAGAGTCTGGGAAGTCTTCATGCACTCCCAGTGCGTGTGAACCCCAATATGAAGACAGCTGCCTTGGAACGCCATTTTACCTGACCAGAACTTTTGCTCTGAAATTTTTCTCCACAGGGCCTAAAATTATAGACAACCTAAGCAAATGCCAAGGTCAATTATTTATTTAGAATCACTTGGAAAGCACTCTGTTGTCATTCCTGAGATGAAACAATACTCAAAGTCTTTTGCCAGAATCCAAGGATGTCAGGGTCATTCAAGACCCAAATACCACCCACTCAATAATGCTATCTATAAAGGCTAAGTAGGCATTCCCTGCATTTTTTTAAAAAAGATTTTATTTATTTATTTGAGAGAGAGAGAGCACATGAGAGTGGGGAGGGTCAGAGGGAGAAGCAGACTCCCTGCTGAGCAGGGAGCCCGATATGGGACTCAATCCAGGGACTCCAGGATCATGACCTGAGCCGAAGGCAGTCGCTTAACCAACTGAGCCACCCAGGCGCCCCATTCCCTACACTCTTGTTTTTCAACTGCTTCTAGGCAGAGTCCACTGCCAAAATCCACATGGATCCCCCTCCCTAGAGACCAAGGCTCCTCACCAGCACACATTGCTGGAGCTTGAGTCTCCTGTGTATGGAGAGAACATTCATCATCCCCAAGTGCCTAGGCCAAAATGGAGGTAGGCAGGAAAGAAATGCTGGGAAGTCCAAACCAAAGTCAGCATATCTGGTTTGGAGTTTCTTCATCTTTGCCACAGAGCAAAATAGCCCCTTAGATGAGACGGTGATAACAGAAAAGCAACTTCAGATCCAGAATGGTCTTCCGTGACCCTACAAGTCAACACAACTTGCACATACATTGCAGGCTTCTTGTCTGTCCCAGTTCCATAGGCTGGAGCTCAAATAAATCATTATGAAACCAGACTTGAAGCATAGAAGAAATAAAAATAAACTCAAAAAAAAGAAATGTCAGTTACATTATAAAGTTGTTTGCAACAACGACACAGGGGCAGCCACCAGAAGACAAAGACCATGAAATTTTAGAAGATTGATTCTTCACACCTATTTGCAAGACTACATTGCAATATTATAACACCATTTTCCATCTGCTCTTAGCATCACAATGTGAAAGCTTGCAGGACCACAAGGCACAGTCCCTAGATATAATCAAAGCTATATTTGAGCTCAAAGAAAAAAAGGCCACAGTAACTGATTTAACATTAGAAAGAAATCATAAATGAAAATAGTCTGCTGATGATTCTTCACAGACTCTCTGATTTTCTGCATGCATTTATATAATTATACAACCTCTGATTATTAATGAAAAAATGTATTTTACATGAAAATACCATTATGCCTCCATATTAGTTTAAAGTGCTGATTCTACTTGGGACTGAACAAATATTTCAAAACATCATATTTCAAAATACTTATAATGTAACTCTACATAGTTTATTCCTGGAACTACTCAAGACTTGATTCTATGGCATAGTTTTCAATGTCTACATTAGGAAGTCTATGGCATTTTGAAATCAGGAAAGGACAGTGTGTCATCAACAATTAGAACATCACTACCATACAGAGAGCTGTATAAAAGCTGGGATATTTTTAAGATTGGGGTTGGGGGCAATGAAAAGAAGACTGTGATGACCAAGAAATGGAAGGTGGAATCCCTGACAAAAGTATGTGAAATCTAGCTATCGTCCCAGACCATAAAGTCATGAAGCAAACACATTTGCAATATAACCATAAAGTTAAATGTAACCATAAACATAAAATGTTCATTAAAGTCATACAGATAGGAGGTGTAGATCTAAGACAGGAACAATAACAGCAGGAAGCGGCAGGTACTGTTTACATATGGTGACTGACTCCATCTTAATCTGTAGTGTATAGTTGAAGAAACAAAACTCAGGGGCGCCTGGGTGGCTCAGTTGGTTAAGCGTCTGACTCTTGATTTCAGCTCAGGTCATGATCTCAGCGTCTTGGGGATCCATGCCTGACTCCATGCTCAGTGGGGAGTCTACTTGAAGATTTTTCTCCTTCTCCCTCTGCCCCTCCCCCTGCTCAAGCTCTCTCTCTAAAATAAATAAATAAATCTTAACCAAAAAAAAAAAAAGAAAGAAAGAAAGAAAAAACCTCAGAAACTATCCATATATAAATGCTGGAATTAGAATTTTAACCAAGTCTGTCTGACTCACTGCTTATGCGCTGTCCACTAGGCAACACTCCCTACCCTAAGGACAAGTGAATTTTAACCAGGTATTGAAGGAATTCATGCACATGAGGAGCCAATAGGAGGCAGAAGAACAGACATATCTTGGCAAGATTAGCCGATGTGATACAGACGCTCAATGTATCTATCTTTGGTAGGTTGCAGCAGCTGATTGGCTGGACTTGTTGCTACAGTCAAGCAGAACACACTGGGGGAGTAACAGTAAAGCTGCCCTGCCTATCACAGCCAAGGTACCAGTTGGATCTCCTTCAATATGTATCCATGGCCTTGCCCACAGCCCTGGCTATGCATTTGGAATCACCTGGGAAATTTTTTAAAGCTATAAATGTCTGAGCAAAACACCTCAGAATTCTCAAAAAACGCCATCTGGAGTAGAACCCAGATATTAAAGTGATTTTTTAAAAATTGCTTAAGTGATTTTTTTTAAAGATTTTATTTATTTATTTGAGAGAGAGAGAGCATGGGGGGGGAGGGTCAGAGGGAGAAGCAGGCTCCCAAGGAGCAGGGAGCCCGATGCGGGACTCGCTCCAGGGACTCCAGGATCATGACCTGAGCCGAAGGCAGTTGCTTAACCGACTGAGCCACCCAGGGGCCCTATTTTTAAAGATTTTATTTATTTGATAGAGAGAGACACAGAGAGAGAGGGAACACAAGCAGGGGCAGAGGGAGAGGGAGAAGCAGACTCCCCGCTGAGCAGGGAGCCCGATGTGGGGCTCGATCCCAGGACCCTGGGATCGTGATCTGAGCCGAAGGCAGATGCTTAACTGACTGAGCCACCCAGGTGCCCCTGTACTTGATCATTTTTATTTATTTATTTATTTTAAGATTTTATTTATTTGAGAGAGAGAATGAGAGAGAGAGAGAGAGCACAAGAGGGGGGAGGGTCAGAGGGAGAAGCAGACCCCCCGCTGAGCAGGGAGCCCGATGCGGGACTCGATCCCGGGACTCCAGGATCATGACCTGAGCCGAAGGCAGTCGCTTAACCAACTGAGCCACCCAGGCGCCCTGCTTAAGTGATTCTTATATACATCCAGGGTGGAGGCACACTGACCTCAGCATGATATTTTTCAAACCATGGTTTCGGAACTAGGGTTCTCTTGTGAGTTTTCTTCAACTTCTGATCACTACTACCACTTGTTTATCAGAAAATCCAGTTTGAGATAATGTGTGATTGAGTTCAAAGAACTGCGCAGCGTCCGGGTTCTCAGCCACCTGAACAAGTTGGGAGGTCATTCTGCCAGCACAGCTAACCAGCGCCTCGCAGGGTGCGCCTTTCCTAGGAGGAGGCCAAATGGTGGAAATGGTGGGAGGGATGGTCTGTGTCCAAAACACAAACAGGAAAGACACAGAAGTACCCCAGTACACCTCATCACTCCCAAGAAATCACCAATCATATGTCAAAAGTCCAGGGTGACATTTGGTCGCTCACCTCTCAAAAGAGATTTTTCTTTTTTTTTTTTTTTAAAGATTTTATTTATTTATTTGACAGAGAGAGACACAGCGAGAGAGGGAACACAAGCAGGGGGAGTGGCAGAGGGAGAAGCAGGCTTCCCGCTGAGCAGGGAGCCCAATGTGGGGCTCGATCCCAGGACCCTGGGATCATGACCTGAGCCGAAGGCAGACGCTGAATGACTGAGCCACCCACGCACCCCAAAAGAGATTTTTCTACAAAATGTTTGAGTGGCAGCACTCATTTCACCAAGTGTTGTCAGCTTTTCCATAAGGAAACTCTCATAATGAGGTGAATAAAAAAGAATAGAATTGTGTGCTTTTATGGCTTGATAGCTAAAACACCTGAAGATTTATGCAAAGAAACACATTTAAAAGGATATATGTTTGCTTTTGCTTTTACTATCCTGAAGTCAATTATGGGAAACTCAGTTTCTATAAGCATAATACCAAAGTGATAATTTACAGATTCTGATGATATGTCTGGCTGATTAGAAATTCCATTTTTTTAAAATATTTTATTTATTTATTTATTTGAGAGAGAGAATGAGAGAGAGAGAGAGAGAGAATGAGAGGGGGGAGGGTCAGAGGGAGAAGCAGACTCCCCGCCGAGCAGGGAGCCCAATGAGGGACTCGATCCCGGGACTCCAGGATCATGACCTGAGCCAAAGGCAGTCACCCAACCAACTGAGGCACCCAGGCGCCCTAGAAATTCCATTCTTAATGCTAAAAAGAATGTAGATGGGGGGCGCCTGGGTGGCTCAGTTGGTTAAGCAACTGCCTTCAGCTCAGGTCATGATCCTGGAGTCCCGGGATCGAGTCCCTCGTTGGGCTCCCTGCTCAGCGAGGAGCCTGCTTCTCCCTCTGACCCTCCCCCCTCTCATGTACTCTCTCTCATTCTCGCTCTCTCAAATAAATAAATAAATCTTTAAAAAAAAAAAAAGAATGTAGATGAGAAAAGGTCACTAAAAGTAGTAACAGCCACAAAGGCCAAACAATGAAACATAAAGAGCAACCGCAGGTTTACCCATTTCTTGCTAAAGTGTTAGACTTCTTCTTCTCCCTTTTTTTTTCCTTAAGAACTTCAGCCTGCCCTTGTAGTTCTGTGGGCTGCATATCATTGACTTAATATATATAGAAAGTATTGTCCCAATGAGTGACAGACAAGGGATTGACAATCTCTTTTTTTTCTCTGAAGCTTGATAAATGTGACATGCAATGCTCTATGTTCTACTCACTTACCTTTCAAGAAAGATATTTAACTTTTTCTTAGTATTCAGTCCTCTACATTTAATAAGAAAGATCCCATCAGTGAAGGAGATTTTGCCAATTAAAGGATTATTTTCCAGCTTCAGCTTTCCAGAGATTTCCATAATCTTTTTTAACCATATTGCTTCATATGGTGTATCTTAAGAAAAACTAAGATGCTATTTCCCATCACTTCTCTATTGTGCTGTTTAGTATTAAATATTTTTTAGAAGTTCCTAACTGAACTGAACTGAAATTAAACTTGCAATTTTAATATACCACCACTAGGTGGCAAGGCTGCCTCCATCATGTAATTCAAGTCACATGGTGCCTGGCTACCGCAAATGTGGATGACTCCAGTCAGATCTTCCACATAAAAGATAGATTTAATAACAAGTGCTGGTGAGCACGTGGAGAAAAAGGAACGTCCATACACTGTTGGTAGGAATGCAAGCTGGTGCAGCCACTGTGGGAAACAGTATAGAGGTTCCTCAAAAAATTAAAAATAGAATTACCATATGATCCAGTAATCCCACTACTGGGTATTTACCCAAAGAAAATGAAAACACTAATTTGAAAAGATACATGCACCCCTATGTTTATTGCAGCATTATTTACAATAGCCAAATTATGGAAGCAACCCATGTGTCCATCCATTGATGAATGGATAAAGAAGTGGTGTGTGTGGGTGTGTGTGAGAGAGAGAGAGAGAGAGAGATGGAATATTACTCAGCCATAAAAAAGAATGAGATCTTGCCATCTGCATGAACGTGGATCTGGAGGGTACAATGCTAAGTGAAATATGAATCAGAGAAAGACAAATACCACATGTAGAGGCCGCTTTTAGGCAAACGGTCTCGAGCGATGGAATGTAGAAAGGGCCCACAGTGACCATCTGGTTGAATCCAGACAGGCCCCTCAGGCGGCCACCTCAAAATATCCATAGTCCCTAACTGACCACTGGGCTACTTACAACCAGGCACAGTCACCAAAAAAGGGAAAGTTCTATACATCCCCATACCTCCTCACCTTCCCCCTTTAAAAACAGCCCCCAGGGGCGCCTGGGTGGCTCAGTCGGTTAAGCAACTGCCTTCGGCTCAGGTCATGATCCTGGAGTTCCGGGATCGAGTCCCGCATCGGGCTCCCGGCTCAGCGGGAAGCCTGCTTCTCCCTCTCCCACCCACCCTGCTTGTGTTCCCTCTCTCGCTGTGTCTCTCTCTGTCAAATAAATAAATAAAATCTTAAAAAAAAAAAAAAAGACTTATGTTAATTATAATTGAATGAAACATTTAATAAAAATAAATAAATTTTTAAAAGATAGGTTTTCCTACTTGCAAAATTTAAATTTGGCAAATTAAAACAAAAGTTCTCATTAAATGAGCATCGTTTTAGAAGTCGGTGTTCCAAACTTTTCTTAGCTTGTCGGGAAATGCTCTTCCAGGAAATTCATCCCAAAGTTTCAATTTTGCTTAATATCCAGTTGGCCTCAAGCTGCTTCTCATTCTTAGCCAGGTTCCTCTTAAATCTAAGCACCTCAGCCAGGTTACTTACTTAAAATGCCAAGGCCTTACTTAACTTTCCCCTGTTTGTGAATTCTGTGTTTTCTTCATTTCTTTTCTAGCTCTTGAAGAAGAAATGACTTTGAGGGAAATAGAGAAGCCAACCAACCAGCCCCTGGGATACCACCAGCCTTCCTGAATAGAAAGACACACAGTATTGTTGGCAACCACACCCACTGTCTATTCAACTTAAAAAAACAAACTCAAACTATCCTTTAAGTATAATACATCCACTTCTGTGATATCCTTTCCCAGATGCAAAAGCTGCAACCCAACACCATTTCCAGAGCTATTTGCTGAAAGGCCCTGAATTCTAAAACTTGAAGGCATGTTGAATAGCATTATTAAGACGCATTCTGTCAAACACCAAACTGCTCTTACTGCTCCTTCTACCGTATTTACAGACAGGAAGGAAGAGAGCAAACCACGATATCCAAAGCCACGGACTAAAGTCAAACTAAACCCAGTGAAAAACTAATCTGAAAAATAGCTGATTCCCAATTCATTGTCCTGAAGATTAACAATAATGATGACAGGCAAACACTTCTTGAGCACATAGTACCCATAAGGACCTCTAGGGTCATCTGTTCTGATGAAATTTCCAGAACCTCCCCTTAGAACACTGCCTACCTTCTCTTCCAACATTTGTGTGTCTAAAATGGTACTTATTATACCATATGGTAATTGTGGGGCTGCTAAGAGTTGGGAGCTACTTGACATTAGGAACCCCAAGATCATAACAGTTTGCTTTATCTGCTCTCCTAGAATACTACTAAATACTGTTTCCCTCATAAGTCACTCACTTCTCTATATACATCTGGCTGAGTCCATACAGTTCATTTTATTCCTAAATTTATGTATTTTAAAAGTCTCAAATTAGCAGATTTTAAGAGCTTATGCCTCTCCTCCTAGCTGTTTTTTTTTAATCTCATTCTGTTTTCAGTAGCATACCAAGATGGTGTGTGTTTTGTTTACTTTGGGGTATCTATATATTTAATTATTCCTTTGCCTTGTGAAGAGCCAAAGTTTCCCTTAAAAGAAACATCAACAGGGGCGCCTGGGTGGCTCAGTTGGTTAAGCGTCTGCCTTCGGCTCAGGTCATGATCCCAGGGTCCTGGGATCGAGCCCCGCATCGGGCTCCCTGTTCAGCGGGAAGCCTGCTTCTCCCTCTCCCACTCCCCCTGCTTGTGTTCCCTCTCTCACTGTGTCTCTCTCTGTCAAATAAATCAATAAAATCTTTAAAAAAAAAAAGAAAGAAAGAAAGAAACATCAACATAGGTACAAACGACTGACTTTTATATTATTAGATTTTTAGCATTGGCTCATCTACATAGCAATATTTCTTTGCTATGAACCAACAGCTCCAGGTCAAGATCTTCCCCACAGCCTGGAAACCATTTAGATCTCTTAGCTCAACTTCAAAAGCACAGTGTTTTAAACTGCCATTGCTAACAATCAGTCATTGTCATTACTGACAATAATGTTGAAGAACTGACCTCCTATTTTTATTACTCAGGAAATTTCCTTCCAAAACTGTTATACCTACACTCAATGATGTACGATTATTGGACCAGTCATGCTACATGTCAGCTCTGCATTAACCTGTGGTGCACTGGACAAACTAAACTTCTAGACAATCCAGTCTTAGCCATTCAGGCTAATTTCTTCCCCATGAAACCCTTTGTCAAAATGCCAAGAAAAAAAAAAAAAAAGATCTACTGGAGGGGGTGGGGAGTGAGACGGAGATGTACTTCACCTCAGAGGGGTGACTTCTGAGCACCTGACGCATTGACTCCCAAAACTGACCTAGAGATGCCTGTTGAAAAGACAGATCCCAGGGTCCCACCTCTGGCCATTATCCTTTTGCTCCCACTTTGATAAATACCGAGAGACAAGCTGCAAAATGAGATTTGAGCAGGAAGAAATCTACATAACTCACAAACCAAAATAGCCACCTTAAAAAAAAAAAAAAGTGAAAAGATGTTCCAACTCCACATTCAATTTTAACTTATCTATTTGGCATAAATTCTGTAAAAGGTAAAGTCATGGCTGACAAAAGGTAAGCGATGAAAGCCTGGCTTGAAGAAAGCAATAGCCATAGTCAGGCTGATTATGCAGCGCCTACTCAACAGTTTTTCCTGAAGATTAATCATCTCTAAGAGGTTTTCTCTCCCATTGCCACCAAATTAAATGGCGCCCAGAAAACATTTTGCCTGTGAAATTTCTGCCTCTCCACAATACTGATTTCCATATTTGCCAAATTGTCAATTTAGAACTGGCAAGGTCTTTCAATGTTTACAGTTCCCCCCACCTTATCTGCCTGGGAAACGTTCCAAGACACCCAATGGATTCCTGGGCAATAATGAGCCCTATAAACACCGTGGACCCGCCCTGAGCCTTGTATATACTCTGCCTTTTCCTATACATACATACCTATGGTAAGCACAGTAGGAGATTAACAACAACTAATAATAAAATAGAACAATTATAACAATATACTATAATAAAGGTTATATGAATGTGGCCTCTCTCTCTCAAAATATCTTATGTACCATACTCACCCTTCTTCTTGGGATGATGTGAGATGATAAAATGCCCATGTGATAAGATGAAGGGAAGTGGACGATGGAGGCACCGTGACATGGATTAGGCTACTGTTGACGTTCTGACAGTAAGTCAGCAGGAGGATCGTCTGCTTCTGGGCTACAACTGACCCTTGGTAACTGACACAGGGGAAAGCGAAATTGCACATAAAGTGGGCTACTGTACAGAGAAAGGTTTTGCTAGTGAATTTTAGCACTCATCTACTGTGCCCAAAGAGGCCAAGAAAAATTGAATCAACCAACAAAGAATACAGGGAATGAGAGAGTAATTGGGCCATTTCCCCCCACCTCTGCTCCCAAATTTCCAACTCACATCTATACATAACCTGAGGTCTATACAAGTCAAATCCTTTCAACCATGCAAGTCGGGAAGTTTTCTCCAGTCCTTTGAAGACTTATTGAAGAGAAAACGATATCCTTGGCATATGTTTTGTTTTCCTGTACTAAAACCAAACAGCATTGTTATTTTAGCAACTGTATTCAGATCGAAAGAACAACTTAAAACAGTTCCTATTCTATTAGCTTCCTGAATCGTCCTCACTTGCAAGTATCTGTTCTGTGGATAGCTACATGGCTGAGAATTTGGCTTTCAAAGAGTAGCTCAGGAACTTGGAGATAAAGAAAGAGAACACCTGACTCTTGGGCCTGTAAGGAATCAATCTGCTATCAAAACAATTGTAGGACAGCACCCAAATCGCAAAGATCCCTAGCTTTTCGACACTTAATCCAGGACGCTGTCAACAAATCATTCTCCTAATGGGATTAGCTTTTAAAAATGAGGGGCACCTGGGTGGCTCAGTTGGTTAAGCGTCTGCCTTCAGCTCAGGTCATGATCGAGCCCCGCATCGGCTCCCTGCTCAGTGGGGAGTCTGATTCTCCCTCTGCCCCTCCCCTCTGCTTGTGTGCTCTTTCTCTCTCTCTCAAAGGAATAAATAAAATCTTTAAAAAAAAAAAAAAAAAAGAAGGCAACTACTCCCACCAGCTCAAATAGTTTATTTAACCAAAGATGTTTGTGCTATTTGTTACGTTTATGTGATTTTAACGTCATATAGAAATCTGGGCACAGGGGCTCCTGGGTGGCTCAGTCAGTTAAGCGTCTGCCTTCAGCTCAGGTCATGATCTCGGGGTCCTGGGATCGAGTCCCACCTCAGGCTCCCTGCTCAGCGGGGAGTCTGCTTTTCCCTCTTCCTCTGCCCCTCCCCCCTGCTCATGCTCTCTCTTTCTCTCTCTCAAATAAATAAAATCTGAAAAAAACAAAAGGAATTCTGGGAACAAAGCCTCAGTGGTAGTGACCATGGCCTAAACATTTGAAATAGGTTTATATTATTTCTTTTGTTTTAGAGATTATGGCATCTCCAGTAGGAAGAATTTCATGGCTAACTGCTTCATGGATTCACCTAAAAGTGGAGCTTAAGGTAGCCATGCAAAGGCCTGTTTTAAACTGTCTGAGGTATGCATGTTTTAAACATGCTCTTTAGTAACTTTCTTAAGTTTTCATCTTGTATGCATGTGTAAACTTTCCCCATGATCTGATCACACAGGACAAAATCCACACCTCCTCGGTCATACTCAACCCGATAATTACATTCTGGATGGTGATTTAACATGGAACAAAGTTTTGTTCCTCAAGCACCTAATGCCCCCAATTACAAGGCATTCTTTTTCTCCTCTATATTGTAAGAGGAGAGTTTAAGGAAGTTTTTATTTTTCTAAGGCTACCCAAATCCAAAGAGAAAGGGCAAATGATTACAAAATCAAAGAGAAGTAACCATGCTAGGTTTTTAATTGTGTTTACACAATTGAAATACCCTGGGGAGAGATCTTGAGCGTCCCCAACAACAACAAACTAAAATTGCATTAGATATGAAGTAGCATCTTAATATGCAAAGATATTTTCTTAGTGGTCAGTTGTAAGAACTAGCTATTAAACCAAGAGCACCAAGATGAAACTCATCAGTTTGTAAACTCAATGTGTCTGTGAGATCTTTACTGACGTAAATCCAAATTAATTTACTCTTGAAAATGTCCTCCCCCCGCAAATTTGTTTTTGCTTGCAGATTCTAAGAGCCATTTCAATTATTTATTTCTACTTTATAGGATATGTAACAAGAATCTAATAGCTATCAGAAATTACTACATAATTAAACTCTCTTATTTGATATTTTAAAATATCCCAATAACGTGTGTATTTATACAGAAAACAGTCAAATATATTTGTTTCATTAGTTTTTATGAAATGGTTTGCTCATATACCTTTCATATTTAATTTATTATTTTCTAAACAAAGTTTTTGTATTGTCTTTGACCTTGTAAAGGATGCACAGACACACACAAACATATCCAGAACTTTTGAGGCACTAAGAGAAAATATCATGTAGTCAAACAAAATACTCTTAAGAGTCATAATCATCCACATTATGACTTAATACCTTTCTCTGTTACTTCTTTTTAATACAATAGGTGAGGTCGCCAATAACAGGTAGAGAATAGAGCTACAGAGAGAAGCCTTTAAAACCAAAACTTTTTTCAAACAACTTGGAAAGGCATAATGATGTAGAGAATGCCTTCAGCCCATCTTCCAATGATTTAAAACCTGCTGATGCCTCAAAGAAGTATTCAGAACAATATTGTGCTTGGAGGGGGTTTTATTTTATTTTTCATTTTGTACTGCATCCATCTGGAACAAATCTCCCTGGGTGTGTTACATCTTGAAATCACAATTAAAAACATTAATCGGATCTGGCCCACCAGATCACATAACCTTGGTTGCCCAGTACACTGACATTCTCTAACCAGAGCAAGGAGGGAAATTTTTGAGATTAAAAGAGTTGTTTCAGGTGTGGCTTGTGGTGTCACTGGTCCAGGAAGGAGGAAAATCTGGGTGACTAAGCAATCTTCCCCCTCTTACCACCATATCTAACCAACCTGAGTGTAATAAACACAAAGGTGACCATCACTGGAGCATCCGTCCAAAAAGAAAATAGAACCATTGATACCTTATTAGATACCTTCACTGATTAAGAAAAAAGCAAAAATCTGGGGGCACCTGGGTGGCTCAGTCGTTAAGCGTCTGCCTTCGGTTCAGATCATGATCCCAGGGTCTTGGGATCGAGCCCCACATCGGGCTCCCTGCTCCATGGGGAGCCGGCTTTTCCCTCTCCCACTCCCCCTGCTTGTGTTCCTTCTCTCGCTTTGTCCTTCTCTGTCAAATAAATAAAATCTTTAAAAAAAAAAAAAAAAGAAAGAAAATTTAAAAAGAGGCAAGAAAGATCCCAATTCTATTGTTAGAGTATCGATGAATATAAAACTTTCAGCAGATTTTCTCTTCTTATTTAAGGAGGACCTTCATTTTTCTGATTATTAAAATATTATGCAGTTACTTTTACATAAAATAATAATCATTCATAACCCCATAATCTCACCAGATGGAGGACGGCCAGATTATCTTCCTTCTAGTATTTTTCAATGCTACCTGTTATTTAACAGAATTGCACTCCATCTCAAAAAAAGAGTTCAACCAGCTATTTACCAACATAGAAAGAGGTCTTGAGAATTTCCCTCGGCCTCAGTTGTGGTCCACTGGGCACTGTTCACATCCCCTTCTCAGATCTCTGCTGCTAGCAGGTAGACTGATTTGCACATTTTTTTTTGTATTTTTCCTATCTGCACAGTCTGGATTTCTGATGCTCTAAAGAGAAGGCGACCACCAGCCCATGCAAGGACTTTTGTGTGCGCACACACACACACACACACACACACCCCAAAAAGGCACCATTCCTTTAAGGCAGTCTCCATCTGCCCTTCACTTGGGCAGAGCACAAACTGCGCAGCCCTGCTCGGAGAGCCCTGCCTGAAGAGATGGAGTACATGATAATCCCCAATTCCATGTGCACTGCTCTTGGGCTTCTCCCACACCCTCTACCCACCTGCACGGATTTACGCAGGGGTGCACGGTGTCATCAACACTGGTAATCCGCCACCCTCTCTCCACAGCTGTTGATGTGGTCTGCCATTGCGGAGAGTTTTAGAAAGAGAAATGCTAATATCTAGCAGGAACACAGACAGAGTACTTTGGTGTGGCTTCCTCAAGAGCGGCACTCAATAAGGGGACAGAAACTCAGTTCCCTGTTTGGTATAGACCATGAGGTTGTGAATTAGAAGGCAAACACACACAAAAGAGGCATAAATGGGATTTCTTCCTATTTTCTGGTCATACTGAACCTTGAGTTACTGATATTTTTTAGTCTGGTGAAATTTCTCCCAGATCCTGACAACACTGACTGTCAGTATTGGTCTTTGGAAGTATTATGAATTCATCTTCTAGAATGTCTTCCTAAGAATTTTAGTGTAAAGTGGGGAACTATTAAGTAGGAACTGCTAGCCAAATGCTATTTTAACCTAGTAACTGATAATTAGGTTTTCAAAATCTATCACCCCATACCGATTTTTTTTTTAAAGATTTTATTTATTTATTTGAGACAGAGAATGAGAGACAGCATGAGAGGGAGGAGGGTCAGAGGGAGAAGCAGACTCCCCGCCGAGCAGGGAGCCTGATGCGGGACTTGATCCCGGGACTCCAGGATCATGACCTGAGCCGAAGGCAGTCACTTAACCAACTGAGCCACCCAGGCGCCCCCCATACCGATTTTATACCCCACCTAAAACCACAGGCTGACACCACTATTGTTATATTAGAGGTAGTTGTATCAAAAGTACCTTGAGAATCTTAATAAAGACAATATTCTATTTGCTTGCAAATATACAAGTGTAATGGTACCCATCAGAGAGAAGAGTGTTCTAAATGATTTGTAAGGGAGACTCTTTACAAGGTGTTCACTTGATATATTAATGGCCTATTAAGTCTTTTTTAAATGAATCTTTATAGAACCCACTCAGCCAATATTAGTTATAATAACTGGAGTTTGCAATGCTTAAAATTAAAATGAAGGTGTAGAGATAAAGAACTTCCTTTATCCATGCCCATCATGAAGTATTCCATTGTGAAGAAGTGAAAACATCCATATTTGGGGAATAAGGAAGAGCCTGTGTTTTCAATATATAAAATGAATTGTACCAAGCAAATCTTATTATACCCTCTTACTCTAAAATGAAATTTTAAATGTCAGCAAGGGAATATTTTAAAGAATTATGATTTATCCATTTAATAGAATATTATGTAGATACTTAATGATCCATGTTTAACAACAAGGAGTTTGTCATTACAAATTTAAAATTTTAAATATGAGGCTATTCAGCATTTAGCTAGGAAGTACATAGTAAATGCTCCACCATTAGGATTGTAATTCTTCCACATTCATTCGTGATATATCCAAAGAATAAAAAATCAAAAGAGGAAAAGATAATTATGTAAGTTTAATAATAGAAACTGAATTTTGTGCAAAAAAACCCCCATTATATAGCTACTTAAAATAGTCAAGAGTGCTTGAAAATAATTAATATTTTATGGGAAAAGGCAGAATATAGTTAGTATACAGTATGATCCCACTTTTTTAAAAATATGCATACTTTATACTGATAAATACACCATATTTAATAGTTCTCTCACTCTGAGACTGAGTGGTTTTTAAAGCTATTTTTGTACTTTTCTGTATCTTCTGATCTATCTACAATGAATGTGCACCATGTTTAAAATATTTGTTCTCGGGCGCCTGGGTGGCTCAGTTGGTTAAGCGAATGCCTTCGGCTCAGGTCATGATCCTGGGGTCCTGGGATCGAGCCCCGCATCGGGCTCCCTGCTCAGCAGGGAGTCTGCTTCTCCCTCTGACCCTCCCCCCTCTCGTGCTCTGTCTCCCATTCTCTCTCTCAAATGAATAAATAAAATCTTTAAATAAATAAATATAATAAAATAAAATATTTGTTCTCAAAAGGGACATGTATTTTACTACAAATTAAGAAGCAAATACCTTGATGAATTTTTCAACTCCCATGGACCTTGTGAAACACATATTCCAGTCAAATTTCTAATAAAATTAATTTACAAATACTAAGCTCTATCTTTGAAATTGAGTGACTTTATTTTTTAAATAAAACCTAGATCTATACCATTAGGCACCAAAATAAGAAAAAATGGGCGCATTTCACACAGAAGACAGAAGACAAGCATAGCTCTTTTCCAACCACGCAAACCATATTCCGATCACCAAATTAAAACGGTTGTGAATGAATCCTCAAATGTGGGGAGCAAATAAATAAAAATGGCTTTTTGTTGAACGACTTTAAACTGTCCTTAAAGTTTCATTTCCAGAAATTCTACACACGTCCTTTAAAAACCAGAACTTCTCTGGCAGTTAGATATGCACACATATTCACTTGCCTTTCATTGGAGAACCAACCAACGCCACAGCTCAGTACCTTGACAAGACCACCTGGAGAATATGCCCCACCCAGGACCTCATTTGGAATTTCTCTGGTAATTCTAATTCCAATTCCAAATTCTGGCATGTATCCAAAATGAAAACCTACCTCAAACCTACCTTTTATGGAGCTATATCCCAGAGGCTACGAAAATGAAAATCAGGTCAACAGAAGAAAAAATACATTGAGGAGGTGAGGATTAATTGGAGGAAGAGATCAATATCTATGGTCAGCTGTGGTTTAGAATTATGATGATAACAGTCATGAGTGTTTGATGTTTAACCTTTATACATTATTTAATTCAAGAGCCTCTTCACATTCCCTTTCTCTACCACCCCCGCCTCGGCAAGCCCCTTAAAACTGTCAAAATAAGATTCAAACTTGACCAAAATAACTAGGTATTAGAGAGTTCTCAATTCAATTTGTGGATTAAAACAATTCCAGTTGAAAATTAATTTTTAAGATATATTATTTTAGCCAGAGGGGGGGGAAAAAAAACTTAGCCGAAAGCAACTCACTTAGTTTGGATAACAAATGGGAAAAAATCTCAGAATAACCAAAATAGATCCTATCACACGTACAAACACTATCAACAACAATAACTAAAATGTATTCTAGGACACATTAGCAATGTTAGTTCTATCCATATAGCATATTTTTAAATTTTCTGCTGCTAAATGGAAAGGTAACATGATTAAGAAGTCATTTAAAGCACACCAAATTAAAGAAAAGTGACTTTAGAGTAAAAACCATTCACAAACCAGGCATTTAACCAATTCTGGACAAAATAGAAACTATAACTTTAAAAAATATAAGATTTTTTAATGTTCAGAAACTTTGAATACTCAAATACTATCATTCCCTTTTTCTATTGTAATCCAAAATGACAAAGTAATTTTACATTCTCTTACTGTTAAGAAAATTAATAACTTCCGAGGTACTGATAGAAAACAACAAATATACATTTTTGTTTGCCCCAATCACTTGGAGTCTAAGCTATTCAAAATAATGCAATGTACATTGAAAATAATATGCCGGTTATTTTACCTACATAATATCGTTATATTTTAGGACACAACTCAAATTTGGGGGCTAAGATTAAACTTCATTTCATTCCAAGTACTGGAATTACTGGAGGCTTCAGAATATACCTTTGTTTCTAAGAAACTGACAGTTAATAGCCAACCAATCATATTACCTCATCACTCTATTAAATAAATGTTTTCAACTGTGCCCTTGACTCACCACCCAAAATAACAACCTAGGTGCTCCCCCACACTGTCCCATTCTCGCAGAGAGCAAGCAGTGAAGACACTTAATGAGCTTTATAAAGAACTTTTCGCAATTCAGCCAAGTTTAACAGACCTAATCCTCTTCTGCAACTGCCTTCTAAAGTTTTCTAACAAATCTCCACCAAGGATCAAGCCAGGAAGAACACTTTGGTGTCCTGAATTTAAAAGGCTCCTTTGATCTCCTACAGCACTTAGCAGATGCTTTTCGGTACACTTAAAAGAAACATGAAACTCACCAGATTTGTTTGTTTGTTTTTCATCTGGGCAACCTTCAAACACCGGGACTATAATGATTCCAGCTATCTCCTCATTTCATTCTGCCAAAGCCGAGGTGCGACAGGTGCGGGGAGAGCAGCCCCCCGGCGCTGCGCCCCTGCGCCCGTCGAGGAGGACGGAGGGGGAGGGACCTCTCTCCTAGGGCGATGGGAGAGCCCAGGCTGTGGAGCCTGCCACAGGTTGCAGCTATTGGCTTTGGCAGCTGTGTCTTCTAGCTTTGCTTCCAGCCTGGTGGTGAGTTTGCAAATGATGCTAACTCCCCTGCTCCAGAGGGCTGCCTTCCTAGAGTAAGCTCCAGTACTCCCGTGTCAACGGCAGAGCTGAGTCAACGCAAGGAGGGAAAATTAAATTAATAGAGAATTCCTTCATCTGGTCACACCGACTGCCACCTGGAGCAAAGGAAGTCATTTCTTCGTTTTCCTAACTCGGTGATAATTACCCCAGCCCTCACCTTACGCTGCCTGTGTAGGACATCGATTATTAATACGTGCATGAAGCATTTCCTGACCCAGGTCCTATTTATAGCAGAAATCGCCTTTGTTCGCAGCGCCTTGTGGGATCAGGAGGGAAAATACCACTTACCCTGTGCAGCTTTGCCTCTCCAAGCCTCATTACTTATACTAAATATGAACTACGATGCTTCATGATAGTGACAAAGTACAATAAAACAGTTGGTGGTTCCACTGTTGTTCGCTTCTCTCTTTTATGCATGAGCAAGTGCACACCATTAAGACGAACCTGCTGAACCACCAGCATCCTGCTGGTGATGGGAAGGTGCTGCCTTCTGATGCAAGTCCCACCTGGGGAATGTGCACCATTCTCTCCAGAGATGCTGGGGATTTGCTCTGTTTTCCCACATGATGCAATGCTCCAGAAATAGAGACACAAATCACATCTGACCGATCCTTCACATTCCTGAAAATGTTTTGGAAAGTAAAACCCCCATTTCCTTTATTTTTTTTTTTTTGACCTTAGCTATGTCTTACTTCTCAATTTTACAATGAAATTTCTCAAAGGCAATACTGATCATCATACCATGTTTCTTAAACGCCTTTCTGAACTAGTCCTTAGACCTCTTCCTGAGTTCTTAAATCAAAATCTGAGCACATGATGTGATGAGCACTGGCTATTCTACGCAACTGATGAATTACTGAACACCACATCTGAAACTAATGATGTACTATATGTTGCCTAATTGAATTTAAATTTTGAAAAAGAAAAAAAAAATCTGAGCACGCTAATTTAATAGCCTTGGGGGCAGGGGAAGAGTGACAATGACAATAAATAAGTGAGCTAGATTAAAATATATGATGATAACAAGCACTTGATAGGATATCATTTGATATGATACATTTGATATGGCTAAAAATCCTGGGGGAGCCTGGGTGGCTCAGTTGGTTAAGCGACTGCCTTCGGCTCAGGTCATGATTCTGGAGTCTCTGGATCGAGTCCCGCATCGGGCTCCCTGCCCGGTGGGGAGTCTGCTTCGCCCTCTGACCCTATCCCCTCTCATGTGCTCTTTCTCTCTCATTCTCTCTCTCTCAAATAAATAAATAAAATCTTAAAAAATAAAATGAAAAATAAAATAAAAATAAAAATCCTGTAGTAATTAATGTCAACACTAGCCTGGAGGTGTCAGCAACAAGACCCTAAAGAGATCTTGAAGAGGCCCTCATTTCACCGAGCAGGTCCCCGAAGCTGCCAAAGGTTGCGCAGCCTGCTTGATGCCCCCATAACAAGTTCACTGGAACATAAGGAACGAAGCCAAGTCTCCTACGTTCCAGAGCTGTGTTTCCATGACATCATGGTTGGTACTTGCTATGTCCTGTATTCATTTTCTATTGGTGCCTAACAGATTACCACACACTTAATAGCTTAAAATAAAACATGTTTCTTAACTCAGAGTTTGCATGGGTCAGAAGTCCAGGCACTGTGTAGCTGGATCCTCTACTCGGGGTCTCACAAAGCTGCAATCAAGATGTCCCTCAGCCCACATTCGTAGAATTCAGCCCCTCGGGGTTGTAGGACTGGAGTCCCTGGGTTTCTTCACTGGCTGTCAGGTGGGAACACTCTCGGCTCCCAGAGGCCACTCTCAGTACCTTGCCACGTGGCCCTTTTACAACATGGCAGCTGACTCATTCTCTAGGCCAGCAGGAGAATCCCTCTCCGGTCTCCTAAAACAGTCTTAGGTCCTGTAACACAATCACAGGACTAACTATCCCATCCCCTTTGCTATACGCTATTGACTAAAAGCAAGACCCAAGTTTTGCCTACATTCAAGGGAATGGGATTACACACAGTCGGGGGTCATCTTAGAATCCTGCCTACCACAAGTATGATTTATGATTTAAGAAATAAAAGCACACACACGTACGTGCAACAGTCCTACACTGCCTAATAACAAATGCGAAAAGACTGGTTGTATCAGTGATTTCTATTCACTAGCTACACCTTTGTCTTCGTCTATTTGGGTTACTCTAACAACATGCCCCAGACTGGGTGGCTTAAACAACAAACATTTATTTCTCACAGTTCTGGAAGCTGGGAAGTCCAAGATCAGGGTACTAGCAGATTAGCATCTGGTGAAGGCACTTTTCCTGTCTTTTGCACACAGCTTCTCTCATGGTGGAAGGAGAGAGCACTCGTGTCTCTTCCTCTTTGTAGAAGGGCATTTATTCCTTCACGAGGGCCCCACTCGCAGGATCTCCTCCAGCTCTAATTACCTCGCAAAGGCCCCACCTCCAAATACCATCACACTGGTGGTTAAGGCTTCAATCTATGAATTTGGGGAGGACACATTCTATCCATACCAACCTTCTATTTTGGCTATTTTTCTGTTTCTTTCACTCTAGTAGCCTGAGGCTATGAAGCCTTTTTTATTAGTGTTGTTCATCTTATTTCTTTAGCACTCAGTCTGTGAAAACCTTGATCGTGTACTTTCTTAAGAACCATGCTATTTTACTTGAAACAGAAGGCAGCTAATAGGGCTGAGTCTTCTTTTGATGTCATACATTTGGAAGGTATCCAAATGATTTCACAAATAGAATTTAGCCAAGGAGGGGGAAGAAAAGAAGGATCAGAGATTGGAAAAAATAAATGATCTCTTGACAACCAGGGGGGAGAATTTCACTATGTGGCATGAAATCCATCCATTGCTAGGACCTGGGCAAGTGTTGAATTTTTGGAAGGACTAGAAAAGCATTTTCTTAGCAGCATTTGTGATATAATTGAAGGGGGAAAAAAATAGAACTTGAGGTCTGGATTTAGGTCCTCTGTGACATTTGTCAAGTCACTGAGCCCTCTGACTCCTTCTTCCATATATATACATATGGGGATAACAATACCTTCTCAGGCTACTGATGAGAAGTAGGTGAGCAGATGAATGGGGAAATGGCATCTTAGCAATCACTTAGCATAAGGAAAATAAATTTTACTTCGGGATAAGATCAGAGTTTGGCTTTGGTAATGTTGACCACAGGCCAGGGTTGGTGCATTACTTGATTGAATCAACAGATTTATGGGATCTAGAAGTCATACATATGTTAGGCATTACTATCTAAAATTTAAAATTCACTGAAGTTGAGTATAAAAAGTCAAACAATGCATAAGGGAAGAAATAAAGATGTAATCCTGTGCTTGCTCCATTCCCACCTCCGAAAGGGTGCAATATTAAGTCTAGTGTGTGCTTTTCCCTTACACAATGTGTGTGCATGAATATATACACATAGATAGAAACATATATACACATATATGAGATTATTTACTTGTTTTAACAAAGATAGCATACTATATATATTATTCTGTAAATTGAAACTTGACAGATTATGGGCCATTCACAAGGCCCAAATTTATCCTTTTTTCCCCCCTAATTTCTGTGTGTGTGTATGTGTGTATTTTTATTTGAGGATTGTACATCTGCTTTTTAGTCTAGATGTTTTTTTTCCTTGCTTTCCATCCAACATCTTTCCTTTACCTCCACCACATCACTACTCCTCCAGGGAACCCATGTTAAAATTGACAGTGTATCTCTCTAATCACATACACACACATACAATCAGTCACTTAAATGGGAGAGTTGTTATAAGAATTGGATCATATTGCACACATTTCTTTGTTTGCTTAGTCAACAATATTTCATGGAAATCCTTCCAAGATGATTAATATAGCTCTATTTCATTTCTTTTAATAGATGCATAGCTTTCCATGCTGTGAGTTTGCCATAGTTTATTTAACTATTATGAACAACATGGGATAAATATTCTTGTATATATTTCCCTTTGGGGTTGACTTTTTATTTCCATGGAATACATTTCTATCAGCGGAATCGCTAAGTCTGCAGATATCTATATTTTTTATTTTAATTTTAGGAGGCATGGCCATGTCTCTTTCCAGAAGAAAATGTCACAGATCCTATCATCAATGGATGAATGTATGCTTCTATGTGTGTGTGTCACCCAAGGCAGGACTTTACATTTCCATGTTTGTTTGTTCAATTTTGTCAGCCTAATACTGGTGAATTGATATATCATGTCAACTTTTCTGTGTTTATTGAGCACATAATTTTTCATTTTTCTACTGGCCTGTCTTTTTCAAGTTTTAAGTGTTCTGTGTATGATTATGTATATAATCCCTTTGTCTTCTGTATTACCAATACTTTTTCCAAATCCATCATTTATTTTTGACTCTGATTATCATATCAGATACCATAATTATTTTTAACTTTTAACAAATATAACTATATTTTTCTTTTATAGATCTGAGTTTTCAGTCTTGGTTGTGAATTTCTTTCCCTCTTCTATATATAATCTAGGATTTCTTGCAAATTTTTGTTTGTATATATATTTGCATTTCCATCTTTAATCATCATAGACAACTAGTTATAGATTTCTAAGTATATTCCAACTACTAGGACAAATTCCTAAAATCATTTAAATATTCAGTATTGGACTGATTCCTTTTTCTTCTTTCTACGAGCCTGATAGAAATTAAGTCTGATGTCTTATCCTCATTTTCAATATTATCAAATATTTATTCCTAAAACTCCTTCACTGGATTTAGGTTAAGTGATAAAAGTGTAACTCAAAATTCTTTACCCTTCCATCACATCATGGAATACCTATACTAACTGCTTCCAGGAATTCAATGCATATCAGGATAATTTGTTGAGATATTAACATATGCTTTGTTTTTCCTGCAGCACGCCTTTGCTTAAACACAGGAGGTACCTCCCAGAAGTAGAAATGCTTTGACATCAATCCCCTTTCCACATATTGTTCCTAAAGTGTCAACTTCTCGACATTATATTAGGTTGTCCCAGAGGAGGACAGAAGAAAAGGAGTGCCACTGGGTGAAAAAGAGAAGACACAGAGACATCTGCAGGGCTGCAGGCTGACTGAGAACTGGAACTGTTCCATGCCTCCCATGTTGTGAAGCTGCGCTAGGGCTCCCAGCTTCCCAGCATGAGTTGACAAAGCCTCCAAGCCCTGCCTCGCCTAGTGGAATGACCATACACACGGTGGCACACATGAACTGCCAAATATTTTGGCAATTAAGGACCTCCATTTTCTTCACCCAGCTTTAGACAAAGATATGGAATCCACGACTAAGATTGGAGGTTGAACAAACCCGACAGAAGAAGGTTCAAAGAGATTAATACCAACATTAAGAACCATAATGTGGGGGCGCCTGGGTGGCTCAGTCGTTGGGCATCTGCCTTAGGCTCAGGTCATGATCCCAGGGTCCTGGGATCGAGCCCCTCATCGGGCTCCCTGCTCGGCGGGAAGCCTGCTTCTCCCTCTCCCACTCCCCTGCTTGTGTTCCCTCTCTCACTGTGTCTCTCTCTCTCAGATAAATAAATAAAATCTTTAAAAAAAAAAAAGAACCATAATGTGGTCCTTATTTATACTCCCCAATTGCTTGAAATAGAAGTCACGCCAACTATAAATAATGTGTATCAGGCTTCATGCTAAGTTCTTTACACAGATGAAGTCTTATTTAATGCTGAAAGCCTTACGATGATACTGTTACTACTATGCCCTTTGTCTTTATTTTACAGATGAAGAAAATTAAATTAGCTCATCCAACAACATATTGCTCTGGAGTGGCTGAACCACAATCAAAGCCCAGGTCCAAGGTTTGGGGTTTTTTGTTTTTTTTTTTAAGATTTTATTTATTTGCGAGACAGAGAATGAGAGACAGAGAGCATGAGAGGGAGGAGGGTCAGAGGGAGAAGCAGACTCCCTGCCGAGCAGGGAGCCCGATGCGGGACTCGATCCAGGGACTCCAGGATCATGACCTGAGCCGAAGGCAGTTGCTTAACCAACTGAGCCACCCAGGCACCCCCAAGGTTTGGGTTTTTAACCTTTATTCTATACTGCTTCAAGATGACATACATGAAAGCATTTTGAAAACTGTAAAGATTTATATAAATTTCTTGCACAAATGCAATATAAGTTATAACTACAAATGTAGTAGAATTTTTTTGATATTAAATTTCCTCGCCCGCCTCTCTTGTTTGAACTTGTTGTAGTACTTTCCACCAGTAAGTAAAGCTGAGCCCTGAACACACAGCTAAGTTTCCTGGATAAAAGGAGGGCAGATACCTCCTATAACAAAGAAGTCATTGTGAGGTTCTGAGTTTCAAATAAAACATTGTTTTATACCCAGAGGAAAAATAATCCTCTAAAAGCCAAAGTGCATTAAAATTAGTCAGATCTAGGCATTAAGGTGAAAGAGGGTTATATTTTGAACTTCAAAGAAGCCCAAGTTTAGAGGACTGAGCTCAGAGAGTTTACAAAATTAAGTCATAAAGTCGAGAAGAAAGGGAAGGATTTGGAGGATGCAAGAACAGGTTTAACATGTTACGTGGGTCACTGAGACAGTTTCCAACACCCTATTTCTCTGGGCCTTGCTTGCAGAAAGTAGAATAATAGGACCCCCAAGGAGGCTTGGCAAAATAACAGGGAAAGTCAGCTGAGTCTGCCTTTCCAGGGAATATCCTGGAAAGAGTGTAAGCTGCCTCAAGGGAGCCTGGCAGTTTGGGGACATGGTGCTTAGGTGATCAAAATAGAACTTACAGGTGGACCCATGGGAGCCTGAAGGACCTATATACTCTCAGGCAGTACAGAGAAAGCAGCTGAAGTTTCTCGGGCTTTCTGAAGGCCAAGAAGTGAACCAGAAGAGACCCAAGTTTGAGATAAGAGAGATGCAAAATGTAAGACCCTCAAATCACAGGCATGGCAGGACCTAGACATCATCAAAGGTGCCAGCCGACGCCCCGTAAACTGGCAGGTGCCAGACAAGATGCCCATGGACAGGCAGGGCAAGCTGCATTAGCTGCAGTAGGAGCCAGGGGTCAAAAGATGGCCCCAGAGCAGATGTCCCCTCCTCATAATAAATGGCACTTAAGCCACCTAAAGTTAGACCCCTTCCCAACCTGGCACTAAATCTCCTCTGTTTCCAACTCAGAGTACTTTCTATTTGGAGCCTGGCTGATACTTATACACGATTACATACTCTGAGGTATAGGAATAATATAGCTGGTAAATAGTATCCCTACTTACTTGATCTTATTCCCATATGAGAATGTTAGTGAAACCTCCAAAGAAATCAGAACACAACCAATCTAGCTTGTTTTCTTTAGCCGATGGCATGAACATAGTGCTTCACAGGAAGAATGCTGATTTCCACCTTGATTGGTCAGAAAAGTCCTCAAATCACTGCCAGGGAGAAAGAGGCAATGTTTTTAAGGCCATCCCAGGCTCTTGGATAGAAGACAAAGCGAGCATTTATTATTTATGGACCATCACAGCCATATCTGGTTATAAACAATGGCTGACATTCCACTGTGTCGATTTTGAATTCCAAAGAGCTGTATGGAAAAATTACATCTCAGTGTCAACTCTAATTCCTTTATTTTCTAGACCAGTAGTTTCAATTGAGCAGGTTTCACACCGATTTGAAGGAAAAAAGGAAAAAGATTTTGTTTTCTTCGTATTATTTATCTAAAAATATATGGAGGGACATTTATCTCCTCTTCAAAAATCCTGTCTGGGAGTTTTCTTGGGGAGTCTGGGACTGCACATCAATGTACTGCTTTCTGAAACATTTCTGTGGACCATTCATCTGCCCATAATCCCTCCCGTTCATTTTCTCAGTCGTCCAACCTGTGTGCTTCTGTTCCTGGGGAATTCTAATTACAAGCCAGAATATCGCATTACACATGCAGGGGCCACATTTACAAACTTTCCTCAATTTTTCCTTCCTATTACAGAGTCCTTAAACTTCTGCTGGTTTTTAAATAATTTCCTTTTGTAAAGTAGCTTGTTTGGAAACCCCATCGCCCAGGAAAGGCAGCCTTAAAAAAAAATGATGCTTTGCCCCAAAAGTCATAGCAGCATTCAATGCATTAAGATATAATTTTTGTGGGCGCCTGGGTGGCTCAGTTGGTTGGGCGACTGCCTTCGGCTCAGGTCATGATCCTGGAGTCCCGGGATCGAGTCCCACGTCGGGCTCCCTGCTCGGTGGGGAGCCTGCTTCTGCCTCTGACCCTCCCCCCTCTCACGTGCTCTCTCTCTCTCAAATAAATAAATAAATCTTTAAAAAAAAAAAGATATAATTTTTGCATTGGAACCTAGCTCTTCTATAATTGCCTATTTGCATTTTATTATTAGAAGCCACCACACCACATTCTTGATTCTATAGGACTATAGGTATAGGTGGTTGAAACTGTGCTTGGGGAGGGCAGATAGAATTGAAGGACTCTAACAAGCAGGTGGTGGTTGTGCTGGTGATTTTTAAGGACAGTGAACACATCCAGGGGCTTCAGAATATCTTCAGATGCAGGATACTTGTGAGCAAACCTCTGTAGCAGAGAATCTTCTACTAGTTCCTTCTTTACATTAAAAAATACCTGCTCAGTGAACCATACGGAATGCAAAGTGATGCTCTGAGAGGTTGAAATGCTGAGCCACCTTAGAATGAAATAAGTTATGGGCAAAACAGCTTCAGGTGAAAAGATGAACACGATTCAAACTTCAGGAAAATGAGCTCTTCTTATACCTTGATTTTTGCTCATTTTTCACCGAGAGTGGCTTCGGGTGCTATCTGTGTTCCTCGGGACTCAGAATGACCCCCAACACTCTGGAAAGCCCACAGCTAGCAGCAGCACCTCAGCAAAGATGAAGACTATTAGTTTATGTTGCCTGTTCATGAGATCTTCTTCTTTCCTTTTTTTTTTTAAAGATTTTATTTATTTATTTAATAGACAAAGAGAGAGAGAGACAGCGTGAGAGGGAACACAAGCAGGGGGAGTGGGAGAGGGAGAAGCAGGCTTCTGGCCAAGCAGGGAGCCCGATGTGGGACTCGATCCCAGGACCCTGAGATCATGACCTGAGCCGAAGGCAGACACTTAACCAACTGAGCCACCCAGGCGCCCCCATGAGATCTTTTTCACCTCTTTTGTGAGCATCAAAGACATTGAAATAATTTGGGCTACATTCATTCTCAAAAGGTAAACATTAACACAGTCAGTCTATTTGGCCATGTGTCCATCCCAGGCTGGCTCCCAGGGATACTGGGGAAACAACTTGGGTCACTCTTCCTGCAGGCTCTCAAATAAACAAACAAAAAATGAAGTTAGCAAATAAATAGCCTCTTGCATATCTGAGATATCACTCACATCTAACATTTGTTTTCCAAATATAGAGCTCATGATGTCTTTAAGGGAGAATCATATGTCAGGAATAAATGAATGACACTCAGGGTAGTATATAATATCTCTGTTTATCCCAAAGCTTCTTACTAGGGACAAAAAATATATTGGCTTGCATATTCCTTATGTCATTGTTATGTATTCTGCTTATAATAAATGCAACAGAAGACATAAATTGGGAGCACCATTCTGTTTAATGCAACAGGGCTGAAAGCTGTGAATTTCTAAGATGCTAATTTTAAGAAAAACCCAAGTTTTTCTAATACTTGGAAGGCAAAAAGATTATTTGTATTTAAATGACTGTAAAACAGTTGTGCTTATAAATTCTGTTGTCTCAAGCAAAGCAAGACAATAAGATGAGATATGTAAAAGCAATTAACCACTCGGCCCCCGGGAAGTTAAAGGCCAACAAGGTAGAAGAGGCTAGAATTGCGGTAAGTGGACTCTTTTTATCAGTCTCAGAAGCAAGGCTACAAGTTCAGCAGAAAAGGAGGATAAGGAAATGAAAAATCTCACTTCTAAAATTCATATTACCCCCAGTTGAAAATAATACTGTGAATTTTCAGGTCACACGGCCACATTCTTTATAAACATCTTGGGAGTCACGCCAACTGGGTTTCTAATTTCCATGATACCAAGGTTTTGTGGTTTGGGGTTTTGGTTTTGTTTGTTTTTTTTTTTTTAGTAGGCTCCATGTCTTACATGGGGCTTGAACTCACGACTCAAAGATCAAGAGTTACACGCTCTACCAACTGAACCAGCCAGGTGCCCCTGCATTACACCAAGTTTTATATGTCCATCCTTCAGCAAGTCACTTAACTTCTCTTAGCCACAGTTTCCATGTTGGTAAAGTGATGATAATATAATAATCACCTCAAAGAAATGTCAAGACTCAATTAAAGAATACATAAACAGTGTTTAACCCTGGTGGCTAAAAAGAGTTGTGTGATAAATAACACTATTTTCCAATATAAATACATATATGTATATGATTATCATATTGCCCAATAATTGGATATTATCACAATTTTATTATCTCCATTAATATTGATAATTAAGAGTTAAAGTTTATGAGTTGCAAATGCATAATTTTAAGATCTTCTTTGAAATAACTTAATGATGTACATCCAACTCATCATTAGTTATATGCAGATAATAACCAAGTCACACCACCTACACAAGAGTGTTACAGTTAGCATGATCCCACATGTGATAAAAGAAAATTAAATTAAATCCATAAGTTACTACCATTTTTAAATAGACTGTATCTGACACCAACAAATATCTCTTCTAATATGATCCTTCTGAAAAGGCGGAAGTATTGGGCTAAGGAAGCATATTCTCCCTGCTATGGCCATAAGCTAGACCTATAAATAAAATAAGACATCCATATTGCTCATGCTTTAGAAACATAAAATTGGCTACAGGACCATGAAGATATCAAAATTCTCTCCCTTCCCCCCAAAAAACAAATACAGGCATCCCCTTTTTAAAAATTTTATTTATTCGTTTTAGAAAGAGAGCACATGCAATTGGGGAAGGGCAGAGGACAGGAGAGAGGGAGAAAGAATCTGAAGCACCAAGTGCAGGGCCCCATGTAAGTCAGAGCCCAGTGCAAGGCTCGAGCCTGCAAGCAGGAGATCATGACCTGAGCCGAAACCAAGAGTAAGAACCCTCAACCGATTGCACCACGCAGGCACCTCTGGGCATCCCTGGTTTTATTGAGCTTTGCTTTACTGCACATCACAGATAGTGCATTTTCTACAAATTGAAAGTTTGTGGCAACCCAGCATCAGGCAAGTCTCTCCGCACCATTTTCCCAACAGCATTTGCTCACCTTGTGTCACATTTTGGTAATTCCCACAATATTTCCAACTTTTTCATTATGACTACATTTGTTATGATGACATGGGATCAGTGATTTTTGATGTCACTTTCGGAACTGTTTGGGGGCAGTACAAAGCACAGCCCTAGAAGACAGCAAATTTAACTGACAAATGTTGTGTGTGTTCTGACCACTGCCCAGTCATTTCCGCATTTTCTCCCTTTCTTCATGCCTTCCTATTCCCTGAGACCCAACGATATTGAAATTAGGACAATTAGTAACCCGCCAATGGCCTGTCAGCGTTCAAGTGAAAGGAAGAGTCACGTGTCTCCCTCACTTTAAAACAAAAGCTAGAAATAATTAAGTTTAGTGAGGAAGACATATTGAAAGCCAGGATATGCTGAAGGCTAGCCCTCTTGCATCAAACAGCCAAGCTGTTAATGCAGGAAAAAGAAGAAGAAAGAAAGAAAAGAAAGTTCTGGAAGGAAATTAAAAGTACTGCTTCAGTGAACACATGAGTGATAAGAAAGCAAAACAGCCTTACTGCATGGAGATAGTGTTAGTGGTCTTGATAGATCAAACATTCTCTTAAGCCAAAGCCTAATCCAGAGCAAGACCCTAGTTCTCTTCAATTCAGTGAAGGCTGGGATAGATACAGAAGCTGCGGAAGAGAAGTCTGAAGCTAGCAGGGGTTGGTTCATGAGGTTTAAGGAAAGAAGCTGTCCCCATAACATGAAAGTGCAAGGCGAAGCAATAAGTGAGCAAGTGCTGATGTAGGAGCTGCAGCAAGTGATCCAGGAGATCCAGCTGAGATCATGAATGAAGGTGGCTACACTCAACAATAGCTCTTCAGTGTGGTTGAAAGAGCCTTCCATTGGAAGATGGTGCCATCTTGGACTTTCACAGCTAGAGAGGAGAGGTCAATGCCTGGTTTCAAAGCCTCAAAAGATGGGGCGCCTGGGTGGCTCAGTCATTAAGTGTCTGCCTTGGGCTCAGGTCATGATCCCAGGGTCCTGGGATCGAGCCCCGCATCGGGCTCCCTGCTCAGTGGGAAGCTTCTCCCTCTCCCACTCCCCCTGCTTGTGTTCCCTCTCTCGCTATGTCTCTGTCAAATAAATACATAAAATCTAAAAAAAAAAATCAAAGCCTCAAAAGACAGGCAGCCTCTCTTGTTAGGGGCTAATGCAGCTGGTGACTTTAAGCTGAAGCTAATGCTCATTTACCATTCTGAAAACTCTAGGGCCCTTAAGAATTGTGCTAAATCTGGGCGCCTGAGTGGCTCAGTTGGTTAAGCGACTGCCTTCGGCTCAGGTCATGATCCTGGAGTCCCGGGATCGAGTCCAGCATCGGGCTCTCTGCTCGGCAGGGAGTCTGCTTCTCCCTCTGACCCTCCCCCTCTCATGCTCTCTCTCTCTCAAATAAATAAATAAAATCTTTAAAAAAAAAAAAAAAAGAATTGTGCTACTCTGCCTATGCCCTATAAATGAAACAACAAAGCATGGATGACATGACAGCACGTGTGTTTACAACACAGTTTACTGAGTATTTCAAGCCCACTACTGAGACCTACAGCTCAGAAAAAAACAAAAGATTCCTTTCAAAATATTACTGCTCACTAGCAATGCACCTGGGTCAGCCTACTGTTCTGATGGAGATGTACAACAAAATTAATGTTGTTTTCATGCCTGCTAACGCAACATTCATTCATTTTGATCCATGGATCAAGGAGTCATTTTGACTTTTTAGCCTTATTATTATTATTTTTTTAAAGATTTTATTTATTTGAGAGAGAGAGAATGAGAGACAGCACAAGAGGGAAGAGGGCAGAGGGAGAAGCAGACCCCTTGCTGAGCAGGGAGCCCGATGCGGGACTTGATCCCGGGACTCCAGGATCATGACCTGAGCCGAAGGCAGTCGCTTAACTGACTGAGCCACCCAGGTGCCCCTAGCCTTATTATTTAAGAAAAAATTTTGTAAGGCTATACTTGCCATAGATAATGATTCCTCTGATGGATCTGGTCAGATTAAGTTGAAAACCTTCTAGAAAGGATTCACCATTCTAGATGGCGTTAAGAACATTTGCAACTCATGGGAAGAGGTCAAAATATCAACATGAACAGGAGTTTCAGGAAGTCGACCTTTTATTCTATTCAGTTTGTTTAACCATTCACCTGGTATAGGACATTCTGTTTGTTTCTAGTTTGGGACTATTACAAAGAAATCTGCTGTTAACCATTGCATGTGATTTTTTTCTGTGGACAAAAGTTTTCATTTACCAGGGATAAATATGCATAAATGTGATTATTAGATTATATGGTAAGGGTATATTTCATTTTTTTAAGAAAATCCCAATCATGCTCGCTTTGGCAGCACATATACTAAGAAAATCCCAATCTCCAGAGTGGCTACACTACTTCACCCATCAGCTGTCTAACAGAGATCCAGATTGTTAGCATCCTTGTTGGCATCTGGCGTTCTGTTTTTTATTTCAGCTCTTCTAATAGGTGCGGAATAATATCTCATTGGGGTCTTAATTTCTGTTTCCTTAGTGACAAGGATGATGCACATCTTTTTATGTGCTTGTTTGTCATTCGCTTTCTCTCTTTGATAAAATGGCTCTTCATGTCTCTTGCCCATCTTCTTCCTTTTTTTTAATTACTATGTTCAGTTAGCCAACATATAGTACATCATTAGTTTTTGATGTAGTGTTCAACGATGCATTAGTTGCGTATGACACCCACTGCTCATCACAACACGTGCCCTCCTTAATACTGAATTGTTTGTTTTCTATTACTGCTGAATTTTGAGAGTTCATTACAAAGTCTGGATATGACTCTTTTATGAGATATGTGATTTTCAAATAGTTAAAAGTAAAATACAAAACTATAAACCTTTTGGAAGAAAACACGAGAGAAAATCCTTGGGATCTAGGGCTGGGTCAAAAGTTGTTAGAGTTGATACCAAAGGCACAATTAATAAAAGAAAAAGAAACAATAAATTTCCATCAAAATTTTAAACTCTTGCTTTGTGAAAGTATCGGTTCAGAAAGATAAGAAAATGGAATGGGAATGCTGTGAAAAGAGGTATAAGATCCCAACCACTGTGGGTTGAATGGTGTACATTTAAATCTATGATAGGGCGCCTGGGTGGCTCAGATGGTTAAGCGTCTGCCTTCGGCTCAGGTCATGATCCCAGGGTCCTGGGATTGAGTCCCGCATCGGGCTCTCTGCTCCTTGGGAGCCTGCTTCTCCTCTGCCTCTCTCTCTCTCTGTCTCTCATGAATAAATAAATAAAAATCTTAAAAAAAATAAAAATAAAAATAAAAATAATAAATCTATGATGCATTTTGAGTTAATTTTAGTAATAACATGTAAGGTTTAGCTTGAGTTTCTTTCTCTCTTTCTTTCTTTTTTTTTTTTTTTGCCTATGGACATCTAATTGTTTTATTTATTTATTTTTTATTTTTTTTTAAGATTTTATTTATTTATATGACAGAGAGAGACACAGCGAGAGAGGGAATACAAGCAGGGGGAGTGGGAGAGGGAGAAGCAGGCTTCCCGCTGAGCAGGGAGCCCGATGCAGGGCTCGATCCCAGGACCTGGAATCATGACCTGAGCCGAAGGCAGACGCTTAATGACTGAGCCACCCAGGCGCCCCGACATCTAATTGTTTTAACACCATTTGTTTAAAAGATTATCATTTCTCCATTGAATTGCTTCTGCACACTTGTCAAAAATCAGTTGGGCATACTTATTTGGGTATATTTCTGGGCCCTCTGTTTCTTTCCATTGCTCTATGACTCTATGCCTCTGCCCATGCCTCACAATCTTGATTACCATAGTTTTACAAGAGGTCTTGACATAAAATAGAATGATTATCCCCACTTTCTTCTTATCTTTCAAAATTTTTTTTGCTATTCTAGTTCCTTTGTCTTTCCATATAAATTTTAGAATGATCTTGTCTATTTCTAAAAAAAAATATCTTGCTGGTTGGGGCACATAGATGGCTTGGTCAGTTGAGTGTCCAACTCTTGGTTTTCAACTCAGGTCATGATCTTGGGGTCCCCACTTTGGGCTCCATGCTCAGCACGGAGCCTGCTTGTCCCTCTCCCTCCCCTTATGCTCCTCCCCTCACTCTACCACTCTTTCTCTCTCTCAAATAAATAAAATCTTTAAAATATATATATATATATATATCTTGCTGGTTTAGTATGGTTTTAGGGGCTACTCATTCACGGAGTGTATATAAGACCCACTCTGAACAAGGATGAGATATCAAATGTTGTAGGTTAAATGGTATCCCCCCACAAGATATGATCAAATCCTCACCTCTAGTACCTCCAAATGTGACCTTATTTGGAAATAGGGCCTTTATAGAAGTAATCAAGTTAAGGTGAAATCATACTGGAGTAGGATGAGTCCTAATCCAACACCTGGTGTTCTTATAAGAGGTAAAGTCCACTTCTCCCTCTGCCCCTCACCCTGCTTGTGCTCTCTCTCGCTCTCTCTCAAATAAACAAATAAAATCTTTTAAAATAAAAAGAGGTAAAGTTGGATACATAGAGAAGAAGGCCATATGAAGGCAGAGGCAGGGATTGGGGCTCTGCTGTTACAAGCCAAGGAACACTAAAGTTCGCCACCAGAGGCTAGAGACAGGAGGAAAAAAAAAAAAGATCCTCCCCTAAATCCTTCAGAGGAAGAAGGGCTGTCCCAACACTTTGATTTCAGACTTCTAGTCTCCAGAATTTAAGAAGATAAAACCCTGATTTTTTTTAAAGCCACTATATTTGTAGAACTTTGTTACAGCATCCCTAGGAAACTAAAGTGCCAGGTAATGCTTGAGAAATTGAGAGAATAACTTCTATTCTTTAACATTTTCCAGTTCCCCTGCAAATAGGCTGCAGCCACGAGTCCTTAGATTCCTATGACATCTTCCTGAAACCTTATAATATGCTTTCACCTGAATAAATGCAAGTAGGCCTCTGCTTCTTGCAGCCAAAAGAAACTAAAGGGAACATAAATGGCAACACAAGAAGCAAGCTTGCATTTCCACCTCCAGCAGTGCCAATGATCATATCTTCCATGATTAGTACCCTATTAAAAATAGAAAGTATTGGGGCACCTGGGTGGCTCAGTTGGTTAAGCGACTGCCTTCAGCTCAGGTCATGATCCCAGGGTCCTGGGATTGAGTCCCGCATCGGGCTCCCTGCTCTGCGGGGAGCCTGCTTCTCCCTCTCCCACTCCCCCTGCTTGTGTTCCCTCTCTCGCTGTCTCTCTCTCTGTCAAATAAATAAATAAAATCTTTAAAAAAAAAAAATAGAAAGTATTAAGAAGATGAAGGTGGGGGCGCCTGGGTGGCTCAGATGTTAAGCGTCTGCCTTCGGCTCAGGTCATGATCCCAGGGTCCTGGGATCAAGTCCCGCATCAGGCTCCCTGCTTCTCCCTGCCTCTCTCTCTCTCTCTCTCATGAATAAATAAATAAAATCTTAAAAAAAAAAAAGAAGAAGAAGAAGATGAAGGTGGCTCCAGAGATGATAGAAGAAAGAAATTTACTTATGGCAAGAGAGCAAGCAAAGCCCCCAAATATAGTCCAAGTGTACATTTTCACTGCTGAGGAAAAAAAAAACCTATAAGAAACAAGACATTCATACATCAATAAAGTAATGCTTTATTTTTGTTTCTCTATCTTCTTCTACAAAAAAATTGATTACTGATGACAAACTGAGTCTGGGTTTATACTCTGATAATAAACGATGTGTCTATAATCCACTGCCTAGTAGGGATAAGATGAATGTGTGAATCCACATGTGTTAGACACTAAGAAGGTTAATTTTGTCAACTTGGATGAGCCAGAGTCCTAGATATTTGGTCAAATATTATTCTAAATATTTCTGTGAGGGTATTTTTGGATGAGATTTAACATTTAAGTCAATGGACTTTGAGCAAAGCTGATTGCCTTCCAAACTGTGGGTGGGCCTCATCCAATCAGTTGAAGGCCCCAAATGGAGTAAAAGACTGACCTCCCCTGAGCCAAAGGGAATTCTGCCAGCTTACAGCCTGCAGATTTGAACTGCAATATTGGCTATTTCCTGAGTCTCCAGCCTGCTGGCCTACACTGCAAATTTGGTAATTGCTGACCTCCATAATCATATTAGCCAATTCCTTAAAATAAATCTTTTTCACTCTCTCTGGAGAACTTGACTAATATAGGCACCTCCTATGTATAAGTCACTTTCACCTTAAAATTCATTAATTCATATTTTAACAAATATTAACTAAGCACCTACTATGTGTTGGACATCGTTCTAGGTGTTTAATGTCTATAAGAAAGAAAAAAACAAAGTCCCTGCCCTCCAGAAATATTTGACTCAGCTCTATAGTCACTAAGTGGCCAAGGTGGGCTTACAAAACCAGCACTGTGACTCTAAACCTTTTGAGTTTTTCGACCATTCTCCACTGCTTCTCTTGGATGACTTGAACAACAGAAATCCATAGACCTACGGCCAGATTTTATTTCAAACCTCCCCTTAATTTTATCCATGATTTAACTTTTGAAGGATTTGATAACAAATATTCCTTGTCCTTGACCTCATTTGTGGTGAAAATGCTGGTGTAGAAGGAAAAGGGAGAACAATACAAAGATCATACAAGACACCATCTACCATGACTGGGTCCATCAGCCCTAGAAACTGTGTGTGATGAGTACCCTCCACCATTAAATGACAATAATCCATAAAGAGAAAGAAGAATTTGAGTCAGGCCCTCTTAAGAGCTATTACAACTTCACAATCAACTCATGGTTTTCAATCCTAGTAGTTCTCCTGTGCCACATTTAATCATTCTCCCGTCACTGTCTTTGGCTCAACACAAACACAACCATGAAAACCATAACCAGAGAATTCAACTAGCTATGCTATTTTTTTTGGTCATTTTCAGTGGTTTACCACAGAAACAAATGTTCCTTTTCAGTCAAAAATCAACCTCTTAGAAATTAAAAAAAAAAAAACCCTCTTCAAGGGAAAAGCTGTTAAAGCAAATGCAAAAAAATAAAAATAAAAATAAGCTATTTTACCCAGGGTTTCATCTTGGTGGTATTCCAAGAAACTTTATTCTACAAATCTTATGAATTAATATTGGTCAGAGCCTCTTATGCCTTCAGGGAAGTGATCAGAAACTTCTGAAATCCAATCTCTTCCAGAAAGCATTTCTTGCCCACAAATCCGCTCATATCTTGTGCGGATATAACTGAAACATGCTACAGGGCAACATATGGACTATGACATGTGGCCCCCAAAAGCACTGACCAGCAACATATAAGGAACACCTTTCCCACTGATTTCTTCGCCTAAATTTTTGTTCTTTCAAAATCTAGCTTAAATTTTAGTTCCGAATAGACGCTTCCTCTGACAACTCTAGCTCAAACATAATCTTTACTCTCTCCAAACACTTATCTACAACTTTGTTTGTGTGACTTACTCTGGCTATTAATTATGTTTGTTTGTGGAGACCCCAGAATGGAAATCTAAGGGGTGTGTGGCTCTGGAGCATTTGTGTAGGGCTTATGGGATTTGCCCGGCCTGGGATCTAGATGACTGAGTGGCTGAGAAAGCTTAGGGGAAGACGTTCATGCTAAGAGAAGAGAGAATTGAGGTGCATACGTTTGGTTCAAGATTATCAGGTTCTTAGGGAAGAGATGACCATATTTTGGTGTCTGACCCTCAAATTATTCACAGCAGTCTTTAAGGATGAGTTCCTGAGTCTGGAGGTGGGGAACGGAACTGCAATTAACATGAAATTAAAATGTGACAGCTCTGTTCTCTATTTGATGAGAAACTTGGCAGGAAATGGTAGTGCATTGCAACAGCGAGTAACAAAAATGGGCAAAAGATATTTTCCTCCAGACGAGGAACATTCAGGGTGCCCATCTAGAAACAACAGAGAATAAACAGCCAAGAACCCTCAGGTTTGGGGCACTGTCCAGGAGGAGAACTCGGGCTAGCAGAAATCTTCTGTGCTGTGATCTAACATGCACTCAAGGTGGAACACCAAGCCGTCATGACATACAGATGGAATTACAACAGAGAGCATGTGTGAGAAATGCTTCTGCAACCCAAGAGCCTAAGAAGAACATGAGAGGGACTAAAACTTCCTCAAAGGCGCAGCACCGGAAGAAGGAAGGTAAAGAAGCCCGACAGAATGTTTTTGTTTTCCAATGCTGCTACCCTCTTGGCCAGCTTGGGTTGGCATATTTCTTCTTCTGTATTTGTATTTAAATATATTAAGTACATTCCTTAAGTGCAAGTTCCCTGCGGGTATCTACCATATGGGCTTTTAGCATCCCCCATCCTGCATGGTACTGTCTATGGAAAAACACATGTTCACACCCTTATTCTTGGTTAAATTGAATTAAGAAATGCTTTTTCATTATAATAGTAAGAATGGCTGAGTTCTCCCTGCTTCTCTGGCTCAAATACCAGCTTTCACTGGTATTGCTTTTGCATGCAGAGGATATGTAAGATTTGGGAGAAAATAAGCAACTGGCAGAAAATTAAAAGAGCGGACAAAGCTGAGGGAAATTAGTCGGGCATCTTATGCAAAGCCTGTATTTTGGCTGATGTTCAACTCCATTTACTTTTTTTTTTTCTCTTATTCATCTGAACTAAGATGTGTGTTCTCTCATTTCAAGAGTAAGAAACCAAGAGCGAATGGAGGGATTGTTTGAGTCACAGCAAATATCTTTTCTAAAGAAGATTATATATGTCACATACAAATTAGATTTGAAGGGAAAAATGAAGGGCAGGGGATTAGGAATTATGCCACGAAACTGGGGAAAGAAAAGATGAATTAAATAATGTGGAAGAGAGTAGTTAAATACCAAATCTATAAATCCTGACCAGTCTTACCTACATTCCACATTCTTGACGTTATTAATTGGAAGCTATCAGCACCTGGATGGGGAAGGGGCCGTGAAAGGTGAGACCACAATATTTTAAAACAAAGTTGTGACACAATAGGAAATGTCTGTGCCTTCTGAAAATGCATTTAATCCTATTGGGTTGGGAAGCTTTGAGAAAAGGAGAACGCTAGTACATTTTAGAGCAGGGCTGGTAAATTATAGCCTACAGGCCAAATTTGGCCCACCACCTGTTTCTATATGGCCCACAAACCTGGGAATGGTTTTTACATTTTTTAATGGCTGGGGGAAAAAAAATCAAAAGAAGAATATTTCATGACACGTGATATTATGTGAAATTCAAATTACAGTGCCCATAAATAAAATTTTACAGGAACACAGTTTCACTTACTCACTTACATATTGCCTATGGATGCTTTTGTGAGCAGAGTTGAGTAATTGTGACAAAAGACTGTAGTACTCACGAAGCCAAAAATATTCGCTATCTGGCCCTTTATAGAAAGTTGGCCTCCTCTTACTTTAGAGAATGCAGTTGGATAGTAAGTTTGCTTGCTTTTCATCTTTAACATAAGGAGGGTTTTATCCACCCATATTTTTGTTGAATAGGAGTGGAGTGGGTACACCGAGTCTTATTCCCTTGGACTACTCCATAGCATATGGGTCTAAGTCAGGCCTGCTGCTCTGTGTGTATTTGCCCCTTGAAAGAAAACTCAGTCCCCTTAAAATCTAAGGAGATTATTCTATAGTGATTTGTCTTAATCTTACTGGGTAGACAAATTACTATTTCACATGTCATCATATTTCTTCTTTTTTAAAATGCTATCAAAGAACACAGTTTATTTTGCTCCAACTCACATACAACCATGTTGTCAAAAGAACTGCTCCACCACTCTGTGTGTGTGTTTTTAAGATTTTATTTATTTATTTGAGAGAGAGAGAGAGCACAGAGGGAGAGGGAGAGGCAGAAGCAGACTCCCCACTGATCAGAGAGCCTAATGTGGGGCTCGATCCCAGGACCCTGAGATCATGACCTGAGCCAAAGGCGACACTTAACCAACTGAGCCACCCAGGTGCCCCACCACTCTGTTTTCGACATAATTGTGTCATTACTTTGGAAATACAACTACAACAGCTTTATGGGACGCGACAGACCTTCAAAACAAGAGATTAGACATGGATGTGGATCATAAGGTGGATTAGTAAAATAAGTTGACAATGGAGTAAATCACTGATACTCTTTTAATATTTGCCCATGTTTCAATATCCACATTTTCTTTCCAAAGCCCAAATCTTTTTACCAAATTTAATATAACAGCCTCATTCTTTTAAAATCTGACTGTATATAATTGAGGAACTCTTTCTACTACTCTTGCCCTCTCAATATGATGGAGTTTTCATGTAATATTCATTCTTGGTTGTGTTTTGCTTCCTATAGACTCTTTTATTATTTATCAACTTTGGTATTTTCCATGAGCTTTCTTTTTTTCTCCTGTAAAGCTCAAATAACAGTAAATATTAATGATAATTGTTGCTCCTGGCACCGTTTACCTCATTTGAAACAAATACCCAGTTGTACTTCTTAAAATTCAGGCCCCCAAACAAAGACTCCAGAAAAGTTTCAGAATTCTTTATTAAATGGAAAAAATTTTTTAACTCTCTTGAGGAGGGACTGTAATATTGAGCTAGATATCCAGTCTCCCCACATCTGAATCCCAAATATCCAATTATTAAAATATAGAGATGAAAAGCTATATATAGCTTTTACCATGCACAGCTATGTATGGCTCTTACTGGTTATTTATTTGGCAACAGTTGAAAGAGATTTCTTTTATTTCAATTTACCATGAGCATTGCTAAGAAAGCCTACTTTAATTTGTTTTTAATTTTAGTAGTGTTGACACACACTGTTACATTAGTTTCAGGTGTACAACATAGTGATTCAACTTCTCTATACATTATAATATGCTCACCACAAGTAGAACTACCATCTGTCACAATGCAACATTATTACAATATCTTTTACTATATTACCTATGCTGTGCCTCTTATTCCCATGGTTTATTCATTCCATAACCAGAAGGCTGTATCTCCCACTCCCCGTCACCCATTTTGCTCATCCCCGACTCCCTCCCCTCTGGCAACTATCAATTGTTCTCTATATTTATAGGTCTGATTCTGCTTTTTGTCTGTTTATTCGCTGGTTTTTTTAGACTCTATATATGCGTGAAATCATATGGTATTTGTCTTTCTCACTCTGACTTATCTCACTTAGCATAATACCCTGTAGGTCCATCCATGTTGTCACAAATGGCATTACCTCATCCTTTTTATGGCTGCATAATATTCCTCCGTGTGTGTGTGCGCGCGCACATGTGAGCGCACGCACGTGTGTGTCCACATCATCCTTAGCCCATTCATCTATCAATGGACACTTAGTTTGCTTCCATACCTTGGCTGTTATAAATAATGCTGTAGTATGGGGCGCCTGGGTGGCTCAGTTGGTTAAGCGACTGTCTTCGGCTCAGGTCATGATCCTGGAGTCCCGGGATCGAGTCCCACATCGGGCTCCCTGCTCAGCGGGGGGTCTGCTTCTCCCTCTGACCTTCCTTCCTCTCATGCTCTGTCTCTCATTCTCTCTCTCTCAAATAAATAAATAAAATCTTTAAAAAATAATAATAATAATAATGCTGTAGTAAACATAGGAGTGCATGTATCTTTTTGGATTAGCGTTTTTGTTTTCTTTGGGTAAATACCCAGTGGTAGAATTATTGAATCATATGGTATTTCTATTTTTAATTTTTTGAGCAACCTCCATACTATTTTCCACAGTGGCCATATCAGTTTATATCACAACTGGCAGTGCACAAGGGTTCCTTTTTGTCTACATCCTCACCAATATGTGTTATTTCTTGTCTTTTTTATTTTAGCCATTCTGACAGGTATAAGGTGCTATCCCATTGTGGTTTTGATTTGCATCTCCATGATAATTAGTGATGTTAAGCATCTTTTCATGTGTCTGTTGGCCATCTCTATGTTTTCTTTGGAAAAGTATCTATTTGGGTCCTCTTCCCATTTAAGAAAAATTAACTTTAATAAAGTCTGACACAGTGCCTAGCATACAAAATCACTCAATATGTATTTTTCGAGTGAACAAAAGTAATCGTAATAAACTATTATTTAGTGGCATTTTATCTTCCCAAAGCATTTTTCCATTTTCACATTAAAACTATCTCTGAGAGATACACAGGCAGGTGTTTTCAAAGATAATACCTGTCAGACCCTCATCGAAGTCTCAAAGGGTTGTTTCATTAGACACAATCTGGTGAATATTAGAAGCTACAATTCCAAATTTCCAGCCAAGGAGTAGGCTTGAATATGTCCATTATGTAAGCAGGAAAAGAAATTGGACTTTCTAGAAGAGATCTGGGTCCTTGAGGCTACCAAATGCCCCAAAGTAACCATTTCTATTCTAGGGAAGCTAAAAACCATACGAACATATTAATGCAACTGATGGACAATTAGCAATATTACAAGTCACCTCAGGATATTAATCACAAGCCGTTATCAGAAATAGAGGTAGCCATGATTTCCCAGTCATGATTTCACACACACCCCTGCTTCTTAGAGAAGAATATACTCAACCAGAGTTCTGGAAAGTGCAGCTCTCTGTATAAAGGCTTCTTGCTTCACTGGTCATAGGCCACTGGTCTAGGGAAGGATATCTGACTCAAAATAGACTGTTTATATTCATTCAGTTGTGAAGAACAGGGACACTGAGTGCAGTGACCATTTGGCTTTGGTTTTGGGGGGCTGCCCAGAATTTAAATCCCCTTCTAGGTTTGAGAAATTTCCTATTTTATGAGACACGGTGGGAGGAATAGCCCTCTTTCCACTACAGAGCCCAGAAGCACCTGACGCTGGCTTGCCCAGCCTCCTTTGCAGGCAAGGAACTGGCACATGACCTAGGCTTGACCAGTCAGAACTCCCTGCCCTGGATGCTGAAGTGGAAGCTAGTGATGCTCAGATGCAGGGACACTAGTGAATCTGATTTCAGAAGGAACAGGATGATGGGGCGCCTGGTGGCTCAGTCGGTTAAGCGACTGCCTTCGGCTCAAGTCATGATCCTGGAGTCCCAGGATCGAGTCCCATATCAGGCTCCCTGCTCTGCTTCTCCCTCCGAACCTCCCCCCTCTCATGCTCTCTCTCTCTCGCTCTCGCTCTCTCTAATAAATAAAATAAAATATTAAAAAAAAAAAAAAAAGAAGGAACATGTTGAGCCGTGAAAGCAGTACCAGCAGAATCCAAGAGCCTCTAGCATCAGGGGGCCAAGGATGAGTCAGGTCTACGTTCAGCCCCGGTGAACTTCCCACAGGGACCAGTTCTGTGGCACATCTGTGGCTGTGGTTCTGGCTGTGCAGTCATCTGTTTCCTGCCCATTCTCCAGCCCTTCCAAACAATTCTGCATGCCACGTAATATCCTCCAGTAAGTTCCTTTCCTGCTTAAATTCACCATGGTGGTTTCTGTTGCTTACAACAGAGAAGAGGGACTGATATGCAGAGTCCAGGTCAATTGGCTGCCGTCTTGAGACCACAAGATAGAGCAAATCGGAGACATGAAGCTGCCGTTGGAGACAGCCACAATAAGCCACGTGAGAGCAGACGACAGTCCACAGTTCGCCAAGAAAAGCAGACCCCAAATACAATGAGGCTCTGGAAAAATAAAAGTCAAAGAGAGAAAAGAGACAGGCAGTTTGCACCTTATTCCCAAGTCCCAGTCCCATAAAAACAGGCCAGGCTTCATTTTCCACCTGTGGATTACCTTGAAATTCCCTGTTGTATCTTTGAAATGAATCCCTCCTTTTCTTAAAAAAGACTTTTATTCCTTGCAACCAAATGTGTCCTGATTAAGTCAGCCAGATGAATAGCAGATCATAATAATCTGGGGACATGTGCAACAGGACAACTGGGACCCAGAGGGACTTAGAGGACAAAGCAGGAGAGGACTCTCTCTCTCTCTTTCTTCTCATAACGGAGAGTGGTGACTCTCCCTTCAGTTCAAGGGTTGCTACAAGCTTCATGTGCATGATTATTGTACTGAAACTTAAGAATCAGCAAGTTATTGGTACTACCCAGTGCGTACAAAAATCACTAGGTCATGTCTATATACTGCCCAAAGAGAACAGAGAAAGATTTAGCTAAAATGTTAACTATAAGTTGAGGGCTGAGAGAGCTCCCCACAAAAAGGAAAACAGCTATAATACCGCACAAGGACCATCTGTCAAGATAGGCCCTGGATTACAGAGAACATGGTGGCAAGGACTTGGAGGAACGTAGCCCAGGCTTCTGGTCATCCCTTCACATTTTCCAACTCCATCATGACTACTCCCAAATGTAGACAAAACAATCTGAGTGAGCCACCCCGAGATGGCTGAGTGCAGCTTGGGATCCCGTGGGGGATGGCACCATAGTCCACTCATTGCCCGAGAAACCAGAAAGCGCTCAGTTTCCTCCTGTCCCGGGGAGGGGGTCAGAAACCAGACAGGTGGGCGCCTGGGTGGCTCAGTTGGTTAAGCGACTGCCTTCGGCTCAGGTCATGATCCTGGAGTCCCTGGATCGAGTCCCGCATTGGGCTCCCTGCTCGGCAGGGAGCCTGCTTCTGCCTCTGACCCTCCCCCCTCTCATGTGCTCGCTCTCTCGCATTCTGTCTGTCTCAAATAAATAAATAAAAACAAATCTTTAAAAAAAAAAAGAAAGAAACCAGACAGGTAATCTTTTTTTTTTTTTTTTTGTTAAAGATTTTATTTATTTATTGACAGAGAAAGACACAGCGAGAGAGGGAACACAAACGGGGAGTGGGAGAGGGAGAAGCAGACTCCCTGCCGAGCAGGGAGCCCGACGCGGGACTCGATCCAGGGACTCCAGGATCATGACCTGAGCCGAAGGCAGTGGCTTAACCAACTGAGCCACCCAGGCGCCCCCAGACAGGTAATCTGATCCCCCACATCCCTCTGCTTTCTGATCCTTTTGGTCATTTTTCATTTTTTTCATTTTTCAGGTTAACCACATTGGGAAACCATGAGAACCCTTCATAGAAGGTACTTTGCCTCTGTTCTTGTTCTTGGAGCATTCCCGAACGACCTTAAGCAAAGCTGCCTCTTATCAAGGAAAGCTAAGGAATGATCCTTCCGGTTCTGATAATCAAAGCAAAAACACTGATGTCATGGGTAGTTCATAAGAATGACAATGACAAGACCTAAGCTTGAGCAGAGCACAAATCTCTGTTAGACAGTTCTCTCACTAATAAAAAGCTGTGGAATAACTCCAATTTGAAAATTCTGGGAATCCAAGATTAGCTGTTAAATTTTAGGAAAACTCCCATCATTTCTCTGTACGATTAACATAAAAGTAGCTCTATTTATAGCCTCAATGGTTTATTGCAAGAATCACATGAATAAATGTAGGAGGGGTTTGAGAGCTGTGTAGTACTAAATAGTCCCAAAGCATTATCATCATAGGGGTAGTTCTAATAATTTGTAGACATACTTATCACCATTGATATCTCTAGCAAGTTATCAGAATCTAGGACTTGATCTTTTTAGATGGTAGTTAAATGAGTCTGTTTATGTAATGCACTTAGAATAGAGTTCCATGTTCAATACTCTATAAGCATGAGTTTTTTATTAGGATGATGGCATTTTATTTATTTATTTAAGAGAGACAGCACAAGCCGGCGGGGGGGAGGGCAGGGAAGGGACAGAGGAAGAAGCAGATTCCCCGCAGAGCAGGGAGCCTGACAGGGCTCGATCCCAGGACCCTGAGATCATGACCTGAACCAAAAGCAGCTGCTTAACCGACTGAGCCACCCAGGCGCCCCTAGGATGATGATTAGTAGTGGTAGTGGTTACCATGATTCTCATCACTATTTTCAGTAATGGGATGGGGGTTTTGGTTTTACTATACCACATAACTTTTTTATAATAGGAACTCAAGTGTTTGGGAAACTATCAATCCCCTAATACTATCAGCTGGGATCACATTTACCAGCATTTTATACCCAAGAAGGCAGTGTCTCACTACTCGCCCAGAGACCTGTATTCAACAAAGCTGCTGCCAACAGACCAAGGATTTCTGTTGCATTTAGTTATGACCCCTTCTCAAAGTTTGCTTTTACATCAGCCTCTCCTGAAAACCCCAAGGCCCTATATTTCTTTTTAATTAAAATGAAAGAAATTTTTGTTTGCAGAATTTCATGGCAAAATGAAAATTTTGCATTACAAAACTCTTATTTGGGGTGGGGGGAGATCACAGTGTAATAGTTAAGTAGTGGTAAAGGCAGTCAAAAAGCCTTCCCAGATCATCCTAGAACGTCTCAAAGCATAGTCTAAATACATAATAACTGATAAATTTTACAGTCCATGATAGCCACAAAACCAAACCATATCACAGCCTGCTACAGCGAAAGGTCACTTCACGGGCGCCCCAGGGCCCAGCCATTGAAATGAGCCCCAAGTTAGCTTCACCTGATGGCAACACTAGCATTCATCTGTCACCCTCTCCTTACATTAGCATGCTGTGATTATTCCTAGCAGTGGAGCTGGGCCTCCATGGTAACGCTCTTCAGGGAGCTGGGGAAGCTCTTTAATTATTAAAATGAATAACTCTTACCAACACATTTAATTGGAAAATATTACATGTTAAAGGGGCACTAATGGAACAGCTCTGAGAACTGAGCAGGATGATAAAGGATGCTTTTTGATGTGAATTTTAGCAATACTCTCCTCATCCCGTCACACCATGCATTATTTACTTGCTTAAAAAAAAAAAAGAAATCTATCATTTCATTTCTAAGTGGAGATGGAATTATTGAACCTGCAAAAGCAAAGTTTTGAATGACTCCCATGTGTTTGAGCCATTACCAACCCACAAAAAAATCAGATACTGTGAATTGTCATGTTATTTCTGACTGCTAGGAAATCAACCAAAAAATACCCTGAACATTAGATCAGCCAGTTAAAACAGACAGTCAGCATAGCTTTGCAGAGAGGTCTCTGCAATATTTCCTTTCTTGAGAAACAAAAATTTATATACTGAAAGTATTTGTCTAATGTCACCCGTGGATATTCTTAAACATAGCTGCCGTATTTGCCCACTGTCATCAATGTGTATTTCTCTGTGTGTGTAACATATTCTCAGAGAAATGAGACTTATTCCAGAGACAGGCAGAAGAACTCAATCTTATTATTAACTTGTCACACTCAAATATAGATAATTTAAGCCCTCTGACATGTTTCCTTTAATGTTCTAAATAAAGAAAGTTTTAATCATTGAAGAAGAAAAAAGAAAAAAAAAAAAAAAAACCAGGACCAGGGTTCTCATTCAATCTCTTCATTTTGAGGTTACAAGGCTCTTTCTATGAGAGAGGGAATGATAGAAACACAGGGGATAATAATACGGAAAACTAAGGAATGGAAGACACACATATTTATCTATTGGCAAGAGGCTGTGTAATCATCAGAAAATTTCACCCTTCAACTTGTAAGCATTTTCTTTGGAAGTAGGATGTTGCTGGTACTTGGCTTAAGGATTCCAAGAACTAATTAAAAAAAAAAAAGACTAAAAAAAGCTACTTTGGTTCAGGGACCCTAGTTAGAGCTTTTCATACATTCGGTTTAATCAACATAAGATTTCATAAGGTTTGAGTAATGATAACCATCTCACATGCTGCCTACAAGAGCAATGATGCTAAACGTCGTCCTAAAACTCCTCCCAGGGTCACTGGTGCACCATCCGTGGGCCCCCTGAGAGTGGGACACCTCTCATGGGAGGAGTGCAAGAGCGTTCCCCTCACCTTGCCTACCCCACCCTCTGCCCATCAGCATGGATCTGCATCTGCGGGTTCTGAAATTCTCGAGCCTTGGCTCTCCTTCTCAGTATCTCACATGAGTTTGCCCCCATCGAGTTTCTCCCTAGCGATGGAAAAGCGTGACCCAACGCGATTCTCGGACGCACTTCTCAGATGGTAGAAATAGCAAACCACACTGCTGTCTCCAAATTCCCTAGCCAGCTTTCCAGATTCTCTAGCTTTCTAAAATCCCCCTTCTAGTTCCACTGGATCTGTCAGACTGCCGGGTCCCCTAATGCTGGAGGAAAATCAAAGAGCTGCTTGACTGGAAAGGGGTAATTACTATCAGTGACATTTCCATTAGGAAGTTTCCTACCGAGCTGCTCTCATGTTAATACCAAATACTCATACTAATGCCCCCCACAACTCAGGTCCTTACACTAATTTTTTAAATTAAAATTCTAATGAATGACTGCTCACTGCCAGGCTGTAAAACCAATGACTCAAGGGCACATAAAGGACATGTATGTCTATCCACCTGGACGTCCATGTGCCTGATCTTTTTTTTTTTTTTTAAAGATTTTATTTATTTATTTGACAGAGAAAGACACAGCAAGAGAGGGAAGACAAAGGGGGATTGGGAGAGGGAGAAGCAGACTCCCTGCCGAGCAGGGAGCCCAATGCGGGACTCGATCCCGGGACTCCAGGATCATGACCTGAGCCGAAGGCAGTCGCCTAACCAACTGAGCCACCCAGGCGCGCCCCATGTGCCTGATCTTAACTGTTTGCTTTACAGCGTATGATCAGCTCCTGCAGTTTTTAGTAGTTTAATAGCTGAGGCAGCACAGAAGACATGTAGACAAACAGAGCAATGGTTTTCAAACTTGCTTTAGTGGCAACCCTACCTTCACATGAACTCTTACACTAAATAAATATAAAGTCATTATTTATTAACATCCATTCATTAGCATAAATGTAATTTACAAGTTTATATATGCAACAATTTTAAGTCAGTAAATTTGCTTTATTAAAGAAAGCAGAAATCATGATTTTTTTTTAAAGATTTTATTTATTTATTTGAGAGAGAGAAAGAGCGAGCGCACAAGCAGGGGGGAGCGGCAGGCAGAGGGAGAAGCAGACTCCGCGCTGAGCAGGGAGCCTGATGTGGGATTTGATCCCAGGACCCTGAGATCATGACCTGAGCTGAAGGCAAATGCTTCACCGACTGAGCCACCCTGGCACCCAGAAATCATGATTTAAATGAAAATTATAAACCTCAATGCTCAATTTATTTGCATAAATTTTTTTTTGTTTCTTCACACAGATAAGCTCTTCCTTACAGCTAGTCCTACGATCTCAAGATATTCTTCAAGCAGCATGCAACCACAGAGGTCTTATTCCAAAGTCTTCAGGAAATCAAGAGAACCCGGCACCCTAAGTTGGTGTGTAAGCGATCCATAATGTGTGAAAATTTTGTAATAACACACATGAGTTTTTTCTGAAGTTTGTTTGCATGTTATTTTATTACCGTTTTAATAGTTGAAATGTATCTTTAAATGGAATCTGAATCACACATTTTAAGGAATCTACAGCGGGGGCCAGGGGCCATGGAACTCCAGGGCTCTGCAGAGCAGTTTGAAAACCCCATAGAGGCAGATGTGATTGAAGTTGAGGGAGAAACAAAGAGATAAGGAAACAGTTAACTCGCAGAAGGCTGTGGTCGTTGCTAATGGCAACCTCTCCCTCTTAACTCCCTCAGCACTTCCTGTATCCTTATCCCAGTGCTGATTCCATCCTCCTTGCCTTGCAGGTGAACATGCCTGGCCCCTCCAGAAGACAGTGTGCAACTGAAGGCATGGGATTGTTGACAGGGACTGAACCAAGCTCGTCCAAAATTTATATGCGGAAGCCCTCCCTTGCAATGTGACTGGAGTTAAGATAGGGCCTTTAAGAAGGTAATTAAATTTAATGAGGTCATAAGGGTGGGGCCCTAACCAGATAAAACTGGTGTCCTTACAAGAAGAGGATGAGACACCAGAGGGGTGTGTGTCTACATACAGAGGAAAGGCCATATGGGGGATACAGCTGGAAAAGAGTCATCTACAGCCCTTAGAGAAAGGCTTCCCCAGAAACCAACCAAGCCAGCATCTTCAACTTGGACTTCTAGCCTCCAGAACTTTGAGGAAAATAAATTTCTGTTGTATAAGCCATCCACCTTGTGGTATCTTGACATGGAAGCCCAAGGAAACGAATACAATGCTGGAACAAATACGCCAGAAAAACACTGTGAGAATGAACACAATAAAGGAAATTTCTGTTTCATCATTGTGAAGTCCCCTAAATTTGATACATCGCAAAATGCTCAGTAAGATCACTGTGTAAGGACTATCAATATTCTTCTGCCTAAATAAAAGCTTTTGGCATTCAAGCCTGACGGATCAATGTCCATGGATCTGAAGCGATCTCAGCTTCATTGAACAGCTCTCTCTCCCCAGAACTCACAGCACAGGGTTTTGTACATGCACGTTAAATTGGGGAAAGACATCTTTGGACTTCTTTAAACTAATGCATTTAGTTTTACATATTGCTTATCCTAGTTTCTTTTTCTTTACTCATGCTTTTCTCTTATACTAAGGATAGCAAAAGCTGGACACAGGTCTTGATTGCCACGTCGCAGTTGGTGCCTATGATAAGCATGAACAACTGATCCTGACCCATTTCCCTCTAGGTTTAGATGTGACTTCAGAATCCTTCTTAACACAGTTCTTCAGACAGCCGCTGTCCATCAGCAGTTATGTAAAAGGAAAATTATTTGCCACCTCTTTTATACCTTTTTTTATCAGATATGGTTTTAGATCTCAGTATATGACAGGAATTTCCAGTTTTAAATATTTTTATGGCATTTATTAAAGGGTAGACTTAGTGGTTGATTTTACTCTGAGCTGTCGAATTCATCAACTCCAAAGGCATCATTCATCCCCTGAGTTATGCAATGCAAAGCCTATACAGACTCACGGTATTCATATACTCATTTTATTTATTTATCACTTTTAACTATTTTGAAAAAAGTTACTTTTTTAGGATATCTTTGACTCCAATAACGTTAATGACTTACATTTAAAAACAACTAACTGGCTTTTCAATTTTTTTTAAAGATTTTATTTATTTATCTGACATCGAGAGAGAGAGATCACAAGTAGGTAGAGCAGCAGGCAGAGGGAGAGGGAGAAGCAGGCTCTCCGCAAGCAGGGAGCCTGATGTGGGACTCAATCCCAGGACCCTGGGATCATGACCTGAGCTGAAGGCAGACACTTAACCCATTGAGCCACCCAGGTGCCCCAGTTTTTCAATATTTTAAATGCCTTTAATAATTACCAAATAAAAATATTTATTTGCACTATTATTAAATGTTATTAAAAATAACTTACAATGGGACATCCAGCTTAGGGTGGCGGTCCCAACATAGCCTCTCCAAACTTTTCAACAAAACGTCATCAGAAATAGAAAAAGACAAGAACATAATTCGTTTTCAAAATCTAAGGCTGATATACCACCAAGTCTAGGAGGTACTTGCATTCTCCACAGAGTTAATAAAAGTGATTTAAAAATCATATGGGGGGGCACCTGGGTGGCTCAGTCGGTTAAGTGTCTGACTCTGAATCTCAGCTCAGGTCTTGATCTCAGGGTCAAGACTGGGCTCCCTGCTGGGTGTGGAGCCTACTTAAAAAAAAAAAAAATCAAATCAGTATCTAGAAGCAAAAGAAGCCTTGGAGGCTGGGAAGGCAGGACCAAACATGTTAGTTCATCTGAGATTCAACTATGGCACCAAAAGAGATGAAAATGATACCTAAGTAAACAGAATTAAGCCAAGGTCATCTGCATTTTCTCCTCCTTCAAGTATAATTAAGTAGGGGACAAACACTGCAAGGCCTTCTCCCTTTTAAACTTGTTCACAATGCACTCTTTTGAGGACAATGACATTTTTTCTCTAGATGCTACCGTAGGTGATTTTTCTTTCTTTTTTCTTTTTTTTTTTTTTTAGTACTTTTTTTTAAAGTAGCTTCTACGCCCAACGTGGGGCTTGAACTCACAACCCTGAGATCAAGAGTCACTTGCTCCACTACCTGAGCTGGCCTGGAGCCCCAGTGGTAGGTGAGTTTTCAAAGCTCTGCCCTTCCTCTGGGTCGGCCAGCTGCCTCTGTTTTATTCTGCAAGGCTTCTTCCTAGACCTGTTGTAGGTGGATTTGGGGGACGATTTGCCTGGGCTTGGCGTTGTCAGTGAGCAAGCTATGTACATGACCTGCGTCTTGCTCTCCGTCTACTCCTGCCCAGCCTCAGTCAAGATCCTTATTACCTACGAGCAAGCATAAGGGAGGAATATTTTAGTATTAACTGCTCTGGGCTTTCTACTCCCTCTTTTTAGATGCATTCAGGCCCTCCAGGCTATGTCTTAGGGGAAGGAAGGCCACAGAACAACAGAGAAAAGTCTTGTGTCAGCTGTCTCCAAATAGAGTTCTGAAATTCTTAGCACAGGTAATAAGGTTAGAAAGATGTTGCTGAGTCTCAAAAACTCAGTTTTAAGTACCAAGAGGAAAAGTTTATCTTACTAATAACAGATGGCTTGAAAAGTCAGTTCTCTGGCCCAAATTTGATTAAAAGAGCAAAGTAAAAGTAAAAAAAGTCAGACCCTGCAGTGTCCCCAACAAGTGCCCACCCTCTTGGGACAGGTCTCAAGGGAGAGACAGCAAACTCCACACTGCAGTGGGGCTTGGAAAGCAGAAAGGACATGAACTTACTTTCTAGGAGGGGGCCTCAAGACTCTTGCACATGCCTGGGGTGGTATAAGAGAAGAGCTAAAACTTTCCTGTATTCCCAAGAGGCTGCAAAAGGCGCTGGGAAAGGCTTGCCCCTCTTTCCCTCTGCCCCTCCCTCCCGCCCAAATAAATAAATGATAAAATAAAATAATAATAATGCAATAATGATATTCCTGGTCAGATACTGGAGTTAAGTCGTCCCTGATAAATGCATATGTTTTGGCCACAGAAACCTAGGTAGATGCCCTTCAGACTCAATGTATCCCTTACCTCTCCCCACAGAGGTCCAAGCTCCTAAGCTAAGCAAAGGCAACTAAAGAAGATAAATTACCACTGGGCTCTCCCAAGTAGTCCTTCCAGAGTTTTGAAGATGTTATATGTACTGATTCTTAAAGCTGTTTTTAGTATCTCCTGGAGATTTAGCGTGCATGTAAAATAGCCCCAGGTGGCATTCCTAAGCAAATTATGTAAATTCACTAAGCCTCAGATTGCTCATAATCAAAATGAGGCTTACAGTATCCACCATGTAAGACGTTGTGACCCTAGCACATTTGAGAATGGTTAGCCCATTCCTCCAGTGGTTCTAAAACAAGCAGCCATTGCAGGCTAAAGTAAGCATCACATTCCTGCTGTCCGCTGCACAGAAGAAAGCGAATCACCACGGCTCACTGTACCTCTTCTTCACAAAGCAACTCCTACAGCGTATAGGGGAATCAACTGCCTTCGTTTCTCGGGACTGTCCTGGCGTTAGTTTTGAAAATCCCACATACTAAGAACCCTGGTCCCAGGCAAACTAGAATAGTTAGTTATCCTACCTAAGTTTGAGGCACCAGATCTATGAAGCCCTCAGGGGAGCAGACATCATTCTCTATTCTCCAACTTCCACGCCATCCCAGTGAACAAACATAAACCTGTATTAGCTGCCTAGTACTGCCTAACAGATTACCACGAAGTTAGTGGTTTAAAACAACACCCATTCATTAGCTCACAGCTTCTGTAGACCAGAAGTCTGAGCGCATTTCAGTTGAGATCTCTGCTCAGGGTCTTCTGTGGTAGAAACCAAGGTATCAACCAGCCTGAGTTCTCATCTGGAGGCCGTGGGGGGAAATCCAATAGTAAGCTCATTGAGGCTGTTGACCTATTTCGGTTCTTTGTGGATGTAGGACTGAGGTCTTCATTATCTCGCTGGCTGTCATTTGCAGCCATTCTCCATTCCTAGAAGCCACCTGTATTCCTTGCTATGTGGCCCCTTCCATCTTCATAGCCACCAAGAGAGAGTCTCCCTTGCATCAAATACCTTTCACACTTCCAACCTGTTCAAGGAGAGCCCAGTCCCTTTCAAGGGCTCACCTGAGTAGGTTGGGTCCACCCAGGATAATTTCCTTTTCTTAAAGTCATCTGTGCCAAATAACATAACTTAATCATCATCATATTTAATGGTTTCAGCCACTCTCAAGGAGAGGAGATTATACAAGGGTGAGGGTCATTGTGGGTCATCTTAGAATTCTGCCTACCACACCCCCTTTCCCAAAGTGTATCAAAAGTTGCAAAAGATGCCTGACAAGCACAAGGCTCAACACCTCGCCGGACACATGCAGACAGTCTCATTTGAGGTTCTTTAGAATCAACCAATCCTTTCTCATGGAATGAATCTTGACTGAAGGTCTATTCTGAGTTTAGTACTATGTCAAGTGCTGGACATCATGACGAACAAGAGACATGATCCCTGCCCTTGTCTAGTGGGGCAAAATGAATCCAATAATCATAAAATGTAATTGTGTCTTGGACCACTGTGAAGAATGTGAGATCCTATAAAGAGAGAATGTGACCCCATCCAGGGCACAGACTGCTGGCTACCCACCAAAATCCACTCTCACATTCTACTATAGAAGAAGGCAGAAGGCTGTCCAACTGCACTGCATTGCCCTACTTCTTGTACCCTTAGGTGTGGCCATGTGACAAAGTCCTCTCCAATGAGTACAAGGCAATCGGTACCATTTCTAGGCCTGGGCCGTTAAACTCACGGTCACTCCCATTAGTGACAATGACATGGCCCAGAGCAACCATGAGTCACATGTTATGTTAGTCACCATACAGTACATCATTAGTTTTTGATGTAGTGAACCATGATTCATTGTTTTCGTATAACACCCAGTGCTCCATGCAGTATGTGCCCTCCTTAATACCCATCACCGGGCTAACCCATCTTGGAGTTTGTTTCTTGGAGTCCATAGTCTCTCATGGTTCATCTCTCCCTCTGATTCCCCCCTTAATTTTCCCTTCCTTCTCCTCCATGTCCTCCTCCTCAATGTCCTCCATGCTATTCCTTATGTTCCACAAATAAGTGAAACCATATGATAATTGACTTTCTCTGCTTGACTTATTTCACTTAGCATAATCTCCTCCAGTCCCATCCATGTGGATGTAAAAGTTGGGTATTCATCCTTTCTGATGGCTGAGTAATATTCCATTGTATATATGGACCACATCTTTATCCATTCATCTGTTGAAGGGCATCTCGGCTCTTTACACAGTTTGGCTATTGTGGACATTGCTGCTATGAACATTGGGGTGCATATGGCCCTTCTTTTCACTACATCTGTGTCTTTGGGGTAAATACCCAGGAGTGCAATTACTGGATCATAGGGTAGCTCTATCTTTAATTTTTTGAGGCACCTTCACACTGTTTTCCAAAGTGGCTATACCAACTTGCATTCCCACCAACAGTGTAAGAGGGTTCCCCTTTCTCCACAACCTCTCCAACATTTGTTGTTTCTTGCCTGGTCAATTTTTGCCATTCTGGTGTAAGGTGGTATCTCGAGGTGGTTTTGATTTGAATTTCCCTGATGGCTAATGATGATGAACATTTTTTCATGTGTCTGTTAGCCATTTGTATGTCTTCTTTGGAGAACTGTCCATGTCTTCTGCCCATTTTTTGACTCGATTATTTGTTTTTTGGGTGTTGAGTTTGAGAAGTTCTTTATAGATCTTGGATACCAGCCCTTTATCTGTAGTGTCATTTGCAAATATCTTCTCCCATTCTGTGGGTTGCTTCTTTGTTTTGTTGACTGTTTCCTTTGCTGTGCAGAAGCTTTTTATCTTGATGAAGTCCCAAAAGTTCATTTTTGCTTTTGTTTCATTAGCTTTTGGAGAGGTATCTTGAAAGAAGTTGCTGTGGGCGATGTCAAAGAGGTTACTCTCTATGTTCTCCTCTAGGATTTTGATGGATTCCTGTCTCACATTGAGGTCTTTCATCCATTTTGAATTTATCTTTGTGTATGGTGTTAGAGAATGGTCGAGTTTCATTCTTCTGCATGTGGCTGTCCAATTTTCCCAGCACCATTTATTGAGGAGACTGTCTTCTTTCCATTGCATATTTTTTCCTGCTTTGTCAAAGATTATTTGACCATAGAGTTGAGGGTCCATATCTGGGCTCTCTATTCTGTTCCATTGGTCTATATATCTGTTTTTGTGCCAGTACCATGATGTCTTGGTGATCACTGCTTTGTAACATAGCTTGAAATCGGGCAACGCGATGCCCCCAGCTTTGTTTTTCTTTCTCAACATTTCCTTGGTGATTCGGGTCTTTTCTGATTCCATACAAATTTTAGGATTGTTTGTTCCAGCACTTTGAAAAATGTCATTGGAATTTTGATCGGGATGGCATTGAAGGTATAGATTGCTCTGGGTAGCATAGACATTTTAACAATGTTTATTCTTCCGATCCATGAGCATGGAATGTTTTTCCATCTTTTTATGTCTTCTTCAATTTCTTTCATGAGTGTTCTGTAGTTCCTAGAGTATAGATCCTTTACCTCTTGGTTAGGTTTATTCCGAGGTATCTTTTGGTTTTTGGTGCTATTGTAAATGGAATTGATTCTCTAATTTCTCTTTCTACAGTTGCATTGTTAGTGTATAAGAAAGCAACTGATTTCTGTGCATTGATTTTGTATCCTGCCACATGACTGAATTGCTGTATTAGTTCTGGTAACTTGGGGGTGGAGTCTTTTGGACTTTCCACATAAAGTATCATGTCATCTGTGAAGAGAGAGAGTTTGACTTCTTCTTTGCCAATTTGAATACCTTTTATTTCTTTTTTGTTGTCTGATTGCTGTTGCTAGGACTTCTAGTACTATGTTGAACAATAGTGGTGAGAGTGGGCATCCTTGGAATGTTCCTGACCTTAAGGGACTTTATCCCTGGCATGCAAGGGTGGTTCAACATTTGCAAATCAATCAATGTGATAGAACACATTAATAAGAGGAGAGAGAAGAACCATATGGTCCTCTCAATTGATGCAGAAAAAAGCATTTGACAAAATATAGCATCCTTTCATGATTAAAACTCTTCAGAGTATAGGGATAGAGGGAACATTCCTCAAGTTCATAAAATCCATCTATGAAAAACCCACAGCAAATATCATCCTCAATGAACTAAGATTTCTAATTCAGGTATCTTCCTACTCCTACATTGTTTCTGCTTTGCTTCCTTTTTCTGGTGGAAAAGGATAAAAGGAAGGAGGGAGAAAAGGAGGGAGAAAGGGAAAAAGAAAGCATAGAGGGAAGGGAGGGAACACTGTTATAACCGAGAGCCTTGCCATTTTGTTTTGTTTTGTTAAAGATTTATTTATTTGAGAAAGAGAGAACATGCACGTGGGTGCACATGCACGTGAGTAGGGGGAGGGGCAGAGGGAGAGAATCTTCAAGCAGACTCCCTGCTGAGTGCAGAGGACTCGATCTCACAACCCATGAGATCATGACCTGAGCCGAAACCAAGTGTCAGATGCTTAACCGATTGAGCCACCCAGGTGCCCCGAGCGTTGCTCTTTTCCACCCAACATTCTGATCATCTGTCCTCAGGCACTGACTGGGGTAACCAGATGTGATATGGACCCTGAACCACCCTGGAAGGTACTTCTGTTCAAGGTCAAGGATGCCCCAGAACCATCATTTATTTTGAGAAAACTCTGCCCTTGCCCTGAAAGCCAAAACAGAAGTAAGTGGCCCTTACACACAGTTCTGTTTCCACCAAGCCTGTTCTGTGTCCCCAAACAAGCTGGCAAAAGAACTGTTATGATCTGAGGCCCAGGGTAAGGAGAGAAACTATGTTCTGAGAGGAAAGGAGAAGAACATTTACTGAGTGCTTATTATATACTTATTATATGTTATGAGTGCTTCATGACAATTCTCTCATTAAATCCTCCCAACTTTACCATTCCATTGTCTTCTCAGAGCGTCCCTCCTGCCCACATCACCTGGCCAAGAGAGGTTAGTGTCTACCATCATGCTCTCCTAAAAACCTCCCTGCATCTCTCAATCCAAAAAGCAAAGGCAACCCCTCATATACCTAGCCTGGCCATTTTAAATGCACCAATCCCCACACTTAACTAATGAAAAGCTTACCAGAAATTGGATTAACACTTTAGGCAGATCATAGGCTCAGAGGCATATGGCAATGAGAGTAAAACCATGGGCCTACACGTTTTAATCCCGGTCTTTGTTTCAATCCCTGCTTATGCATTTCCCCCTTTCTTTAAGCCTGGGAGACATAGCGCTGATGTTCTTGGCTCCCTACGCGTCAAGACACACCACCATAGAGCTGAAACCTTGGGGGAACGCAGACCCAAAACATTTGAAGAATAGAGCATATGGCTTCCTCGAAGCAGAAGAGCACAGTGACATGTGTCTTTACAAACTTAATAGGCTGTAATCTGCTACAGCTGCCATGGAACGGCCTGTCTGACTTGGCATTCAACATCCTCTGTTCATAAATTAGCTTTTCAGCTGAGTTTAGGTGTGGAAACCAGACAGCTTCTAAAGTGAAAGAGGTTTCTGGAACAGAACGAAAAAGCATATTCGGATGCTGAGCCAAGTACTCATAGTATTTAGGTATTTTGTTGATTAGTAGAACCGTCATTTCCCTATCAGTCATGGAAACACCAGCACATCCATGGGGAAGCATCCCAACCTTGCATACACAGTTATTAGGGAAAATGTCATTCCTTGTCTGGGGAGAAATCTCCAGATATGTAGCTAGGGAAGGGTTCGGTCCACAGTGGAGTTCTATGCTCTTCTTGACCACCACCGTCTGCTTCACCTCTCACCGGGGTCTGTTTTAGATGTTTCCAGGTGCTTCTGGAGCAATGGTACATCACAGCATTTTCACTCTGTTCAACGCCCTCCTGACTGGTGCATCCTCGATAGTAATGGAAGGTCAGAGGTGGCAGAAATCACATTGATCCTGCCGACCCTTGAATTCCCACCACCTCGCAGAGAACCTGACGCATTAACACACGCTCAGTGAGTGTTTGTTGAATGGACAAATAAATTCCTTTGGTCTGAGATCAGGTTTCTTCTCTCCCTTTTGCACTCACTTTCTCCAGCTGTGGCACGTGCTTCCTGGCCTCAGATTTTATTGTCCCAGATGGTTCCTCACAAAATGAATTTTCTCAGAATCCGTATTTGCTGCATACATGTGTTATCTGCAAAAGAAGTACTCTACTAATGTACCTGCAGTCAAACTGTGGGTTTGTTCATTGCAGCCTCAGCCCGAGGTGGAAGGAAGATTCCTCTTTCATAGAGAGACAGCAAAATAACATTTTATTTTATTTTTTAGAAAGATTTTATTTATTTATTTGAGAGTGAGAGAGTGAGCATGGTGGGGAGGGGCAGAGGGAGAGAGAGAAACTCAAGCAGACCCCATGCTGAGTGTGGAGCCCAACACAGGGCTTGACCTCATGACCCTGCAATCACGACCTGAGCTGAAACCAAGCAAGAGTCGGATGCTTAACCAACTGCGCCACCCAGGCGTCCCTAGAGTTTTTTTTTTTATTACCATAAAAGTAGCTACTCCTCATTGTTATGATGGGGGAAAAAAAAAAACAAACAAGGTACAAAAAGTAAAAACAAGACGAATAGAAAACCTCCCCTGGTATCCGTGTCCACAGGTCACTATCCACACACTTCTATCTCACTCCCTACACTAGTTCTTCTTTCACTGTAGTTCTATAATGTAATACCTACCCCCTTGAATGTTGTGGCATTTTTCCTAGGATCCTGTCACCTTTTCCCCTCTTTTCTCATCTTATGTTCTGTTCCTGGCTAATCTACGTACTATCAAGGCTTCGGGTACCCTACATGTTATTCAAATGCCCTTAGCGTTGGGTTGAATTGAATTGAATTGCTCCTCTCTCCTCCTTCCCTTCAAGTCCTGGCCAACAGAGCATGCACACAAACGTCACTAGCCAAATAAAACATGCTGTTTATTAATAGCATTAGCGGAGCAGAGCTCTGGCAAAAGCTGGAATGGGAAATACAGCTCAGGCTCAAGGGACCCACTGCTTCCCAGCCTTGAACCCCGAGACTCCGCTACACCAGGAATAAGTGAGCAGTAAAGGCCAGCACCACACAGGCAACCCCAAATCCACTTACATATCCACCCACATGGACAAGAAGCAGAGGCCTGCGTCAGCAGCCCCAACACAGAGGAACTGAGAGACGGCCATAGACAGAGCAAGCTCACTCCAAAGCTTTGCCCTGAGCTGATGCAGCTTTGCAGTCGCCACCTGGCAGGCCAGTCCGACCCACGGGGGCAGACAGAACAGCAAAAGGGAATATCTGCTCTGCACACAAGGGGAAAGTCCTTGACTGTCTAACCTGCCAGCAGCATGCATCTGGAGAGCAGAAAAAGAAGAGGACATGCCATTAAAAACACCCTTCATACAGCATCTCTGCCCGCCGTAAAAGGCAGTCCATTAACTTCAAGTTCTGAGCTACTGCTGAACCTTTTCTCTCTCCCTTAGCACGGAGTAAATGAGAGATGTGACAAGAGACAAAGCATGCTCCCCAGCACTCCCCCAACTAGTCCAATTATCTCTGAGCTAAAGCTACAGGGGAACAGCCATTACTGCTCCCCAAAACATGCCTGGCACCTAATAGGTACTCCATAGATATTTTTTGACTAAATCAATCGAGAAATGACTCCCAAATCTGTATGTCTGGTCCAACCCCTGTCACACGAACTCCAGTCCACTGCCCCTGAGGCTTCCTTCTTCTGTCCCATCTTAGTAAACAAAACCATCATTACCCACACGTCATTCACGTCATCATCTTCCAGCTCTCTCCACCAAAGACAGATCACCCCCAAGAGAAATTAACTTATTACCCAGTAGTCAGAGTCTCTCTCACTCTCCCTTTCATGTTTTTAACAAGAAGCAAGCAAAAAGAAATTTTGCTTATTCAAAGGAATTTTTTATGTCTAATAAACAGTCCTTGAAGACAACAAAGATTGGATTCACGTCCTCTTGCCTTCGCTGTATCCCCTTACTGGATGGATAAGTAGCCTGCAAACTTCCTTCTTCATAACTTAAAATTAATGTTTCAGGTCATTAAATCCAGTATGTAAAATTATTTTTATTTTTTTAACCACAACCCCAACCCCAAACAAGAACAAAAGCAAAGAACTTCCTTGGATATTGTATCTAAGACACACATTTCTTAAGCAAATTAAAATTATTCTGCAACCCTTTCTCATGTTATCGTGGTTAAAACTATTTCCCATTGCCTTATTATTCTGTGTAATTTTGTTTTCTTGGCTTTAAAATTTTGGAAATCACCCTCAACTCCTGAATTACCAGTCAAGAAAAAGCACTATTTTCCCTGTGATATGAAATGTTCAAAAGAATGTTAATTAACACTTTTCCCATGTAATTTTAAAACATCTCATTTCCTGTACAAGTTCTCTGAAAGTATCCAAAGCTCGAAATATCAACATGAAAGACCCAACTCAACACCAATATCTTACCATACTTCATAGTTTTTAAAAATTTGCCAACCATTTCTCATCTTAGCAAGAACCTAGATAATTCATTTACAGAACATCTCATAGCTCACTGGTTTGATTTTGCTAGAAATGGGTCACAAATGTGTAACATGACAAAGAATTCAAAGAAAACAATTAAGTATGGTATCAAACAGCACTTGAATTCAAAGAGAACAGGTTATGTAACCAAGGCTTGGCTGTAAAAATAAATTAACACATGAAATGTGTGGGCAGGGTAGAAATAAAATGTCACCCCTAGTCAGGGGCTATCGTAGAAGGAGACATAACATTCATTCACTTATTCCTGATTATAGAGAAGAATATGATTTCTGCCAGAAAGGATCTCAGAATGTTTATCCACCGGCTCATGAGGACACTGTCCCGCATTTTATTTTAGCTGGAATATTTGAACAACCAAAATATTCCATTCACCAACTTACAGAAATCAGTAAATCTTACTGTATAAACTAGTTCTTGCCATTCTCAGCCATTATTCCTACTTTTTATTATCCAGCCTGTATAAAGCTATTAAAGTAATTCTTTTCAGAATTGGGCATTTTTTCTGGGAAAGTATTTGTAATAGCTTCCTTTTAACTTATGAATTTATTCAAATTAAATATCTGTTGGCAGGATCATTTCTGGATTATGAAGTAGTTGAACAGTTTATCTTCTATAAAGTCAGAAATTGGACCTCCAGTGGTCAATCTACCGCTTCTCCACTGGGTGGCCTTGAGTGAATCATGTTTTCTGAACTGCGAGTTTTTTATTTGTTAGATGGAGATGACAACAACTCTTACCTCATAAGATTTTGGTGCTAATTTAATGAAATTATACATGCATGAGACAAAGACATGCAGGCACCCAATAAATGCTACTTTCAAAGAAAATGCAGATGAATAATTTCACATCTTTTTTCAAGATTTTATTTACTTATTTATTTGTCCATATGTACAGGAAAAGGGTAAATATGTGCAGTGCATCACATTCTTATAAATCAGTATGAAACATAAAAAAATGGGTAAAGGATAAGAACAGGTAATTCAATAAAAATGGGGCCAATACCTATATGAACAGATGTTCAGCCTCACTAGTAATCAAAGAAATATAAATAAAACAACAGTTTGGCTATGATCAAAAAGATGGGCAAAACCCAGCATCTGCAGTGTGCAGGCTGCTCTCTTACGTGTCTGGTAAATATATTGAATGACCAAATCTTTTTAAAGGGCTCTTTAGTGATATGTATCAAAATTTTAAATACGTATTCTCTTTTCTTGGCTACATTTATTGGGGGGGGGGATATTCCATGTAGGTATTATTTCCACAATTGGACAAAAAAATAAAGCTGTTTTCGTTTGTAAAATTCAAATAGTTTTTTCCCTTATTCTCAGGGAATACATTCTCTCCCAAATAAGATCTCAGACAGCCTTACAGTCACAGCGGTAATGACTACTAACATCCGTGTGTCACCTCGTAAATGGCAAAGTACGGCCACTGACCTTAATTCTCACAACTGCTGGTCATAAATGAGAGCTGGAACTCTCATCGTTCTATTATGAATGATTATGAGCCTGGAGGCTCTTTTTATCCCCAAGTGGCATCAGGCATTGCCCCATGGACTGGAAAAATGGAAAAGGGGCCAAAATTCAGGAACCTGGACCATCTTCTCTACTGGCCATCCCCTAGGGGGCACTCAACTGTCAGTAAGTTACTACCTGCATAGCATCTTTAGGCTCTTTTGCCTATGGTTCCTTTGCCTACTGCAATATATTACCTAAAAGGGACTGCTTGCCATCTGTTGAATGTTAAAGAGCATCGCTCCTCATTGCAACTTCGTAGAATCAGTCTTGTTCCTTAAGCTCCTTATCAGATCTGCCCATGGGATGTGAGAACTACCCCTTCCTGCCAGTAAGGCCTTAAAATTACACTCTTATCTATGACTGCATCAGAAATCGTGATGGACAAAATTAGGATGGGGCAAACTGCCCTGTAGTTACCCCAGACCCCAATCTCCACCCCCACCCACCCACCACATCACACTTGTCAGGCTACTTTCCTACGTTAGGTACCCAATATGCTTATCCTCTTCTCCTCTCACAGTTTTTCAAGAAGAGAACGGAGGGAAAAAAAACCGGCAAGCCTTCTGAAATTCATTCACACCATAGTATAAATGAGACCAACAGCAATGGCATTTCATAACCACAGGATAAAACACGTAAGGTAATATAATGAGGTTACTATACATAGGATCTCAGGGTATTCAATTCTTTGCAAAATATTTTGAGGCAAGAGGCTGTTTCTGACATCATATTGATAATGGTGGTGCCACAAACATTTGTCTGGAGGACCTAGGCCCAGATTTACGCAGATTTGGGTATCTAAAAATCGTTGATCAGTATATCTTGAAAGTTAGGGAATTTTCCTGAAATAGATTATAATCTTCTCTATGGGACCTTAAGCCTCACCAGCAACTGACTGTTAATAGTTGGTATGAGCATTAAGTTTAATTAGAATGTTCTGGAAAACCTTAAGAGACTTAGAATTTCTTTAAAGTCTTAGAATATGTTAAAGTATAGGAGTAGCAACTTTTTGGCCTGAAATAAATCATAGCAACTACTATGAGCTCTATTACAAAAGAGCTCTATTAATGAAATCTTTTATTTTCTATATCAACAAAAGGTCAAGTAAAGTACAGTGGAATCATATGGAGTCAATAAGAATGACAATGTAGACATATTTGTGGGCACAGAAAGCTGTCGATGATACATATTTTGAAGTAGGTTGAAAGAATGAATACTATGACCCCATTTTTTAAATGCATGTAACGGGGCATTATTTTCAAGGAGGAGGAATTAAGCCAATGTGTTTTCATTCTCAATAATCCAAAGTTCCAAGTCACCCTGTGGCTACAATATCAAGATCCCTGCGGTGGCCTCAGATAGGTTCTACCATAGTGTAGAGAGGACACTCCTTCCAACAGTAGAAGTCTATCCTGAGGGTGCCTTTCCAAAGTGGTTAAAGAAAGAATAAGGGAAAGGAGGTAAAGGATGCAGGTTTGGGCAAGCATTCTTTCTTGGGGCTGACAGCTCAGAGATGAGAAGGTGGGAGCCTATATGGTGCACAGGTTGAAGAGAATGCCTAAGAGAATGCCTAAGACAGAGGGACTTTTACCCTGCCTCCTTTAAGTAACCCTGAATTGCCCCTCAGTTTTTTCTGTACTTAATAGGCATCAGACACTGTTGGAAAATCAAAAAGATATATGGTTCCCATCGTATCCCCATCTTATACACACAAAAATAAATGCACATGATTATGTGTGTGAGATGGGGAGAATATCACTTGCTCAGTAGAGATGACAGAAGCTGGAGCTAGATAAATAATGTGGCATGTAACTTACAGCAGGTACCCTTCCAACCTGATCTGGCAGCAAAACTTCTTCCCTCATAGTAAACACAGGCACCATCTCGCTTCAAAGCCCTGGCTACTTTTGGCCACTGGAAACAGAACAGTTCTCCAAACTAGACAAAAGACCATCTATTGATTTCAATTAGTCATTAAAAGTGGTCTGTTAAGTAAAAAGAATATGGTCAGTGACCAACCTCGAAAAAGCATCTTCCCTAAGGAAAGTCTGCTTAAGATTCTCTAACAGCAAAGCAAAAGGGAAGTTCTAGACAAAGCAACGATGATCAGCAAATAAAAAGAAAAAAGGGGGGGGTGAGGAAAATCTCATGGTTTAGGTTTCAAAACTGTCTATGTGCCATATAACACAATAACATGTTGCCAAATGCAGTCAGGCTATGGAAATCATGACCTGTAATCATTAAAAATAGAGCTTAATGTCTTTCCATTGCCCACAAATTTAAGACAGATGACAAGACTAGCCTCATCCCAGCCAAGTTAGACGGGGTTTTGGGGCTTGGGGGGGTGGGCGTTTGGTTTTTTTGTTTTGGGGGGTTTTTTTTGCCTCTCATTATTCCCAGAGTATGATTTTCTAAGAACTAAAACCTTTACAAACTGGAACATGTGCTCAGAAAAAAAGCACTATACAGGAAAAGGGTAAATATGTGCAGTGCATCACATTCCAACCAACTGGAGTTGCCAATTGGTTCTGAGCCTAAGGCCATGTCCAGGGAGTTCTATAAATTTTGCATAGTGCCAAATACATAATCCTCGTTTCTAAACTTTCTCAATATGCTTTGACAATGGCAAGACAAAGTGAAAATTGTTATTTCAGTTAAAGCAATTGTTCAGTGGAGCCCAGGCTTGTGGAAATATGATGACTGCATTTAAAAACTTAGATTCTGGGGCACCTGGGTGGCTCAGTCGTTAAGTGTCTGCCTTTGGCTCAGGTCATGATCCCAGGGTCCTGGGATAGAGCCCTGCATCAGGCTCCCTGCTCGGCGGGAAGCCTGCTTCTCCCTCTCCCACTCCCCCTGCTTGTGTTCCCTCTCTTGCTGTGTCTCTCTCTGTCAAATAAATAAATAAAATCTTTAAAAACTTAGATTCTGCCTTCTTAGGTATGACATGGACAAAGGTACTTCATGGGGCACAACAAACAGCTTCCAAGGCCTTCTGCCTGTTGAGCAACCATGAAGATGGAAGTCAAAACTCCTGGCTTTAATTCTGATACCGTATTTGATTCACTTCTGCCCAAGTTTTGCTAAACATCACCATCTAATAACACTTAAATGTTTGGAAATCTAATTAATGTGTTCTATGACCACATTTTCCCCTTTCTTTCTTGGAAATGCCAAAAGGCTCAGTCACCTATGTAGCTGAAGAATAACAAAAGGTGGAAAGCTACAACAGAAAATATTTCAAGTATCACTGCATGGCTGTTTAAGTCAAGCTTGGTTTTCTATGTTTTCTGCAAAATTAATATCGAAAGCAGTTTCTTTTTTTCTGAGCACATGTTCTAATGGGGAGGAAATTTCAAATGAGAAGTATTAATTGAGAACCATATAGCAATGTAGTACTATGCCTACATTGCAAAGTAAAAACGGGCAAGTGAGATTTAGCACCTGCCCTTGAAAATCTGTAATTCATATGTTCAAGTTAATTGTATTTAGCACCTACTACAGAACAAAAGAGCCATGATCCCTGCCTTCATAGAATGCTCAGAATGGTGAATTGATCGATAATTAAACAAGCAATTACATGGGGTGCCTGGCTGGCTCAGTCAGTTGAGCATCTGACTTTTGATTTCAGCTCAGGTCTGTGGGATTTATCTCAGGGTTGTGGGATTGAGCCCTGCGTCAGGCTCCGTGCTCAGCACAGAGTCGGCTTGTCCCTCTCCTCCCCTCTGCTTGCACACACACACACTCTCTCTCTCTCTCAAATAAATGAATAAAACATTTAAAAAAAAATAGAATAAAATAAAATTTAAAAGATAATTAAACAAGCAGTTACAATGTGTCATACTAGAGAAAGTCTGGGATGGTGTGGAGGTACAAATAGATAGCTACCATGAGCTTGGAAAGGTCAAGAAAGGCTTTCTGGAGAGGGCTAAAGCCAGAACTATGAATAGACTTTTCGAGATAAAACAGGAACACGCCCAGTTTTAGAAAATATTATGCTGATGAGGATAGGTACTTGTTTATGGCTTGAATTATTCATTCACCAATTCCACAAATATTTATTGAACACACACTGTGTTTCAGGTATACAACAAAAGGGGTTCCCTTCTTAATGTTATTATACTAATAGTAATCAGTAGCATCAAAGATAATATTATCTTTATTATCTATAAGTTATAGATCATGTGTATATTAATTTTGTCTTTCATTCAGCAAATACTGGACTGAATGCCTAAGAGGATAACTGACATTCCTCAAGGTGCTGACACAAAAAGGAGTCAAAATCAGGCAAAACTTCTGCCCACAACTCATGTCAATTCAACTGGTTAGATAATTATTCATTGTACTTCAATTCTTTGTGCTATGGAAAATATGCTGATTTTAAAATACATAGTTAGGAAGTTTTGTCAGAAACCTATGATTCTAGTCATTCCGTTTATATACGAATACTATCTGTGCAAAATAATATAATATATATATATAATAATATATATAATATTAAACATATGATTTTTAAAAAATGGAACAGTAACATACCTGGGGATGGAAACAGTAATGTGGTAGTAGATGTTTAACAAGTTCTCAAGAAAACACAAAATATCTTACTTTGACTATTTCCGCTTCTGTGATATAAATAGTCCCCACCATGGCCAACTGCAAACTATCAACGTTTTACCAACTGGTTTGCAAAATTTCTGAAAATTTATCAATCAAACTTCAGGAACTGATCTAAGCCCGTACTAGCACACCAGTAGGTGAAGGTAAGAAACAAAAACTCTTCTAGTTTCTTGCATTGTCCTGGATGCATTAAAAGTAATAATTTTTATTAGTCTCTAACAAATAATGATACAGACTGTCATTTCTAGGTAACTATTAAAAGAAGAGTAATGTATTAATAACAGGCAACTAGAGAGAAAATGGAATAATGAGAACTATTTAATTAATCAAAGAAAATGCAAGAAAGGCGAGAAAATGAAATGTAAAATAGGTGGGGAAATAAAAAACTGTAGACATAAACTAAAGCATATCAGTAATTGTACTAAGTATAAATGGACTATATACCCCAATTAAATGTCAAAGTTGTCAGGGTGGATATAATCCAAGACCTAACTACACGCTACTTAACATTCTTTAAATATAAGGATATAAAATGAATAAAAGTAAAATGATGACATTTTGCAATATATACACATCAAATCATCATGTCATACACCTTAAACTTACACAATATTATATGGCAGTCATATCTCAATAAAGCTGAGGGGGGGGAAGCAACATATATTTTTAAAAAAGCAAAATAGGGGCACCTGGGTGGCTCAGTCGTTAAGCGTCTGCCTTCGGCTCGGGTCATGATCCCAGGGTCCTGGGATTGAGCCCCGCATCGGGCTCCCTGCTCGGCGGGAAGCCTGCTTCTCCCTCTCCCACTCCCCCTACTTGTGTTCCCTCTCTCGCTGTGTCTCTCTCTGTCAAATAAATAAATAAAATCTTTAAAAAAACAAAATAAAATAAAATAATTAAAAAAGCAAAATAATGGAAATATACATACCACACAAATGCCAATCAATAAAAGCTCCCTTAGATATAATAATATCACATAAAGTAAATTTTAAGGCAAGAAAATTACTAGAGATAAACAGACACATTTCATAATAATAATGGGTCAACTAGGAAGATACAAAATTTTTTAAAAAGAAAAATTTTTAATTTATATTCAACAAAAAAAAAATTGATGAAATAGGAGCAACAGACAAATCCACAATTAAGTTGGAGATTTAAATCCTCCTCATGGGCGCCTGGGTGGCTCAGCTGGTTAGGTGACTGCCTTCGGCTCAGGTCATGATCCTGAAGTCTGGGGATCGAGCCCCACATCGGGCTCCCTGCTCGGCAGGGAGCCTGCTTCTCCCTCTGACCCACCCCCCTCTCATGCTCTCTCTCTCAAATAAATAAATAAATAAAATAATAAATAAACCCTCCTCAGTAATTAATAGAACAAGAAGATAGTAAGATTGTAGAAGATTTTAACACTATTAACCAACTTGACCTAATTAACATTTATGCAACACTCAGCTACCAACGGCAATATATTCTTTTCAAGGGTACATAGAAACATACAAAAAAACCTGACTATATGCTGGGCCATAAAGCCAATTTCAACAAAATTTGAAATGACTAAAGTCATACAGAGAACAATCTCTTTCCACAGTTGATTTAATCATTAAATCAATATGAAAATATAGCAAGAAAACTCTACATGTTTGGAAATTAAGCAATATATTTCTAAATAACCTGTGGGCCAATGAGAAAATCAGAATGGAAATTAGAATTATTTTAACTGAATGATAGCAAAAAAATATAACATACCAAAACATGATTTGCTTCTAAAGCAGTCCATATAGAGAACTGTAGCACCTTAAATGCATCTATTAGAAAAGGCTGAAGATCAGTGACCTAAAAATACATCTCCAAAAGTTAGAAAAGTAAGAGCAAATTACACACAAAGAGTGAAGAAACAAGGAAATGACAAAGATACAAAAAATAATTAGTGAAGTGTAAACAAATTATTCAATAGAAAAAAATTAACAAAGCCAGAAGTTGTTTCATTTTTAAAAGATTAATAATCAATAAATTCCTAGTAATTTGTATCAAGAAAAAGCAGAAAATTACAAATTCCCCTTACCAGAAATAAAAAGGGGACATCACAGATTTAACAGACTAAGATGCTATTATAAATTATTTTAGGCTAATTAATTTGAAATTTTCAGTGAAACGGACAAACTCCTGGAAAAATACAATTTACCAAAACTAACATAAGAAAAAACTGAAAATCTGAATAACCCTCTATCTGTTAAAGAAACTGGAAGTTTAAGAACCTTTCCACACTTTCTCTCAAGACGGCAGAGGAATAGGGGAACCCTAAATCTGTCTCATCTCTTGAATACAATGAGATAGTTATCAAATCATTCTGAACACCCGAGAAATCAACTGGAAGTCTGAGAAAACAAATACTCCAACTCTACAAGTAGAAAAGAAACCACCTTTTGGAAGGTAGGGGGTGCGGAGACTTGAACCCAGGGTGATGGCTGAGTATATGGCGTGGGAGAGGGAGCCTGCTTAAGGAGGCTACCACAAAGTATTATGAGCAGCAGAGCGCAAAATCAGAACTTTCAGAAGTCGGCTACAGTGGGGGACATGCTTGGCTTAAAGGTGCTCAGTCAGTGAAGCAGGGCAGAATCCCAGGTATGACACCATGATCTGAGGATCCCCTGGATTGTGAGAAGAACGCGTGGCACCTAAGTGCAGCATGGTTTCCAGACACAGGCACCGGGAAGCCAGCTGAGAACAGCGAGTCTACATGCCGGCTCTCTGCTCTGTATTGCCATATACTGTGAACCACTGCACAGTTGTGTGACTGCTTTCCTCCGATGGGTCCAGAAAAAGGCAGAAGCATGGCGAGACCCTCCCTGGGAGAAACAGAGCAGGTCCACTCCTCGGGAGTCCGTAAAATTTGGAGTTTTGAAACTTAGTCACGTGCCCAAGATAAAAGTGCTCAGACACAGGCAGGGTGCACACAGAGTTCCGATGCAAACCAGGGAGACAAGAGTGATTGCTCTTCTGTGAAGACTTATTTGGGGCTAAAGAGCAGTGCCGCCATACTAATCCCACCCATGAGGGCTGAAAGCCTTCAGGGAGCAAAACAGCACCACCTAGTGGAGTCTGGAGCCACTTACACCAAAGCCTGCCACCCTGCGCACTGGAGGCGCATTACCACTAGGGCAAGTCCACCTGAGAATCAGGGCAAAAGGCCCCTCCCCCAGAAGACCAGCACAAAGAACTCCCTCCCGCCAAGGTTACTGATCATAAAGGGCTGCAAAGCTTTAGCTCTAGGGGAAAATAGTATCTAGCATCCTTTATACTTTTATTTTTTAGTTTTTTATTATTTTTTATTTTCTTATTTTTTCAATTCTTTATTCTTTTTTAATTTTTATATATTGTTTTTATTTTTTGTTTCCTTTCACTGTATTTTATTTTATTTATATATTTTTTTCTTACTTTCTTATTTTGGGGTCTAGGTTTTTTTTTTTTTTTACGATTTTATTATTATTTTTTTAAGATTTTATTTATTTCTTTGACAGAAAGAGACACAGTGAGAGAGGGAATACAAGCAGGGGGAATGGGAGAAGCAGGCTTCCCGCGGAGCAGGGAGCCCTATGCAGGGCTCGAGCCCAGGACCCTGAGATCATGACCTGAGCTGAAGGCAGATGCTTAACAACTGAGCCACCCATGCGCCCAGGGTCTAGTTTCTTTTAACAAGCAGACAAAAACACAACCAGGATCTAGTTTTTTTGTGGGTTTTTTTGTAGTTGTTCTTGTTTAATTGTTTTTGTTGGGTTTTTTCTTTCTTTCTTTCTTCTTTTATAATCTGGACAAAATGATGAGATGGAGAAATTCATCCCAAAGAAAGAACAGGAGGTAATACTTACAGCCAGGCATTTAATCAGTACGGATCTAAGTAAGATGTCTGAACTAGAATTTAAGACAATGATTATAAGGATACTAGCTGGGCCTGAAAAAAGCACAGAAGACACTAGAGGATCCCTTATTGTAGAGATAAAAGAACTAAAATCTAGGGCGCCTGGGTGGCTCAGTCGTTAAGCGTCTGCCTTCAGCTCAGGCCATGATCCCAGGGTCCTGGGATCGAGTCCCACATCGGACTCCCTGCTCGGCGGGAAGCCTGCTTCTTCCTCTCCCACTCCCCCTGCTTGTGTTCCTGCTCTCAATAAAATAAAATCTTTAAAAAAAAAAAAAAAAAAGAACTAAAATATAGTAAAGCCAAAATTAAAAATGCTATAACCAAGATACAGTCCCAAGTGCAGGCCATAAAAACAGAGATGAACAAAGCAGAAGATCAAATCAGTGGTATAGATTATGGAAATTATGGAAATATGGAAGATATAGATATGTATATAGATTGATATATGGAAATTATGGAAAATAATGAAGCTGAAAAGAAGAGGAAAAGAAAACTATTAGATCATGAAGGTAGACTTAGGGAACTCAGTGAGTCCATAAAACAAAATAATATCCCCATTATAGGAGATCCAGAAGGAGAAGAGTGGGGAAAAGGGGCAGAAGATTTACTGGAACAAATTATAGCTGAGAACTTCCCTAATCTGGGGAAAGAAACACGCATCCAAGTCCAAGAGGCACAGAGAACTCCCCCCAAATCGACAAAAATAGGTCAGCACCATGACAGATTATAGTGAAACCTGCAAATTACAAAGATAAAGAGAAAATCCTCACAGCAGCTCGGGACAAAAAGTCCTTAACCTACAAGGTAGACACACGAGGCTGGCAGCAGACCTATCCAAAGAGACCTGTCAGACCAGAAAGGATTGGCATGATATATTCAATGTGCTAAATGGGAAAAATATGCAGCCAAGAATACTTTATCCAGCAAGGCTGTCATTCAGAATAGAAGGAGAGATAAAGCGTTTCCAAGACAAACAAAAACTAAAGAAATTCATGAACACTAAACCAGCCTTGCAAGAAATATTAAAAGGGACCCTTTGAGTGGAAAGAGACACCAAAAGTAACAAAGACCAGGAAGGAACAAAGGCAGTCTACAGGAATGGCAACTTTACAGGTAATAAAATGGTACTAAATTCATATCTTACAATAAATACTCTGAATGTAAATGGACTAAATGTCCCAATCAAAAGACATAGGGTATCAGAATGGATTAAGAAAACAGAGCCATCTATATGTTGCTTACAAGAGACTCATTTTAGACCCAAAGACACCTCCAGATTGAAATTGAGGGGGCAGAGAACAATTTATCATGCTAATGGACATCAAAAGAAAACTGGAGTAGCCATCCTTATATCAGACAAACCAGATTTTTTAAAAGATTTATTTATTTATTTAAGAGAGAGCAAGACATTATATGTTAAAAAAAAAAAAAAAGAAGATAGTAGGAAGGGAAAAATGAAGGGGGTGGGAATCGGAGGGGGAGACAAACCATGAGAGACTGTGGACTCTCAGAAACAAACTGAGGGTTCTAGAGGGGAAGGGGGTGGGAGGATGGGCTAGCCTGGTGATGGGTATTAAAGAGGGCACGTTCTGCATGGAGCACTGGGTGTTATATGCAAACAAAAAATCAGGGGACACTACATCAAAAATTAGTGATGTAATGTATGGTGATTAACATAACATAATAAAATAAAATTTAAAAAAAAGAGAGAGAGAGCAAGAGCATGCAAGTGGGGGGAGGGGCAGAGGGAGAGAATTTTCAAACAGACTCCCCACTGAACTTAGAGCCTAACACAGGGCTCAATTTCATGACCCATGCAATCATGACCTGAGCCAAAACCAAGAGCCAGACACTCAACTCATGCCACCCAGATGCCCTCAGACAAACTAGATTTTAAACCAAAGACTGTAATAAGAGATGAAGAAGGACACTATATCATAATAACAGGTTCTATCCAACAAGAAGATCTAACAATTGTAAATATCTATGCCCCTTAACTTGGGAGCAGCCAAATATATAAATCAATTAATAAGAAACTTAAAGAAACTCATTGATAATAATACAATAATAGTAACAGACTTTAACACCCCATTCACAGCAATGGACAGATCATCTAAGCAGAAGATCAACAAGAAAACAAGGGTTTTGAATGACACACTGGACCAGAGGGACTTCACAGATATATTCAGAGCATTTCATCCTAAAGCAGCAGAATACTCATTCCATTTGAGTGCATATGGAACATTCTCCAGAATACATCACGTAGTGGGTCACAAATCAGGACACAACTGGTACAAAAAGAATGAGATCATACCATGCATATTTTTAGATCACAATGCTATGAAACTTGAAGTCAACCACAAGAAAAATTTGGAAGGACCACAAATACATGGAGGTTAAAGAACATCCTACTAAAGAATGAATGGGTCAAACCAGGAATTTAAAGAAGAATTTAAAAAATACATGGAAGCAAATGAAAATGAAAACACAACTGTTCAAAACCTTTGGGATGAGCAAAGGCAGTCCTAAGAGGGAAGCATATAGCAATACAGGCCTTCCTCAAGAAGCAAGAAAAGTCTCAAATACACAACCTAACACCTAAAGGAGCTGGAAAAACAACAGCAAATAAAACCTAAATCTAGTAGGAGAAGAAATATAACAAAGATTGGAGCAGAAATCAATGATATAGAAATTAAAAAAAAAAACAAAAAAAAACAGTAGAACATATCAAAGAAACTAGGAGCTGGTTCTTCAAAAGAATTAACAAGATTGATAAAACCCTAGCCAGACTTAGCAAAAAGAAAAGAGAAAGGACCCAAATAAATAAAATCATGAATGACAGTGGAGAGATCACAACCAACACTGAAGAAATACAAGCAATTTTAAGAGAATAATATGAGCAATTATATGCCAATAAATTAGGCAATCTGGAAGAAATGGATAAATTCCTAGAAATATATAAACTACCAAAACTGAAACAGGAAGAAATAGAAAATCTGAACAGACTCATAACCAGCAAAGAAATAGAATCAGTAATCAAAAATCTCCCAACAAACAAGAGTCCAGGGCCAGATGGCTTCCCAGGGGAATTCTACCAAACATTTAAAGAAGAATTAATACCTATTCTTCTGAAACTGTTCCAAAAAATAGAAATGGAAGGAAAACCACCAAATTTATTCTATGAGGCCAGCACTACTTTGTTCCCAAAACCAGACAAAGACCCCACTGAAAAGGACAATTACAAAACAATATCCCTGATGAACGTGGATGCAAAAAATTCTCAAGATACTAGCTAATCAGATCAAACAGTACATTAAAAAGATAATTCACCACTACCAAGTGGGATTTATTCCTGGGCTGCAGGGGTGGTTCAACATCTGCAAATCAATCAATGTGATACACCACATTAATAAAAGAAAGGATAAGAACCATATGTTCCCCTCAATAGAGGCAGAAAAAGCTTTCAACAAAATACAGCATCTTTCTTGATAAAATACCCTCCATCATGTAGGGATACAGGGAATATACCTCAACATCATAAAGGCCATATATGAAAGACCCACAGCTAATATCATCCTCAACAGGGGGAAAAAAAGAGAGCTTTTCCCCTAAGGTCAGGAACACGACAGGGATATCTAGTCTCACAACTGTTGCTCAACATAGTACTGGAAGTCCTAGCCTCAGCAATCAGACAACAAAAAGAAATAAAAGGCATCCAAATTGGCAAAGAGGTTAAACTTTCACTCCTCTCAGACAACATGATACTCTATGTAGAAAACCCGAAAGACTCTACCAAAAAAATTGCTAGAACTGATATAGGAATTCAGCAAAACTGCAGGATATAAATTCAGTGCACAGAAGTAGTTGCATTTCTATACACTAACAATGAGGCAGAAGAAAGAGAAATCCAGGAATCAATCCCATTTACAATTGCACCAAAAACCATAAGGTACCTAGGAATAAACCTAACCAAAGAAGTAAAGGATCTGTACTCTGAAAACTATAAAACACTTATGAACGAAATTGAGGAAGACACAAAGATATGGAAAAACATACCATGCTCATGGATTGGAAGAACAAATATTGCTAAAATGTCTATGCCACCCAAAGAAATCTACACATTCAATGCAATTCCTATCAAAATACCACCAGCTGGGGTGCCTGGGTGGCTCAGTTGGTTAAGCATCTGCCTTCAGCTCAGGTCATGATCTCAGGGTCCTGGGATCGAGCCCCGCATCGGGCTCCCTGCTCAGCAGGAAATCTGCTTCTCCCTCTCCCTCTGCCGCTCCCACTACTTATGCTCTCTCTCTCCCTCTCTTGCTCTGTCAAATAAATAAATAATATCTAAAAAAAAAAAAAAAATACCACCAGCATTTTTAACAGAGCTGGAACAAATAATCCTAAAATTTGTATGGAATCAGAAAAGACCCTGAATAGCCAAAAGAATGTTGAAAAAGAAAACCAAAGCTAGAGGCATCACAATTCCAGACTTCAAGCTATATTACAAAGCTATAATCACCAAGACAGTATGGTACTGGCACAAAAACAGACATATAGATCAATGGAACAAATAGAGAACCCAGAAACAGACCTCCAACTCTATGGTCAACTCATCTTTGACAAAGCAGAAAAGAATATCCAATGGAAAAAAGAGAGTCTCTTCAACAAATGATGTGGGAAAACTGGACAGCCACATGCAGAAGAATGAAACCAGAGCACATTCTTACACCATACACAAAAATAAACTCCCAATGGATGAGAAACCTAAATATGAAACAGGAATTTATCAAAATCCTAGAGGAGAACACAGACAGCAACCTCTTTGACCTTGGCCACAACAACTTCTTTTAAGACACATCTCCAAAGGCAAGGGAAGCAACGGCAAAAATGAACTATTGGGACTTCATTAAGATAAAAAGTTTTTGTACAGCAAAGGAAACAGTCAACAAAACTAAAAGGCAACCTACAGAATAGGAGAAGATATTCACAAATGACATATCAGATAAAGGGTTAGTATCCAAAATCTATAAAGAACTTATCAAACTCAACACCCAAAAAACAAACAATCCAGTCAAGAAATGAGCAGAAGACATGAACAGACATTTCTCCAAAGAAGACATACAAATGGCCAACAGACACATGAAAAAATGCTCAACATCATTCAGCATCAGGGAAATCCAAATCAAAACCACAATGAGGGGAGCCTGGGTGGCTCAGTCAGTTAAGCATCTGCCTTCAGCTCAGGTCATGATCCCAGGGTCCTGGGATCAAGCTCTGTGTCAGGCTCCCTGCTCAGCAAGGAGTCAGCTTCTCCCTCTGCTCATTCTCATTCTGTCTCTCTCTCAAATAAATAAATAAATAAAATCTTTAAAAAAAAAAAAAAACACAATGAGATACCACCTCGCACCAGTCAGAATGGCTAAAATTAACAAGTCAGGAAATGACAGATGTTGGCGAGGATGCAGAGAAAGAGGAACCCTCCTACACTGTTGGTGGGAATGCAAGCTGGTGCAGCCACTCTGGAAAACAGTATGGAGGCTCCTCAAAAAGTTGAAAATAGAGCTACCCCATCACGCAGCCATTGCACTTGATATAATGAGCACTGGGTGTTATATGCAACTGATGAATCACTTAATTCTACCCCTGAAACTAATAATACACTATATGTTAACTAAATTGAATCTAAATAAAATAATAATAATGAAAAAAAGAATCTTCCTACAAAGAAATCTGTAGGTTCAGCTGGCTTCATCAGTGATCCTACAAATAATTAAGGAGGAAATAATGACATTATTTAACATGCCTTATTTCCAGAGAATAAATACGAAAAAACACTTTTAACTCATTCGATAAAGCCAGGATAATTTGCTTCCACAATCTGACAATACATTATAAGAAGAAAATTATAGGCTAAAGTTCCTTATAAAGAGAAATTTTAGAAAATCAAATCAGCAAATACATAAAAATTACGATACACCTTAATCAAATAAAGTTTATTTTAGGAACGTGAAGATGATTTAATGTGCTAAAATCAGTCTAAGAAATCCTTCATATTAACAAGAGGAAAATCATGAAAATCTTAATAGATGCAAAAATATCACTTGATAAAATTAAAAATCCATTTATGACTTAAAACAAAAAAAGCTATTCGCAAAATGGGAACAGATGGGAACTTCCTTTATCTTATAATGAGTATCCACATAAAAGCTACAGAGCAAACATTTAGAGGATCAGTCTAAGAGGTCAATATCTGAATATTAGCAGTTCTAGAAAAAGAGAACAAGAAATAAAAAGGAAGAAATTATCAAAGCAACAATAAAGGTGCTATCACAGTATATCACCATATTACCAGTCAACAAAAAGAAAGTTTTCTATAAATTTCAAAGAGATTTCTCTTCTGTCCATTTATTGGAAGAAAAAAATTACCTTATGGAAAAGATTATGTGAAATCTTCTAGCTCATATTTGCAGGGAATCTGGACCAAAAACTAGAAGAATTTAATCTGTAAGATCTTGGACCCCTATAATTATTTCCCATTAATCCTTGATCTCCAAGGAAATGGAAGCAAACACCCCAGCTTTAAGATACTGGAGTGAGTTTTTGCAGTCTGGCCGCCTGCCTTCACCTTACATAAGAATTTCCATTAGGAAAAGAAAGGGGTCTTAAGTCACTGACATAAATAAAACCATAAACACACATTATCTCAGGAGGAATTCCTTAAACATGAATAGCTATATTATTAACATGCAGAAGAATATTTTACAAAACTCACAAAAATATAGAGAAATTACAACAAAAGCAATAAGATATGTTCACCCCCTACAGCCCATTTATTAAGAGATGGATGTATTTAGGGGCACACAGTTGGCTCCGTTGGTTAAGCATCCAACTCCTGATTTCAGCTTAGGTCTTGATCTCAGGGTGTGAGTTCAAGCCCCACTTTGGGCTCCACACTGGACGTGGAGCCCACGTTAAAAAAAGAAGGAGAAGAAGAAAGGGAGAGAGACAGAGAGAGAGAGATGGCTTGAACAGTATTTTCAGAAATAGACATTTTATGTAACTTTCTCTTGATAACATTCGGGATATCTTGAAACATTTGAGTTTCTCTTGAAATGGTTGAAAGTCTAGCAATATTTGCCCGAATTTTCACAAGGCAACAACTGGCTGGTGTTGAGAAGCAGCTACCTCTTTAAAACGAAGCATTCAGTTCCTAATTGGCTGTAGCAACAAACCCTCCCCGTTGTCTTCCATGAGGCCCACTTCAATCCTTTATATTACTTGGCTGGTACTCTGGGCATATAAGTTTGTGAACTGTGTCCTATAACTATGCCACTCAAAATGCTGTCCACAGACAAGCAGAATCGGTAATACCTAGAAGCAGGGAATAAATGCAGATTCTCAGGCCCTATTACAGACCCACTGAATCAGAATCTCTAAGAATAGCTTCCAGGAATCTGTGTCTTAACATGGTCTCTTGGGGACGCCTGGGTGGCTCAGATGGTTAAGCGTCCGCCTTCAGCTCAGGTCATGATCCCAGGGTCCCGGAATCGAGTCCCACATCGGGCTCCCTGCTCCTTGGGAGCCTGCTTCTCTCTCTCTCTCTCTCTCTCTCTCTCTCTCTAGCTGTCATGAATAAATGGATAAAATCTTTGGGGAAAAAAAACAACATGGTCTCTTGGGGTGCCTAGGTGGCTCAGTTGATTACACTTCTGTCCTCGGCTCAGGTCATGATCCCTGCATCCTGGGATCAAGTCCCGTGTTGGGCTCCCTGCTCAGCTGGGAGTCTGCTTGTCCCTCTCCCTCTGCCCTGCTCATACTCTCTCTCTCTCTGTCTCTCTCTCTGTGTCTTTCTCTCTCTCTCTAAAATAAATAAATAAAAATCTTAAAAAAAAAATGGTCTCTTAATCACGTTTCTGTCCCACCTAAAACCGTATGCTAGCAATTGCTTTTAGAACTTACTATGGAAAAGCTTTGTTTCCCATTAAGAATGGGTTTGTTTTTTCTTTTCACACAAAAACATATCTTACCTTCCCTTAGCTACTAGAAAGCTCAGACATTAAGTTTGTGGATCTTCCCTGGAGCGACTCTATGGTCCATCCACCGGTGTTCTGTTCCCCCTGGTCACTGCTCCTTGGTTTTTACCTCTTTCTTGTACAGCAACACTTCAGGGGTTTTAAATATTAATGTTTTATTGATGTTTGTTTCTTTTATTTTATGTAGTTCTTGAAAGTGCCTGAAATCCATTGTAGAACGATATGAAGGTATGAGTAGATACACAATGGTTCTGAAGTCCGAGTGCCCTGGTTTTTTAAATCTTGGCTGTTCCACGTATTGGTTCTGTGACCACAGACAAGTCAGTTAACAGTTCTGAGCTTTCCTAATATTTTATTTATTTTTTTTAAAGATTTTATTTATTTATTTGACAGAGAGAGACACAGTGAGAGCGGGAACACAAGCAGGGGGAGTGGGAGAGGGAGAAGCAGGCCTCCCGCCGAGCAGGGAGCCCGATGCGGGGCTCGATCCCAGGACCCTGAGATCATGACCTGAGCCGAAGGCAGTCGCTCAACCAACTGAGCCACCCAGGTGCCCCTTTCCTAATATTTTAAATGAGGGAAATACTTGTATGTCACAGGATAGCACTAGCTTCCAGGAATCTGTGTCTTAACATGGTCTCTTGGGGGCGCCTGGGTGGCTCAGTCAGATAATTCATGAAAAGCCAATTAGCATGCCATCAGCAAACAGCAAGAATCACCAGTTAGGGATAAATTCCAGCACATAGAACAGAAGATCTACTTCAGAGATTACCAAATAAAAATTTATTGTTTCCTCAAAAAATTTCACATCGAGGTGGTCCAAGAAAGCAACTCTTCAGCATCATCAGCTGTCCCGAGTTACTCCTTTCTTTCTCTCTGCTCTGCCAGCCTCGGTGAATGGCCCTTATCCTATGGTCTCCTTGCTGCCTCAAGATGGAAACTCTACCTCTATCCTCATCTCAACCTTCCAATCAAAAAGCAGCACTGGGGGCGCCTGGGTGGCTCAGTTGGTTAAGCGACTGCCTTCGGCTCAGGTCATGATCCTGGAGTCCCGGGATCGAGTCCCGCATCGGGCTCCCTGCTCAGCAGGGGGTCTGCTTCTCCCTCTGCCCTCCTCCCTCTCATGCTGTCTCTCATTCTCTGTCTCAAATAAATAAATAAAATCTTTAAAAAAAAAAAAAAAGCAGCACTGGAAGTGACAAGAAGAAAGAGGGGGTAGCAATATTAGGAAAGGAAGACTTTTCCAGAAATCACCTGTGAACTTCTGCTTTCTTTTCCTTGGTCAGAACTGTGTCACATAACCACTTCTAACTACAAGAAGGTGAGTTTTTTAGCAGGGCACATTATAACTTTCTTAGTCAGGAAAAATGGAAGAAAAAATATTGTGTAGACAACAAGCTTTATCTGCCATCTAAAGACTCAATATCTGCTAATTATTTTTATTTACAAAGAAAACTAAAAGATCAATCATATATACCTAAAAAAACTTTGTGTGTGTGTGTGTGTGTGTACATCTATGTGGTCTTGAAGCTTTCCAATTGAAAGTTCCTATGCGACCTTACATTATTCAAGATGGTTATAAAATCACCAATATTAATAATAGCTACTGGCTGGGCGCCTGGGTGGCTCAGTTGGTTAAGCGACTGCCTTCGGCTCAGGTCATGATCCTGGAGTCCCGGGATCAAGTCCCACATCGGGCTCCCTGCTCGGCAGGGAGTCTGCTTCTCCCTCTGCCCCTCCCCCCTCTCATGTGCTCTCTCTCATTCTCTCTCTCTGAAATAAATAAATAAAATCTTTAAAAAATAAAAAATAATAATAATAATAGCTACTGGCTATATCCAGGCACCAAAATATTTTATACATTACTACATTTTTAAAAACATTTTTTTATTACGTAAACTCTATCCCCAATGTGGGGCTCGAACTCATAACTCTGAGATCAAGAGTCAGATGCTCTGCTTGAGCCAGCCAGGTGCCCCCATACAATATTATATTTAATCTTTACAATACTCTTAATAGCTATTAATATTTATATCCATTATATTGATGTGGAAACCTAAATGTTTCACTGATGATAACTAGCCCAAACTTACTTAGATAATAAGTAAAAGAGTTAGGATTTGGATTCAAATCTAATGTACTTTCAAAAACCTCTTTTAAGATTCCTCTTTCTAAAGATCATTTCTTTTCCTTCCAGAAAAGAATATATTACTATTTCTTAACAAAGCAATAGCCTGGCCGTTCTCACCTGCTTCATGGTTTTTTGTCCAAACATTTATCTCCTAGGCAGTATACATGTCTCATTAAAATATGGTCCATAGTTTCTCCTCACAGCCTAAACAAGATTCCTGAATGGGTAGTTGTGTTTTTTTTTTTTTTATGTTTCTTTTTCCTACCAGAAAAAAAAAAGAAAGAAAGAAAGAAGAGAAAAGTCTTTCGGGCATCAAAACATCCAGTCTCCCCTTAGCTCTTGCCCTTAGCCAAAGGCCACATTGCTCCTATTAGAGACACCGAAGCTCTGAGAGATACATTTTAATAGTATTTTTGTAGAAATGCTGTAGATCTTTTTCAACACTCAGACCTAAGAATGTGAGAAAATGGCATGTGGGAAGACAAGAGTCCCTCCGGTTTATTATTTGAGAAGACAAATGGCTTTTTCACAGAAGATGAAAAATTAGGAGAAAACAGCATTTGTCGCTAAACACAATTCATTGTCAGGAGGGTTAAAAAGGAATTGACGTGCCATTGGAAGAACAAAATCCAGGAGGACCAGAGAAGGAGACAGTGGGCTACGGGGCTGTCAACCTGTGCTGACTTGCTCCTTGCTGCTGTGAAAGAAACAAAGCCCTGAGCCATCCAGTTACATCTTAGAGAACTGAGAAAGGTACACAGGCTGGACTCCGGATGGGAAGTAATGCTTAGAAAAAGGAAAAAAGAGCTCAAGTTTCAACCTGGTTTTCCTCCCCTATGGCCAGTTTTCCTGAAAGCATCCTTGCAAAAGATGGCTTACCCTTCTAGTCAGGAAATGAGGCATCCAGGTCCAATAACATAGTGCTAATGGGCAGCTCATTAAAATAAAAGGTTGATACTTTTTGGTCTCCCCTAAACTGGAGTTAGAATAACGGGTTGTTTCCCAACAGAGACTCAGCTAATTATCACGAATTACATTCCCAAAATAGAGGTCTTTTTGAATATTCAGACCAGATAACAAAAGACCAGACCAAGAATCTTCTTTGTTTATGTCTTCGCAAGTATTTCTCATTAGATTCCATGGAAGTTGGCAATAGGTACTATGGATCAATGCACTCAACACCCACTTCAGGCTCTTTTTATATACGCCTTCCTGTACTAGAAAGCTAATATCTACATAACCCAGATTCTCTTGTAAAAATACCTTTTAGAGACTTGTAATGCATAACCAACCAAAGGGAGGTAGGGAAATCAGATCTGCCCACAAGAAGAAGCCTTTGGATCTCCAGGGGCAACTGCAACTAAGGTTCTACTCTGGGGCCACTAACATCATAGATGTCAAGTGGCAAGTAATAGCAACGGAAAAATGTTCATTCAAACAATTCCAAGCTGGTTTAGAGCTTCTCTAAACCATGTATGATTGGGTAGTATCCAAACTTAGCTCCCTGGCCCTCTTGGGAAATATGATATGCTACTTAATGCTCTAAAATTAATCACTTTATGTTTAAACTACTTAGAGTAGATTCTGTTGTCTGCAACTAATAATACTGGCCCATATGGAAATTTGCACCAGAAATACTTGCCATGAATGGACCCTTTAAGAAAATGGTCACTTAATGTTAGTTATTATATAAGTCTGCTCAGGCTGCCATAACAAAATACCAAACTCAGGGTGGGGGTTTTTTGGGGGGGTTTTTGGGTTTTTTTTGCTTTTGAGACAGGGTGTTTAAACAACAGAAATTTATTTTCTCACACTCTAGAAGCTGGGAAGTCCAAGATCAAGGTGCCAGGTGATTTGGTTCCTTGGTAAGGGCCCTCTTCCTGCCTTGCAGATGGCTTCCTTCTCGCTGTGTCCTCACATGGCAAAGACAAAGAGCTCTGGTCTCTCTTCCTCTTCTTATAAAAACACTAATCCCGTCATGGGGACTCCACCTTCATGACCTCATGTAAACCTAATTACATACCAAAGACCACCCCCCCCCCCAAATATCATCCACACTGGGATTAGGGCTTCAACATATGAATGGGGGTGGGGGCGTAACACAAACATTTAGTCCATAACAGTTATCTATTCTGTTTAGGTGTAAAGTCGGTTAATGCTGGTGAGCATTAGAGGTTGGGGCACTAACTGTCTAATGGGTTTCCATGAAATTCAGTGTCAACTTATCACTATGGGCATCTTGAAGGAAAGGGGCTCCTAGCAGGCTTTGGCAGACGAAGATACTGCTATGAAAAGCTATGCCGATCAACATGGGGCATGCAATGGTTATGTGGGATGTGAAATACCTATTTCAAACTGTGCTGGAGAGCTTTAATAAAGAAAATAGTAAGTTTGAGATTTTAAATTATTGGCCAAAGTCGCAGTCCGAGAACCATGACTTGCCTAATGTGGACATTATCTCTTGCTGCTGCTGGGCAGATAGAGCTAAACAGAACTTGCAGGGTCTGATCCTATGGATTGTTAAAATACACTGTAAGTTCAATTTCAGCCTCATCTTAGAGTCTTATATGAGAATTGGAGCACTATTTTGTAAAAAGTGGAACCTCAAGAATAGGAATAGAGAAATTTGTGGAATTTGAAGATTTCAAGTTACCCATCCTCTCAAATCCCACTGAACCTCCCTTATTAGCAAAAGTAGCCTTTGCTACCCTGTCTGATAAGACTCTTGCTGTTCTACTTGAAGACCTTGCCATGTTTCTTTTTTTTTTTTATGTTATGTTAGTCACTATACAGTACATCATTAGTTTTTGATGTAGTGTTCCATGATTCATTGTTTGCGTATAACACCCAGTGCTCCATGCAACATGTGTCCTCCTTAATCCCCATCACTGGGCTAACCCATCCCCCCACCCCTCTCCCCTCTAAAACCCTCAGATTGTTTCTCGGAATCCATAGTCTCTCATGGTTTGTCTCCCCCTCCGATTCCCCCCCCTTCCTTTTCCCCTTCCTTCTCCTAATGTCCTCCATGCTATTCCTTATGTTCCACAAATTAGTGAAACCATATGATAATTGACTTTCTCTGCTTGACTTATTTCACTTAGCATAATCTCCTCCAGTTCCATCCATGCTGATGTGAAAGTTGGGTATTCATCCTTTCTGATGGCTGAGTAATATTCCATTGTATATATGGACCACATCTTCTTTATCCATTTGTCTGTTGAAGGGCATCTCAGCTCTTTCCACAGTTTGGCTATTGTGGACATTGCTGCTATGAACATTGGGGTGCATATGGCCCTTCTTTTCACTACATCTGTGTCTTTGGGGTAAATACCCAGTAGTGCAATTGCTGGGTCATAGGACAGCTCTATTTTTAATTTTTTGAGGCACCTCCACACTGTTTTCCAAAGTGGCTATACCAACTTGCATTCCCACCAACAGTGTAAGAGGGTTCCCCTTTCTCCACAACCTCTCCAACATTTGTTGTTTCTTGTCTTGTCAATTTTTGCCATTCTAACTGGTGTACGGTGGTATCTCAATGTGGTTTTGATTTGAATTTCCTTGATGGCTAATGATGATGAACATTTTTTCATGTGTCTGTTAGCCATTTGTATGTCTTCTTTTGAGAAGTTTCTGTTCATTTCTTCTGCACAATTATTGACTTGATTGTTTTTTGGGTGTTGAGTTTGAGAAGTTCTTTATAGATCTTGGATATCAGCGTTTTGTAGTATCATTTGCAAAAATCTTCTCCCATTCCGTGGGTTGCCTCTTTGTTTTGTTGACTGTTTCCTTTACTCTGCAGAAGTTTTTTATCTTAAGTCCCAAAAGTTCATTTTTGCTTTTGTTTCCCTTGCCTTTGGGGACGTGTCTTGAAAGAAGTTGCTGTGGCCGATGTTGAAGAGGTTATTGCCTATGTTCTCCTCTAGGATTTTAATGGATTCCTGTCTCACATTGAGGTCTTTCAACCATTTTTTATCTTTGCGTATGGTGTAAGAGAATGACCTTGCCATATTTCTTTAAAAGGAGTTGTCAGTTCTCTTTATTCCTTACCTGTCCTCTCTTTATTACCTCCAATCCTATAAAAAAGTCAGATTCCAGCATGTTTCAGGAGGCCCATTTCAGACTCAGCAATAAAATTACACAGCAATAAAATTTCAAGGTATAAATTTATACCAACATAATCCTAAAGGAGATGGGTGAGGATGGATTCTGACAGTAATAAACAGAGTTGAGGGGGAAAAAACCAATTTAAGATCAGGCTGATCTTTTTTATATAGATGCACTTAGCAGATTCTGGATTCACTATGCCGGTTTGGGTAGTTGGCAGTAACTCTGATTGCCCAACTAATTCATAAAATTCAGCCTAATGGGGCCTCTGCTAATGAAAATTGAGATCCCAGAAATTCCTTGGTGAAATGTACCTGAAGGAATCTAAAGACTGAGGATATAGGAAGATTAAAATGGATATATTGGGTGTAACCCACTGACATCAATGAAGAAAGTAGCAGGGTTTTTCAAAGTGTCCTAGTTTCTGTCTTCTCTAGGCCAGAAATGAAGATGGAAGACGTAGCTGCTGAGATAAATTTCCTAATTTCAATGGGAAAGATAAAATCCTGAAGCAACAGAGGCCAAGTAACATCATTTAACTATAAGAAGCAAAGTAGGAGTAGTTACTGTGATGATAGCAAGAAATAAGTGGTAATGAGAATGATTTGACTTGCAAAAATCTCTACAGTGGCTTATAAATCTTGAAGTCCCTTAGATGAAAACTGGCAGCGCACTCACTGTCATGATCTGTATAACAGAAAACTCTAGATCTGGCAATGGACAGTTAATGTTCTGTGAACCAATTTCAGACTTGAGTCAGTTTGCAGCCCCAAGGCCCCTTGAATCAAGAGGAGGTTGATCCTCTTAAAGAAGGTCCCTCAAAGGTACCTTCACTGTGGCTATTTATCAGGGGAAAGGGACATATTGATACCACTTGGAGATTCAATGAAGCTAATACTAATCTCTGGCGGCCCTGAACACCATTGCCATCTACCTGCCACAGTGGGAGCCTACGTGAATCAGCTGATAAACTACCTTTGTATTGACTATCACAGAGGGCTCAGAGGATCTTTAAATCCACTCTGTGGTCATTTCCATGCACCCTGAGTTTATGATCGAAATGAAGATACCTGGAAATTAACATAAACCATCCCCCATTGGCTTCATGACCATTGAGTGAAGACTTCTGTCATGAACTGAATGTCTGTGTACCCCCCAAAATTCATATGTTGAAGCCCAAACCTCCAATATGATGTATTTGGAGGTGGGGCCCATGAGGGCAGTGCCCTCATCATAGGATTAGTGCCATTAGAAGAAGATGAAAAGATACAAGAGAGCTTGATCTCTCTCTTCCCATGAACATAAACAACAAAGAGGTCATATGAGCACAAAGCAAGATGGCCACCATCTATCTGCAAGCTGGGAAGAGGGCCTTCCCTAAGAACCAAATCTGTCAACATCTTGATCCTAGACTTCCCAGCCTCCAGAACTGTGAGAAAAAAAATTGTTGTTTAAGCCATCTAGTCCATGGTATTATATCAGAGCAGCCTGAGCTAAGACAACTTCCAAAATAATAGGTTTTTTTTTATTTGACAGAGAGAGACAAAGTGAGAGAGGGAACACAAGCCGGGGGAGCGGGAGAGGGAGAAGCAGGCTTCCTGCGGAGCAGGGAGCCCAATGCGGGGCTCGATCTCAGGACCCTGAGATCATGACCTGAGCTGAAGGCAGACGCTTAACAACTGAGCCACCCAGGTGCCCCCCAAAATAATAGCTTAAAAAATACTACATATATGAGAGAACCCATGAGCAAGATGGTAATACTGTTACATCTCTGTTTAACTTGCCTGTTTGACTTCTGTAAAACACAGCTGTTTCTCGGTGAATAACAGGTGACTTATCATAAACTTAATCAGATGTTAATTCCAGTGGCTGCTGCTGTTTCCAGTTGAGACAATTTACTGGAGCAGGTCAACCCACCACTTGGCATATGATCTGCAACTATTCATCTGAAGAATGCTTTGCTTCTCTTCCATTATGAAACCCCAGCAGCAGGTTTTTTTCCCCTAGTGGGGTCAGCGGATTGCCTACATTCTTTTGCCACAGGGCTCTATCTGACCTCTGGTTCTGTGCCATTATTTATTCTGCAGAGACTTTGTGTCACCATTCCATGGGACACCACGCTGACCCACTACTTGAACGACATGATGACAGTAACTTACAGACAGAGAGGGCCAGGTACACTAGATGCCATGCATTTTAGAACATTAGAGGTAAATTTCATAAATACTCAGATATCTGCCACTTCAGGAAAGTTCTGGAGGGACTAATGCTTTGAGACAGTTGGTGATAACACATACTACATTTTGGTATGTTGCTCCTACTCCCTCATTGAGTAACTTGTGCGGGGCAGCTTTGAGTAACGGGGCAGAGCAAAAGAAGACTCTCGGCCAACTAGTCGCAGGGCAAGGGATTCTGCCAATCAGCCCTTATGAACCAACAAACTCAAAGTGTTGAAAATATCTGTCACAAATCAGGATGTTATGTGGCAACAGTGGAGAGTCTAAAAAGGATGATCACAGTGTAAGCAATCTGGAATGTGGGAAATACACACTTTTTAGCAAATCACTATTTTCCTTCTAAAAAATTGTTTCTGACTTGGTCCTAGGTCCTGAGAAGATGGACAATGGGATACAAAGTAACCATAAAGATCTGAAATACATGTGATAAACGGAGGTTACTGACCCACCAAGCCGTAAACTTGAGTGTGCCCAGCAGCACCTCATCATCAATGAAGTTTTATATTTAATATCAGGCTCGGGTAGATCCCGAGAGCATGAGTCAGTTGCACGAGCATGTATTTTTATATACACATTCCCAATATGCCTACTCCTGTTGTCCTGCCACACATGTGAACTAATGGGAAGTTGCCTTTTAGATGTTGATTAAAGTGGGGGGAAAAGTATCAGCTGGACTTACAAATAGGCTCGTTCAGCACCCTGGCATCAGCTGTAAATGGGCTACCGCGTAAGTACAGCCTTAGTTAGCGGTGGCTCAAAGAAGGGCAGAAGGAAAATGTATAGAGGAGAAATGACTGAAGACTCAGATGTACAAAAATTAACAGAAGGTAGAGGCCATTGGTTTTGTCCATATGGTTGTGGGCTTGGGTTTATGACAAGATATCTGGAAAGAAGTATATGTGTGATCTTTTCAGAATAAACCAAGTATTAATACATTTGTATTTAATACCCATCCAAAGTGGCCTTCTTAGCGTGTTTAACAGTAATCATGTAGACAACATGACTTATTCTGTGTATGTCAATTGACGTCTTTATCCAGATCCTTCTCAATGGGCTCATCTATCAAGTAACAATAGTGGCAGGAATAAAGTTATACACTAGTATAATGGCATCAAGGGTCTATCTGGCTAATACCATTGATGACTGTTCAAACTTCCAGCCACAGAAACCAACGGCTAGCACCACACCTCTGGGAGATCAGCCAGCCACTTGGTGGAGTGGAGAAACGAATTTGTCTTTTCTAGACTAGACATTTATTCTGAATATGGATTTGCCTTCCATGCCAGCCATTCTTTTTTTTTTATTCTTATGTTAATCCCCTACATTACATCATCAGTTTTAGATGTAGTGTTCCATGATTCATTGTTTGTGCATAACACCCACTGCTCCATGCAGAACGTGCCCTCCTCAATACCCATTACCAGGCTAACCCATCCTCCCACCCCCCTCCCCTCTAGAACCCTCAGTTTGTTTTTCAGAGTCCATCATCTCTCATGGTTCGTCTACCCCTCCAATTTCCCCCGCTTCATTCTTCCCCTCCTGCTAACTTCTTCTTCTTCTTTTTTTTTCTTAACATATATTCCATGCCAGCCATTCTTATGCCAACATCACGACTCTGGGACTCTCCATTAAAGTAGACTAAAAAAAAAAATACCACTTCTGACTAATGAACTCAATTTTAGAGCAAAAGAAATAAAACAATGGGGACCAGTTACAGGAGGCACTGATCTTGTGACGTTCTCCGTCACTCAAAAGCAGTTGACTCTATTGAATAGTGGAACTGCCAATTGAAGAGTCATAACATTAGCTGGGAGTTTGGACTGCTCTTCTACAGTTTGCTCTAAACGAGTAAGTAATATATTGTGCTGTTTCTCCCATAGCCAAAATATAAGGGCCCCGGATTATATTCATTTTCTTAGGCTGCCATCATAAAGTACCACAGATTGGGTGGCTTAAGCAACCAAAATTTATTTTTTCACAGTTTTGGAGGCTTGAAGTCTGAGACCAAGGTGTCAATAGGGTTGGTCCCTACTCAGACCCATGAGGAAAGGATCTGCTCCAGATTTCTCTCATTGGCTTGTAGACGCTCTTCTCCCTGTGCCCTCATTTCATCTTTTTTCTATATGTGTCTGTGTCTGAATTTCCTCTTTTTATAAGGACACCAGTCAGTTTGGACTATGACCCAACTTAATGACCTCATTTTAACTTGATTTCCTCTATAAAGATCCTATTCCTAAATACAGTCACAATCTCAGGGATTGGGGACTATGACTCAATGTACAAATTTTTGAGGAAGTCACAATTCAGCCCATAACAGGGACCAAAGGGGTAGAACTTGGAATGGCACTTGTCAGTGTTACCCATGATAAACTCCTGACACAATGTTTGTTTTCCATTCTGGTGTCTTTGGGCTCAGCTTGTTTAGAGATCTTAGCACCTAAGGGTGAAAGAACAACTTTAGGTGACAAAATGATTGATCTAGAAAGTAAGAATCCTACCTGATCGTTCTGAGCCCCTCGGTCCACTGAATGTGTTGGTGAAAGGGCTGGGGGAATACTTTGTTGGTTGAGGTGATGGAGTCTAATAATCAAAAGGAAAAGAGATTGCTACTCCATAACATAAGCAGAGAAGCTACATGTCTGAAATGATTCCTCTGGATCCTCTCCTAGTACCGCCATGTCCAACAGTAATAGTGAACAACTCTAGCAACCGCATAAAGACAGGTCCACTGAGGCTCAGACCCATAAGAACTAGAAGTACAGGTTATATGCTCACTGAGGGTAAAAGGAATGTAGAATGAGGAGTGAGAAAAGGAAATTGTTAAAATGTGTTGTAGAAATGATGATCATAGCATATACTCACAGTTTCTTCCTTGCTCAAATATACTATCCTTTTTTTTTTTAAAGATTTTATTTATTTATTTGAGAGAGAGAAAGAGAGAGAGCACATGAGAGGGGGGAGGGTCAGAAGGAGAAGCAGACTCCCTGCTGAGCAGGGAGCCCGATGCAGAACTCGATCCTGGGACTCTAGGATCATGACCTGAGCCGAAGGCAGTCACTTAACCCACTGAGCCACCCACGCGCCCCTATCCTTTCCTTCTTAAGAGAAATCCCTTTCTCCTACTATTTCATACATGGTGCATTCATGGTGATTAATGTAAATTTAGTTATGGGATAGCAAGACAGGGTTAAAACTAGCTAGAATAGGGATTGGCAAACTTTTACTGTGAAGGGTCCAATTTTAGCAGATATTTTAGTGAATATTTCAGACTTTGTGGGTCATATTGTATCTATAGCAATTACTCAACTCTGCCATTGGGGCAAAAAAGCAGCCATAGACAATCCATCAACAAATGAGTAGGCTATGTTCCAATAAAACTTTATTTATAACAGGGGCGCCTGGCTTGCTCAGTCCATGGAGTGCGTGATTCTTGATCTCAGGGTTCTGAGTTTGAGCCCCACATTGGGTGTAGGGATTACTTACAAAATCTTCTAAAAAAACAAACAACAACAAAACTTTATTTACAACAAAAGTGAGTGATGGACTGGATTTAACCTGGAAACTGTAGTTTGCCAAACCCTAAACTAAAGGATAAAAGTGCATCAAGATATTTGCAGTAGGGGCGCCTGGGTGGCTCAGTCGTTAAGCGTCTGCCTTCGGCTCAGGTCATGATCCCAGGGTCCTGGGATCGAGCCCCGCATCGGGCTCCCTGCTCCGCGGGAAGCCTGCTTCTCCCTCTCCCACTCCCCCTGCTTGTGTTCCCTCTCTCGCTGTGTCTCTCTCTGTCAAATAAATCAATAAAAAACTTTAAAAAAAAAAAAAGATATTTGCAGTAACTGGTGAGACTTTGACTCTCCCCTTTGGGAAGAGGGTATGGAATCATTACATTTTGTTTTGCAGGAAAATGTTTTTGTTGTCATTGTTGTTTTGAAATTTAATGATGAGTCTTTGTAGACCCAGCTAAAGAGGTGGACTGTGGAAGGTATTACAAATTCACTCATCAATTCCTAATCCCCATCCCTTTTACCATGTTTTCCTGTACAGTAGAGAGTAGAAAGCTAACACTTCACTTGTAAGAATCTGTTTCAGCCGGGGCTATACATGTGACCTAAGTTCCACCAAAAAGATACATTCATTCAAGACCTGAGAGTAGAAATGAATAAAGAGAAATAGAGCAGCCTCAGGGAGATTAGATATTCAGACAAGCACAGTGGCAGGAGTGTTTGGTTCTCTTAGTGCGAAAATGGTGGAGATTTTCCTGTGTGATCCCTAAAGCCACTGGAGGAGAACAGAAACCAGCATTAGAGGGAAAATGCACTAGAAGAGTTTTTGGCAGGATTGGAGATTTCTTCAGGCTGCACTGTTTTCAACTGAGAATCCACGGTTGGTTTACCGCCCTCCAAAAAAGAATCCTAAAAAATAATAGTTGTTATTATATGAATCTCTCCTCTTCTGAATAAGGATTCTGTTTTAATAACATTTTATTACCCAGAAACTAATATAATGCCTAACACATAGTTGGCACACATCAAATTGTAGCAAGCTGAAATGAGTGCCTCATCAATACCCAGAACAGAAATGATTATTGCCTGAAGTCTGGAGGATTCGGGTAGAGGTTATACCACTTTTCTTTTCCCCATACTAGCCAACTTCTGGAGCTTTGGCTAGGGAAACTAATAACACAAAAACTTTAAAACGAAGACTCAAAAATGGAAGGCACAGATTTCACTGGGTTAAAACTTCACCTTTCACGAACAAAACCAGGTCTCCAGGGGTAACACGAGATGTCCACACAATGGCTGGTGTGTGTGTGGGTGGGTGCACACGTGTGTGTGAAATCATTAATTTACATTTATAGTTAATAAGAATTAATTTACACTTGCCATCTCAGCACCAAAGCCTAGATATTGGAGGGGGGGAGCGTTTATGGTATATCTACTATGTATTTAGTAGTATGCATCAAACGCATTCTCTCATGTAATCCACACAACACTACAAAGTGGCTATTATTTACTTTCACAGTCCCCATAAAATAGGTATCATGAGAAAATGAGGAGCGAGCTTGGTGAAATAAATGGTGACAGACATTTATTAAAAAGCCACTCTTAGAACACATCCTTCTCCCCATTGCCACAGGCATTGTAAAGGCTCTTCCCTTTGCCTAGAATATTCTGCATGCTCAATTTCAACTGACTATTTTTGAAAAGATTTTATTTATTTATTTATTTATTTATTTATTTATTTATTTGAGAGAGAGCGAGAGAGAGCGCACAGGCCAGGGGAGAGGCAGAGGGAGAAGCAGACTCCCTGCTGAGCAGGGAGCCCGATGAGGGACTCAATCCCGGGACCCTGGGATCATGATCTGAGCCCAAGGCAGACGCTTAATCGACTGAGCCACCCAGATGCCCCGTCAACTAATGACTATTAATTCATCCTTAATTTCTCAACCTACACATTGCTTACTCAGAAAAACCTCCCCTGGCTCCCTAGCCAGCTCAAACACTCTCATCGCTCCCTGCACTGTTTCTTCTCAACCTGTATCACAGTTTTCAGTTATTCACTGTGTGGCCATTAGATTCGTCTGTCTCGTCTGCTAATGTGTAGGCTATGTAGATCTGCCGCTTCCCATTCCCAGTGCCCAGCACAGAGCCTGGCACATAGAGGCATTCAGGAAGTCGTTCCTGAATGAACAAACAAATAAATGAACAAATAAATGAATACCATGTACCAGGAGGATCGCTAAACACTTTACCTTAATTATCTCATTCAATCCTCAAAACAAACCTATAGCTTATGTCCTACTTTTGTCCCCGTTTTGCAAATAAAGAAGCTGAAGGGCAGAAATAGAATAGCTTGTCTAAGTTCACATACATAGTGAGTGATAAAACTGAGATCCAAGTCTGGTGTCTATCATATTGCTATTATAGATTTCGATCGGCATCTTCAAATAGATTTTTATTGCCGTTCACATGAAAGTGAAGAATAAGTCACTACAAGACAAGCAAACAATCACAAACATAGTTTTATCACATATAAAGGCTGCTAAGTGGAAGAAAACACAGTACCAGGGTCAGACTTGAGACTTTTTCATACATTTTGTGGTAAGAAACCAAAGCTGAGCATTTCAGAAAACAAACTTACACTAGCAGGAGTTTAGAAATAGCTCAACAGATCCTTCCATACACACTGAACTTCTGTAACACCATAATTTAAAACAGTAGCCATTTTAGGCTTTTGCAAGAAAGAAAAAAGTCACAAATCAGAAATTATAAATAGATGAGTAAATTATCTTCCGTACTATTTCACTTTTATGGAACATTCTTTTTCATTAATTCCATCATCTGGACTATTTTACTTGCAAACGAACTTTTATTTATGAATATATGTATTTAAACATAATTTTACATGAATGCATAAATGTGGACCTTTGTTTGTTTGACTTTTGCAATCTCTTATCTTCCCTCTATATACATCAGCTCTTACTCCCACCCCAAGAGAATTCACTTTTCAGAAGCTAGTCTATATCCTTTCATATATTATTTATGCTCACATAATTCTATTTAATCCTATATAAGTACTTATTCATACACATCTCACATACAGAGACAAGTTTTTTGATTATTGTTTTACAAGAGGAAGTTCACATCAACTATGCTTTTCTGCATTCTGCTTTTCTCCCTCAAACCTTCATGGAATTCCTCCAAGTTGACTGGGACTGCTCTAATTAATTCTTTTTAAATGGCTGCATAGTATTCCATGGTCTGCATATAATTTATAGTAGCTCCCCCCCCTTATCTACACAAGATGTGTTCCAAGACCCCTAGTGGATGCCTGAAACCATGCAGAGTACCAAACCCTATATATATTGTTTTTTCCTATACACACATACTTGTGATAAAGTTTAATTTATAAATTAGGCATGGTAAGAGATTAACAACAATCACTAATAATAAATTGGGACAATTCTGACAATATACTGTAACGGAAGTTATGTGAACGTGGTCTCTCTCAAAATATGTTACTATACAGTACCCAACCTTCTTGTGATGATGCAAAATGATAAAATGCATAGGTGATGAGATGATGTGAGGTGAATGACGTAGGCACTGTGCTGTAGCATTTTGTCAGAAGGATGGTCCACTTCTGGACGCAGTTGACCTTGGGTAACTGAAAAGGCAGAAAGCAAAACCTTGGATAAGGGGGGGACTACTGTATTCAGTCCTGATCCTACAGATAGGAAACGTTCTTTTCCTATGGGCCACTAGAGGGCACCGTTGGAGAAGTGTCAAGTGCAGCGGAGCCTAGTTTAGGGTGGAGAGTTGGGAGACCTGTATGTTAATCAGATGTGCGTCTTCATCCTCACTGTCCTGATCAAGGTTTTGTTCATTCTCAGCTCTGGGAACCCAGAACTCGCTCACTTCCTCCAATCGGTATCTTACCATTCCACCCCCAGTGGGATGATAATAGACTCACCGGGGTTCTTTTTCAGATTCCCCATAGTTGTTCCCAGGCCCAGATGGAAAAGACTGCAGAAATATTATAATCGGCATAGGCAACAAGAACAGCTATTATCACTGCTGTCAATGTAATCACTGCAATTTATGAGGAACAAAAAATTGCCAGTAATCAGGCTAAGACCTTGACACATGTTACCTCACTTTATATTTACAACAATGCTGTGAAGTAAGCACAACCATTATCCCATTCTACAGATAAAGCATGGGGACAAAGAGAATAAACACCCAGATCCAGACCCTTAAAGAAATCCCAGGGATTTTCCTTGTGTTTGTGTATTGAGTCTGTCACCGTGTGGCCTCTCCTGGATCTCCATGTTCAATTGCTAGTTCCATCTGTCCCAACCCACCACACCCAATGCAAATTCTGTCCAGCTTCCCAAAGCCCGCAGAGTTCCTAGGATTTTGCAGTTGCTATTGCTGCGTCCTATGTACCTTTCTCAGCTCCGCAGACCCCAACCCACTCTTCATCTGGAAGACAAATGCCTCCTTCTTCAAGGAGTCAGATCACAATTTTCCTTGTCTGGGGAGCTTCCCCAGGTAGACTTAAATACCCCTTGTACCTCGAGATAATGGGGAAAGTTGCTTACTTATCTAATTCTCCCACTAGAAAGAAAGTTCTAAAGCCAAGTCTCACTGTTCCTAGTATCCCTGTGCCTGGCACGGTGGTTCGCACATAGCAGATACTCAATACATGTTCATAAATATATAAATGACTGAATGAATGAACTATCAAGGCTCTTTCTTTAAAAACTAGAGTCAAACCCAATTCTTAGCAGCATAAAATAGATACATAAAAGCCCAAAGACTTGGGTCATTTCCTTTCAGAGAGGATTTCTGTGACAAATCCATTTACCAAGCCAATCAGTCGCAAATAAAGAGCCCCTGGCTTTTGTTCTGCAGCTGAGCCTACAGGACTCCTCTGCTTGCAGATCCGGACAGTTAAAATTGAAGGAAGAGAGAATGTGCCAGGCTATTCACATATGCCTAGGGTCTGCTATTATTTGCTGCTCAGAAATAAGATGAAAATTTTTATTAGAGTGGAAGTACTTCAGGCTCCAGAATTACACAGCAGCTGTGAGGGGAAGGGCTGAGGAAGAAAATTCACTTTTCATCAGAAAAATTTGTGGTAAAAATGGATATTCTTTTTCTCTTTAACAACACATGCACAGACTGTTTGGTTTGGTTGGTCTTATTTTTTCCTCTTGCAAAAGGCTTGCCAGTGCTCCTGGGTAAAGACATGAAGACCCAGCAATGTGAAAGTCTTTGGGCCCACAGTTAGAAACATTCTTTCTCATGTGGTGTTTTCTCTCCTGTAAACTCCAGATACCACTAATGAGAATGCCCAATTATTACATCTGTTGACCAGGGGCAGTCCTCTTTGCTGCCCAGTAATACAACATTGTCTGGCAGCTCATTCTAATGAGAAACTGGATTACTGCAGATTCTTTGCCCATGAATACAGTCAAGAAGTCAAAGTCTACTTTGAACTTGCAACTACAAATGCATATATTCCGAGGTATAGTTAAGACATCTTTGGAAGGGGCCTGGTGGCTCAGTTGGTTAAGCGTCCAACTAGTGATTTTGGCTCAGATCATGATCTCATGGGTCATGAGATCCAGCCCCACATCCACCTCTAAGCTCAGTGGGGAGTCTGCTTGAGATTCTCTCCCTCTGCCCTCCCCCGCACACACATGTGCACGCATGCTCTCTCTCTCACTCTCTCTCTCTCTCTCTCTCTCTCTCTCTCAAATAAATAAATAAATCTTTAAAGAAGAAAGAGAGATCTTTGGAGATTTTTCCACCTCTCTGGCAGAAACTGGCTTTCTACTTGTGTGCAAGTTTCAAGCCTAATCAAATAGGAATACGTATATTTTTCCTCTTCATGCCCCCAAATTTTAAATGCATATTTAATATCACAGAGTCAGAAATTTGGATGGAAGCTCTAAACACAGGAAGCTCTGACACATAGACAGAGAACTCTACTTAACTCATCCCTGGAAGCAAACCAGCCACCCTTTTCTCAGAAATATCTCAAAGGAACATCATACACCGGTGCATCCTGCTATCTCTTGGCACAGTTCGCTTCCCTGAAGCTCACATACCATTGTCTTCATTTCCTCTGCTGCTCAAGTAGGAGCTTAGTTTTTCCCACTGTCTCCAGAGTCACTGTGAGCTTTTGGACTGTAAGAAGATCTGTCTCTAGACAGGTCCCTAAACGCTTGGTACTGTTTTGTGCCTGTGTCTTTGACCCTACTTTGCCATCTCCCTGGAAATCTTCTCTTTGCCTATGATCCACCCTCTCCCACACTGCGAACCCCTACTGAATCTCAAATACCCAGGTCCTTCGTGAAGAGCCTTCTTCTCATCATGCTCTGTCACTCCCCAATCTAGGATATTAATTACTAGTTCCTGAGTGCTACCAACAGCTCTTCGAAAACTGTGCGATTCAAAATGTAGTCCTTAGGGGCGCCTGGGTGGCTCAGTTGGTTAAGTGACTGCCTTCGGCTCAGGTCATGATCCTGGAGTCCCTGGATCGAGTCCCGCATCGGGCTCCCTGCTCGGCAGGGAGCCTGCTTCTGCCTCTGACCTTCCTCCTTCTCATGCTCTCTGTCTCTCATTCTCTCTCTCTCAAATAAATAAATAAAATCTTAAAAAAAAAAAAATGTAGTCCTTAGACCAACAGCAGTAGCACGTCTTGGGAGATTACTGAAACTGGGCATTCACAGGTCCCACTTCCTTAGATCTGGGCATAGGACCTGAGAATCTGGGTTTTAACAAGCTTGCTTAAATTTAAGAAGCACTGTTCCACAATAATTTAATCTCAAATACTCTTTGGTAACTGTAGATTTAATACTCTTGACAGACCAGAAGGTTCATGACATGGAGCCATCATTTTACTGAACAAAATTAGAACAGAATTGGAGGTCATTTAATGAAAAAAAAAAAATTATAATAGCCCAGACTCTCCGTATCACTAAAATTATCACTCTTCATTCTTAATTACAGACATATTTTGAGGAAGGAATTATATGACAAATTTGAAAAGTCACAGATACCTCCCATGAGAATGCCATGGGTCAACGCTTTTACCTTTTAACATTATATTGGAATTATTCCTTTGCATGTTTCTCTCATATTAGCCATAAAGTCTAGATCCTTCTCTTATTCATTTCAAAATGAATGAGCACAGGCCCTGACACATAGCATTTAAGATGTTAACTAAAACAATGAATGAATGTTCACACAGAGCATTTTCTGAAACCTCATGGCCTATTTTAGAATATAGTCACCAAACTTAGTTTTGATTTGGTCTCTGAAAATATTTTTGGCTTACACTAATGTTTTTCGAACTGACATCCCTAGACAAACCAATTGCATCAGCATCGTCTGGGATGTATATCCTGTGCAGATTCCTAGACCCACCCTACAATATTGTTTCTGAATCTCCAGTTTGTGGAATCCAAAAATCCCAGAAGATGCTTATGTAGACAAAGTTAGAAAACCATTGGATTATGTGGTTTTATTATTGCAGCACTCTGAAATTGGTCACTAACCATAGAATAAGGAAAAACTTCCCTAACCAGAAGGCTCATTATCTAAATTCAGTATAGGAGGAGTCCTAAAGAAATAGGAAAGAGGGGTGCCTGGGTGGCTCAGTTGGTTAAGCGTCTGCCTTCGGCTCAGGTCATGATCCTGGAGTCCCTGGATCGAGTCCCGCATTGGGCTCCCTGCTCGGCAGGGAGTCTGCTTTGTCCTCTGACCCTATCCCCTCTCATGTGTTCTCTCTCTCTCATTCTCTCTCTCAAATAAATAAATAAAATCTTTAAAAAAAAAAAAAAAGAAATAGGAAAGAAAGCAAGAATTCCATGGAGAAACTTCATTATGTAAAGATTCAAACAGTCCCATGTGTTCTATTGTATGTTTGGACTGAAATCCATACCTTTGTCAATAGTTGCTTTGGGAAGCGGGAATAGAGTTTAAGAAGTTTCTTTTGCTACCCCTTACATAAGAAACTGGTGAAATATACTCCCAGGAATTTAAATCAAGGGAAGGAAAGCAAGTAGAGGAAGTAGGGGAATTGTTTTTTAAAAAGAAAAGAGAAAAGCCAAACATAGAGTTATGTATTCTTCTCAAGCTTCTTCTTTCAAAAGAGTCTGATGCAAAGGCCCAGTAGACATCAGTTTACTATGGTATGATCTCAAGAGGTTGAAAATTTGATATCTGTTCCCTGTGAGCTCTTGAACTGGAGATGTGTTCTCCTGTTCCACAATTTAAGGTAACACCTAAAATATAAATACACTAAAGGGGAGAAAAACCCACCCTGGCTTAAATTCAAAATATAATATGGGAAGACAGTGGTGAGGGTATGTAGCATTTTTAATATCCCTGATCACCCCATAAAAACAGAGCCAAACCAGCAAGCCACATACAGTATCTATAACATTAAGTAATAAGTTATTCCCAGAATTGGAGTCAGTGAGGACAACACACCAAGACTCATGTATCATTAACATCTATACAGGTAGAAGCCAAGGGAAGTAAGGGGGCATCTAGCAGATCTGAGAACAAGCTAACCCCAGAATTATTCCCAAAGGAATAATTCCAATGCCTATATATTTTATTTATTTGAGAGAGAGAGAGAGTGCACACACACGCAGGGTGAAGAGCAGAGGGAGAAGGAGAGAATCTCAAGCAGACTCCCTGCTGAGCATGGAGCCCAACACAGGGCTCGATCTCATGACCCTGAGATCAGGCCTGAACCAAAACCAAGAGTTGGCCACTCAACAAACTATGCCGCCCAGGCACCATGCCAATATATATTGACTGGAAAGTGTGGGTGGCCAATTTGAGGACCGCAGCTGAATTCGAAGGGTTGTTTGCAGGTGAGTGCAATGAGATGGCAGGAAGATTTTAAGAAGCCAGATTAATGTGGGACTTAACTGTGGAAGTGAACTTGCCAAAGTGCTATTCCAGGACAAAGCTCTGCACTATGGAAAAACTGCAGGAGATATAACATAATTTGACAAAGAGAAGGAGGAAGAAAAGAGAAGGTCCAAAGAAAATGAGGACGAGGAACAAAACCAGGAGAGCTCCAGAATTATGACACCATATTTTTGAACAAAAACAATAAAACAACAGGAAGATAGAACTCTATGAAAATCAAGCTAGACAAGCTATCTTGACCCATCCCTTCCCCCTAAGAGTTTAGGAAAACCAATCTCTTGGGAAAATGAGCAACAGGAAGGAATTACAGTTGAATTTTATACAACATTTTTATAAGAAAATAGAAAACTAGGCACAGGAAAATATCTCTGTAGATAATGAAAGCTCTCCAGAAAAAAAGGCCACAGGACAGATGAAAACTAACTCAATATTTTTCAAATGAACTAATGGAGATTTTTTTCATGATAGAGTATGCAAAGAAAAAAAAAACACAAAACCGTATCAGTCAGAATGAGAAAAACTCAGAAATGAGGAGATAGAACTAAGAATAAAATACAAAAAAAAATTTTAAATCATTTTAAAATGTAACATAAATCCCATCACAAAAGAAGATATCCAAATGGCCAATAATAATGTGAAAAAAATGCTCAGTGTCACTAATCACCAGAAAGTCAAATTTAAGCCACAGCAAAGTATCACTTCATGCCCCCCCACCCCTGCATTAGAACGGCTAAAATCAAAAAGACTGATGATACCAAGCATTAGCAAGGATGTGGTGACAAATCCTTATACACTGGTAATGGGAATGGAAAATGGTACAGCTGCTTTAGAAAACTGCTTAGCAGTTTCTAATACAGGTAAAAATGCATCTGCCCTATGATCCAACACTTTGGCTCCAAGACTATTTTCCAAGAGAAATGAATGCATATGTTCTCACAAAGATTTATACAAGAATGTTCATCAGAGGGGCACCTGGGTGGCTCAGATGGTTAAGCGTCTGCCTTCAGCTTAGGTCATGATCCCAGGGTCCTGGGATCGAGCCCCGCGTCGGGCTCCCTGCTCAGCGGGGGGCCTGCTTCTCCCCCTTCCTCTGCTTCTCCCCCTGCTCATATTCTCTCTCTCTGTATCTCTGTGTCTTGAATGAATAAATTAAAAAAAAAAATAATGTTCATCAGAGCTATAATTTATAATAGCCAAAATCTGGAAACAACACAAATGTCCATCCACAGAAGAAAGAATAAATTGTGGTGTATAGATATGAACTGCCATAAGATTTTAAGAGGCTGGATATTGTAATGGATATTTTTTATTAATCTCAAAAAAACATTACTTTGAGTGGAAGATGTCAGGCATGAGAGTATATATAATTATCTTATGATCCGCTGATTTGAAACTCAAGAACAGGCAAGACCAATCTCCAGCAACAGAAGTTGGAATTTAGGAAGTAAGGGTTTTTACTGGAAAGAAGCATGAGGGAACTTTCTGCAATGATAGAAATTTCTATATCTTGATCTACCTGATGGCTACACAGCTGTGTACATATGTGAGGCAGGAGACTGCAAGACCACTCCCAAGTTCAGTGGTTTACCGAGAGGACTCAAAGGACTCAACATAGAGTCACAAGCATGGCTATAACGTATTACCAAAAAAAAAAAAAGATGCAAAGTAAAATCAGCAAAGAGAAAAAGCACATGGGGCAAAGTTCAGAGTAAACCAGAAGCAAGAGTCTAAGAGTCCCAGTGAAGTCACATAGGTTGTTAATTCCTACAGCAACAAATGTGATATGTGTAAAGTGCTGTCTCCAAGGGAAACCCATTAAAGACTCAGTGCCAAGATTTTTATTGGGAACTAATCACAAAGGTAGCTTCTGCCTAGCATGTACCAAATTACAAACTCTCAGAAGAAAAGCAAGTCTTCAGCATATACCATACTGTTCCCATGAATACACAATGAGCCACTTTTTAAAAATTTTTTCTGTTTATTTTTTTTAGCAACCCCTACACCAAATGTGGGGTTCGAACTCACAACCCTGAGATCAAGAGTCGCATGCTCTTCCAACAGCCAGCCAGATGAGCTTATGAGCCAATGAGCCATTCTTATCAGAAAACAACACAAACCCTCTCAAATTTCAAATTCTTAGCAACCTTGCAAGCAGGTCTTTCTAAGGATAGCAGTCAAGTCTTCTCGGCTAACACTTTCCTGCACAATATGTAAAAAAAAAAAAAAAAAACTCACCAAGCTATACATTTAAGATTTTGGTGTTTTACTTCATGTAGATTACATATCAGTTTTTAAAATTTAAACACATAAGTAATACGAATGACAGGCCCACAGATTCTCTTCTGTGAGCAGTTTGTCATGATAGTGAAATAAGACAATCATAAAGATTTTGGAGACCTACAAACAGGGCAAAGTAAAAAGGGGTTCTACCTCCCTCAACTTGCTAAGGCTCAGCTCTCTCTGGGGCATAATGGGTCCTGTATAATGTAATGGAAAGAACATGGCCTTTGGCATCAAACTGGTCTTAGAATCTGGCTCCATCATTTGCTAGCTTGGTGGTAACAGTCAAGATAATTCACTTATCTGAGCTCCAGTTCATCAGCAAGCTAAGGATGGTTATTTGCCACTGAAATGTTGTAAGGATTAAATGAAATAACACATGCAGTTGGCGCTCAAAAAAATGTCAAGTCCCTTACTACAGGAGATAAAACTCTGGAAGATAAGACATACATATGAAAAATTGTAAGGCATGAGAGAACTTGCTGAGTGCCATGAGGGTTGTTCTAAGTTTTCACTGCTATAGGAGACGGGGCAGAAAGGTTCCTGGTGGCCTGAAACAGAACTCCATGAGAAGTGGCACTTGAGCAGGTGATAGAATGTGCGGTAAGATTCTGAGATTCAGAGATGAAGACGGGGGCATTTTAGGACCAGGGAAGGGTACATGCAAATCCACAAGCTGGATTTGTCTTGGGCTTTTGTCAGTCCAAACTGCTGAGAAAACTAGCGTTGCTTTACCTACATGACTTGCTGTGACCCAGCCATTAGGGGGATCAAACATAATGCCATGCTGAACGGGGTGATACAGTGGGTTCTTCTACTCTGGACCTAAGGCCAGTGCCATTTTTGCCTCTTGACATAGAGCAATATGTAACACAGATATAACCCCAACCAGGAACACTACTGAATCCATAGGGCAAACGGTGGCTTCTATAGAAACATCAAACGCATGCACATCTTCCATTCATTACAGTCCCCTCAGACTCCACTCTTTTTTTTCCATTTATTCAGTAGGTATTTCTTGAGTGTGTAGTCTAGGCCAGGCATTGTGCTAGGATGAAATGTATGGGTCCCAGCCCCAAGGAGTTCACAGACTAGTCAGAAAGGACACATGTAAATGCATGGATTACACTAGAGAACAGTAGGGGCTTTAGGGTAGAGATGAATGAAAGACACCAGGATCACACAGGATAGGGCTGGGTCCTAGTTGGATGCATGTGGTTTCTATTTCAACAGTATTCTCACTGCTGACAGGTAAACTGAAAGATGGATCTGATAAGCCAGCTACTTTCCCAAACTGGTCAAATGAAGAAACACTGGGCTCTAGGTAAGGTCGGAGTGCCCTCTGCTGAAATAGGAAGCTGGAATCAGAAGACAAACTGTTCTAGTCTTGTTTATATTAAAAAACACTCTCTATACCCTTTTATTTGTAGAAATGAATAAATATCCTCTTTCCCTAATAATCCATCTTGAGTCTCATCGGATTCTTATGTTTATTGGTTTTGGAGGCAATAAAAGAGGACCAAGGAACATCAAACACATGTGAACATCACATGGCAAAACAGGCTCAAGCTAACTAGCATATAAAAGCTTTCCAGGTTGATTGGTGGGCTACGGAAATCCAAGGTGGGTTAGCCTAGGGCCTTTTCATAGAATGACTTCAACACTGGAGCCTCAACTCCTGGCAAGCTACCATGTGTTTTCATTCTCCCGTCCCAATATTTTATGTGGATGAAAAGAAATCCAGCCATGAAAGACATGGAGGAAACTTACCCGTATATGACTACAGGAAAGAAGCCAACTTGAACAGTGTATGTACCATAATGATTCCAACTGCATGATGTCCTGAAAAAAGTAAAACCATTGAGACAGAAAAAGATCAGGGGCTCCCAGGGGTGAGAAGGGAGAAATGCACAGGGCAGAAATGACTCTGGCGGACACATGGCATTGTACATTTGTCCAAACCCACAGAAAGCATAACACCAAGAGGGAACTGTAAGGTAAACTGTGGACTTGGGGTGATAATCGTGTGTCAACACAGGTTTATCAACAGTATCAAGTGTACCACTCTGGTGGGGGATGATGATAGTGGAGGAGGCAGCACTGGGGACGGGGAGGGATGATGTATATATGGGAACTCTCCTACTTTATGCTCAGTTTTACCGTGAACCTAAAAAATCAAGTCTATAAAAAAAAACAGAAAACATGAATCCCAGCTAAGTTCATAAGGGCAGAGCTCAGGAGGCAAAACAAGTTCATAAAAAGGTCATTTGTTTTACCATCTAAAGGAGCCGCAGACTGGAAGAGAGGATGTGTGTGTGAGGGAATGTATGATGGTGTGTATGATCAAAAAATGTCACATTCTTTCTTTCCTCTTGCCCAACCTCCATACCAAGCAACGAATCCCAAAGACAATGACAATCATTACATGTGGCTTACATTGTGACTGATTCAGGAAACACTGAAACATTCACTCCGAAGTAGCAGAGACTGTAATCTCAATTAACTCACTTTTTTAACATGCATTCCAGACTGTAGAGCTCACACAGATATTTGGATTGCAGTGTGACCCCAGAGGGGGAAGTGGCCTTCTTCAGGACCCTCCTCCAGCAGCCTGGGACGGTCCAGCTCTGCTGACGGACAGTGTGCTGAGAACACAGCGCTCGTTTGCTCTTATGCAATGGGAAATGCAGTAGCAACACCGTGGCTCATAAACGGGGAGGCTCTGTAATAAGGACTCATTAGCAAACGGGTTACCTTAAAGCAGCAATCGGGCGGGACTGCTAAAAGTCCGTGTCTTTCCTTTGGGCTGGATTATGTGACCTTAAGTCCTTTTTTCCACTCTGAATTAACTTCCCAAAATGGATCCCCTATTTTGACAAAGTGTGATTAATGGATTTTCAGAAATGTCCCAGGAGAAACACTGTAGTCATTGACTTAACTGGCATTGAGAGTAAAATAATTATTAGTTTTAGAAATTTTCCTTGCCTCTTTAATTATGGAGGCTAAATATTTCGTCATTCCTGATGAATAACATGCTAGCGCACATGAAAAGGTAAGGGGGAGGTCTCTTTAAACAGGTGCTGAATGCCATACTTGCAATAAACATCCCCAGCCACCATGAGTCCCTACATCTGGTAGAGATTTTGTAGCCACCAACATCTGGAATTTAATTTGCTACATGTAGTAGAAACCCTTTTCATTAAAAAAAATTAAAAAAATTCTTCTTTATTCAAAGTAATTTGCAGTCTTTTATAATTCACTCACACGCACCCCTACACACCCCCTTGGGAAAAAAAAAAAATCTCCACAATGCCTACTGTGAAGACCCTAGGAATTTTTTGGCTTTGCAAAATAGTAACTTAATGCAATTCAAGCGAGGTTATTCCAATTCCTTTTTCCTCATTTCAATGCATTGATGAGCTCTGGCCTTATAATTAAAGTGGCCTCTTATGTTATTTCAGCCTAACTATTCAATGGTGTCATCTACTTATTCCATGGCCTGTGGATTCAACAGTACATAGGAAGGCATGGTAAGAGGTGGCAGGATGAGCGTGAGGGGTGCAGCAGCAAGTTCATTTGTGTTTATTGCATACAATGTTCTTTTCCTGTGGAAATGGGCTTTTGTGACAGTTCTTTTCCTAGTTTCGTGGATTGCCTGCCCCACTGCAAAAGGCCTATCAATAGACACCCTTACTTTCATTTGTGAGACCCCACCACCATTTCCTGGAGAGAAAAGTGGCTTAGATTTCAGCACAACATAAAACATATTCCAAGACATTTCTTGAATGGAGTTAGGATATTTTTTTTTTAAAGATTTTATTTATTTATTTGACAGAGAGAGAGACAGCAAGAGCAGGAACACAAGCAGGGGGAGTGGGAGAGGGAGAAGCAGGCTCCCCGCTGAGCAGGGAGCCCGATGTGGGGCTCGATCCCACGACCCTGGGATCATGACCTGAGCCACTCAGGCACCCCTGGAGTTAGGATATTTAAAGAAAACCTAACAGACAGACCTTCGGTAAGATGGCTCTTGCTCTTTTATGTTTTGCCATCTTCAAATATGGCGTCAACCCAGGTCCAGAAAGCAAGAAGGAACCATTCGATAATATTAGCCCCCTTGGTCAGTCTCAGTGATGGCAGGGTGCCCCCAGGACAAAAGGCTAGAAGCTGACATTTAGATCCTGAATGTGTCTTTCTCAATTCTTTTGTAAACTTGGCCTATGGACAGTGTCCTGCGCCATATAAGTCAGTAAGTACTTCTCAGAATGATTTCCTCCTCCTTTGAAACATCCCGAAAGGAAAGGAAACGTTGACTCTGACTTTTCCCTCAATTACTCATACTCAGCATTTCCTACGATCACTAACACCCATCTCATTAAAAGAAAACTGTCCTCAAACAGTTACAGCTGTTACAAAAATGTTTTGTTCCTTTCTTCCATCTATTTCTCCTTACAACAAATTTTCCCTTTGGGTCAAATACATCAGATTCAATCTGCTAAAGCACTCCGTTATTTTTCTAATAATTGAAATGTGAATTGATTGCCTGCAAAAAAACATGTTTGGTCCAGAAAAACACATCCCTGTAGGTGGGACCTTTTGAAATGGGAAGGTTACATATGGGAAATATACAATATGGCAACAGTTTAGGTTGGTTCCCCTACGTCGGTACCAGCTGCCCTTCCAGTAGTCTTTAGCTTTAAGACGAAATGAAACCTAAAGTTGGGGGAGTAAAGGAGGACTTGTGGTGGGCTTTGTATTGTATATGAGATTGGGAACATATGTTTTTTAAGGAAAGGAAGCCTGACACAGTGAAACATTTTGACACAACAAAGGAAGGAAATTGATCTAAGTGTCTGTCTGTAATGTGCCATTTGCTGTGATCAGTCTCTCATTCAAGCCTGATCTCTGGCGTCCCTGTTTGTATTGGAGCCATTTCCTGCATGATAGTACATTCCTGTTTGACACACCATGCCTGGGAAAAGGCAGTATCACCTACCCCCACCCAGGCAGACACAAGCTCTAAGACGTCATCAGAACTCTTCCGTTTCCGTTGCTGGGCGTTGGTTATTCTGCAGGGCTTGCATCTTTCTCTATTGACTTCCTGCTCAGTTAAGGGAAAACTATCGAAGTGTCCAAAGACTTGGTTTCAAGATGAATTGGCAAAGCTTAGAAAAGGAAGACAAGAAAGAGGAAATATATTTCAAGGTCAAAGATTTTATCATCAGAATTTCGAAGCCTCATAGACTTTATCTGTTCCTTGCTACTCAAAGTGTGATCCCTGGACCAGCAGCATCGAATTACATGGTTGCCTATTGCAAATGCAAAACCTCAGACCCTACCTAAGAGCTACTAAATCAGAATCTGTATTTAAACATGATACTCAAGTAATTTGTGTGCACCCTTCAGTTTGAGAGACAAGGATCTCAACCCATTTATTTACAGACAAAGAAACAGTCTCAAGTAAGTGGCTTGTGCCAAACCATAAAGTTATACACCAGAGCAGCTATGACAAGGACCTTAATGAATACGAATGCTTCAGTTAATCTACTTCTGCCGTTATGTGAAAGGAAGACATACAGCTCAAATGCCCCAGGAACAAAATTCCTTCAAACTCATCACCATCTTTCAACTCACAGGCCAAACCAATTTCCCCTTATCCACCAGAGACTCTTCACTTCTGTCTTCATCATCTTGGAGTCCATTACAATCCTCCTCCTCCTGCAAACCCCTGAACTTTTTAGGCTCCTTTCTCATAGCACCTACCATGAATGAACTCAACCACCCATGTTCTCCATACCTGTACCCAAACAGCTGAGTAAAGCTGGAGAAAAATTACTCCACTGAATAGATTGCTATCACTTCACATTTAAAATCAAACCTCAGCCAAACCCTTAGCAGGGCCGATTAATCTTGCTGTTTTTCTCTAGGAGTAGCTTTTCCACCATTTTTATACCTTTTCCAATTTCCTTACACTTACCATCATGCACTCTCAAGTAATGACTTATCTCCAACTTCAGAGGTCATAAAAGGAATTAGCCATCAAACCCCTCAATTTCCCACCACTGATTCTAAATCGACATAACTTTCTGCATCTGCCCACACTCATCTTCTCCTGGTCCCCTTTTTACAGTAGTTAAATCACCCATCTCCTAACAAAGGCTGGGTCAGAATAGATGCTGTGAAACTCATTCACTGTCCTCTTCTCTGGAAGGGACTGCCGCTCCATAGATCACTTCTCTTCCCTAAATATGCCACATGCACACATTCTTGCTTCTGAGTCCATTTCATCAGCATTCAGGTTTATTCTAGTACCTCCCTTCTTAAACAAGAAGCAAACTAGCAAAATCTTAGAGAAAATCTCTCTAATTCAATCCCTATTTCAATGCTTTCATTCATAGGTAGCTTGTAAAGTTCTCCACACATGTAGTCTGTGCTTTTTCATCTCTCATTCACTATTTTTCTAAAGATTTTATTTATTTATTTATTTATTTGACAGAGAGAGAGAGAGAGAACAAGCAGGGGGAGCAGGGATGGAGAGGGAGAATCAGGCTCCCTGCTGAGCAGAGAGCCCAACTTGGGACTCCATCCCAGGACCCTGGGATCATGACCCGAGCTGAAGGGAGATGCTTAAGGGACTGAGCCACCCAGGCACCCCACTTATTCACTATTTTTCAGAATAACTTCATTGCTGTATGATCATTTTTTAATTTAATTAATAGGAAAAAATTAAAGAAGAAAGCAAAAAAAAAATTACTGGAACTCTCACAATCCCAAAATATGCATCTTTTTTCCTTTGTAACATTTTTTCATCCAAAAAGAAGATGGATAGGTAGGGGAGGAGATGTAAAATATAAAGTGAAATTGTACTTTAAGTACAATCTTTTTAAAGTAAAATTTAATTTTTCTTGAATTTAACAGAAGAAATGTTTAGAAAATAAAATTAAGACTGACTCCTTACTTTGAACAATAAGGAAATTCGCCTTTTGTAATTCACATTTTTAGTTTCATAAGTTATATTATTATTTGAACTTTGTCAAGGTTTTTAATACTTAAAATCTGTTTTGTGATTATAAGCCTCCAAGTACTCAGTCCTGGTTTTCCATTTAAATGTATCTCATCCTGAACACTGATCGTTTTTACCATAGGTTTTCCATTCCTGAGTATATTCAATACATATGTTTGGGGTATCTGGACACTGGGGAGATGAGTATGAAAAATGGGTAAGATCCCTGCACTCACAGAACTTAAATTCTAAAGGGGGAGAAAGAAAATAAGGTAAAACAAAACAAGATACTTCTCAGACTATGTGTAATAAGTGCTATGTATGTAAGGATACCTGATGAATAAGTAGGGGAGAAAGCTATTTTAGCAAAGAAAGACATCTCTTTAGATGTGACATGTAAGCTGAGTCCTGAATAATTCAAAAGACTCCATCACTAAAAGGACTTAGAGGAGAAACCTTCTACATGGAAGGAACAGAAAATGCCTAAGGTAAAAATAAGTGTGGCTTGTTTAAGTACCAGAAAGAAGGTCAAGGTAGCTACAGCTTAGTGGGAGAGTAGGAGAGGAGCCTATGTGGTCAGAGAGATAGTCAGGAGTCATTTCACACAGATAATTTCAGATGATGAAATTCAAAATGCAATGTAAAAGCTTTAGAAGGTGTAAGCAAGAGGCGGGAAGAGGGATGTGAACTGACTGACATTTTTAGAAGACCAATTTGACTGCTGTGTAGAGGATGACCTGAAAGAAGAGGTGGGATGAAAAAATAGAAGCAGAAAGTCCAGTTAAGAGTTAATAGTAGCAATCCAGGCAAGAGACGATGATGTGGACTAGGGCAGTAAGAGTGAAGACACGGAGAGTGACATCTTTGGGATATACATCACAAGTAAAATGGATGGAACTTCCTAGAGCGGATGGAATGACTGATGGAGGAATAAGAAAAATGGAACCAAGGACAAATTCTAATGCTTTGTTTGGTTGGTTGGTTGGCTGGTTGGTTGGTTGGTTGGTTGGTTTTGTTCTACTTGAGCAACTGGGTTAAAATTAGTGCCACTTACTGAAATGGGCAAGGCTGGAGAAGTAATAGGTTGGATTAAGAACAGGGATCCAGGAGTGTCACATTTCAGATATCTATCAGAAATCCAGTAGACAAGAGGTATCTATGTCTAGTCTAGAGTTCAGTGGAGAGAGAAATTTAGAAGTGGTCAACATATGGGTAAAATTAACACCAGGAGGAAAATCACCACGGGTAGACAGTGATCTTCAGTCCTCACAGTGCAACAAAATCCTTTGAGTTTTAAGAAATACTCACACCCAGTTCTCTAACCCCAAAACAGCATATGTGAAGATTCAACATGGCACCAATGTACATAGAAAACTGGACCCAGGACTAAGCCTTTGGATACAGTCACCTCTGGAGGTTGGGAAAAGGAGAATCCCGTAAAGAACACCAAGAAGGAAGAGCTAGGGAGAAAGGAGAAGTAGGTGTTGTCCTAGAAGCCAAGCAAAGAAAGTGATTCATGAAGGATGGCGAGGCCACTCTGCTGCTGAGACATTGAGAAAGATGAGAATCAAGTATCTATGGAGGAGGAAGCCAAATGACCATCTGTTTATTTTTATCAGGTAAAGGGAAGCCATCAGCTAAGAGAGTGTAGGGACAGAGTGATACTAAAGGTTGTAGGAGAGAGAGGAAAGTATATAAAGATCATTTTGAAGATTTAGAGAGGAAGGAGAACACACAAAGAAAGCCAGGAAGTGTCAAATGCTCTTCTAAAAATAATGGGCCTAAGTTTAAAGTGGGACTGGTCATTCTATTTGTATTATTTACTCCAACCTCATTCAGGTGCTCAAAGAAGCAGATGGTTGGATTTAATCATGGTAGGGTTTTTGTTTAGAGTTTTGTTTTATTTTTTGTTTGTTTGCCAAGTGAATATAATAAAAGAAGAGAGAGAGGCAACACAGTGAACTTATACCCTCGCTTCCTCAGGGTTGATTACAGTGACAGCCCATAGCATAAAAGCCTTCAATATGGGATATCTCTTGCTCTAAACCAAGCACCAGCCATACCAGAAATGCTATCGTTCCAGGGAGAATTTGCCAAAAAGAGAAAATAAAACAACAACAGAAGTATTACTCCTACTTTCAAGGAGTGCATTAAGTAAAGCTAAGCTGGACACAGGGAGTGAGAGGAGAAAGGTTGATGAATTATGAAACGCGGCAGGTCATTGGGCTGGTAATCCCAGTGAATTGGAAGAATTGGTAGGATGTGGACTTGAGAGTGAGCCAGAAGCCCAGTCATGTGAGACTCTGTTCTAATTGCTTTCAAACCTTGCATTTTCCTTCTGGGTGCACTCTGAAATCTTCAGCTTTCTCTCTACGGAAATCATTTGAATTTCAGCTGTGTGTACTCTGTTGTCTTTAATTTATGCAAAAGTTTTGTAATGATGTTGTTTTGGTCCTTAATTTGTTCCCTTAGCTCTGAAATTTTCTGCATTTCATGCTGTTGTTTTTTTACCATTCTATCCTTCAGTTCTTATTTTTTATGTTCCTGTTCTAATAAAGAATGCCTGGGGTGCCTGGGTAGCTCAATCAGTTATGCAACCAACTCTTGATTTTGGCTCAGGTCATGATCTCAGGGTCATGATCTCAGGGTGGTGAGATTGGGCCCTGCGCTGGGCTCCGCACTGAGCATGGAGCCTGCTTATGATTCTCTCTCCCTCTCCTGCCCCTCCCCCCTCTAAAAACAAATTCCTGTTCATACTTCTTTTATGACCCAAAGCACCCATGGAAATATTGATTGAACTATTCATCTGTGTTTTACCCACTATGTTCTCACTCCTTCACTTCTTCACCCTCTCCTTCCCTTCCTTCTTTCCTTTTTTCTTTTCATTCCCTTGTTCCTTCCTCCCTCCCTTCCTTCCATCCATCCACCCTTACTTCCTTCTACCTTGGCCCTTCCTTCCCTATCTCCTTCCCCTTACTTCCTTCAACTCTCTCTTCCTTTCTTCCCACTTCCCTTTTTTCCTTCCTTCCTTCTTCTCCATCTATCTAGCACCATGTGTTTTGTTTTTTACCCACCTTTAAGGTGGACAGCTCTAACCAAACTTCTCTTTGCTCAGACAGAATGCAAGTCGGTTCTCACTGACATCTTTGCAGCTCATTTGAGACTGCACTGTTTTCTCCCGAGTTATGGGCTAAAGAGTGAATATTGTTTTAGATTCATTTTTCCATAGTCTGTGGTGCAAAGAAAAAGGAGAGAGCTCTGCTGGGGCTCTGGGTAACCTTAATTTGAGGACACAAGTTCTTCTATTTTTTTCAGAAATTTTCTTAATATCCTAAGAATTCACATCACCTAACTGTGAGTGCTGTCCCCCACTAAAACTATTCCATGGGGCAAGGGTGCCCAGACTTTTTCCTATGCTACCTGCTCACTTCATTCATCTGCTTCTCCAGAAATTTGGCAATATTTATAAAAATTTTATAAGAACTTTCACCTACTGGGGCATCTGGCTCATTTAAGCGTCCAACTCTTGATTTTAGCTCAGGTCATGATCTTAGGGTCGTGAGATCAATTCCCTGTGTCAGGCTCCATGCTAGGCGTGGAGCTTGCTTAAGATTCTCTCTCCCTCTTCCTCTCTTATTAAAAAAAAAAAAAATCACCTATTATCTCCCCTTGTGCTGCTTCTGGAAGGTGGAAGTGGGCAAGAAGCCATGCTAAGCACAGCCACCACAGAATCTCCTGATTCTCTCTATGGCTACCAGGTTCTCACAGTTAGAGAGTGAGATTATAACCATTTCCCTGCTCGCTTGCTGCTGCTGAACTCATTGCTGGTTTCTACCATGTTTGTTGTTTGAGGAATAGAGATTTTTCTGATCCTCTTTCACACTACTGTCTAGCAGGGAAGCAGCAGAAATGGAGTCTCTGCCCTGGGAGAGCTCACATTCTAGTGGAGGGAGAAAACCAACCAAACAACCAACCTCACAAAGACAGGAAAGCTTCACAGTATTTCAACAGAAATAAAAGGCAGGGAAAATAACATCTCTTTAGAAGTGTCTCACTAATTTTACCGTTTGCTCCGTGGATCAATGACTCACAGGAGTCCAGTCCTACAAAAGAGCACATCACAGGCAGCCCCGTGGCTTAGCTGCATGGAAGCTTGACGGGAGACTGCTATTATGTGGGTTGAGATCCCACACTTAATGGCAACAGTAGGTACTTGGGATAGTCATGGAGGCAGTCACAGGTTAGACTCACTAAACCAGTTCTGTCAACTGGTTCGCAGCACATACAGGGAAGCCCTGATCTGTAGGGTTCGCAAATTTCTGTGGTCGACTCAGACCATGCAATTTCAAGCTATGAGCAATCTCGTAACCAGCTTGAAAAGTCCTGACTATTTAACAGTGGACTCTGGGAGCAAGAGGCAAGCCTTTGAGCCTGTGACCATGAGGACGGCTGCTCTGGGACCCGAGCCGCAGTCCTCGCTTTTGGAATGGCTTTGCCTCTCTTAGTCTCCATATTGTCATTTTTATAAGAGGATCAATGGCATCTAGCTGAGGGAAGTTTGTGAAGGTTAAATCAGATAATGAGTTGTCCATAAAATCTCCCTAATTCATCAAGAACATACAGTGGAGGGTCTACTTGTGAGCTGAGCTCTGAACCAGGGATTTTGAGGAATCTCAAAATCACCAAAGACAGGTTTGCACACGTGGTCTCAGTATAACTCAGGCATGAAGGTGCATTTCCTTCTCTCAGGTCCTCTTTCTCCCACACATATGTGTCCAGTTTAAGCCACCTGAGTGTCCAGGAGTGACAACCGAGCCTCCTACTCTAATCCTGACTCCGTGGGGGCTTCTGACCAGGTATTCTGACTTTGGTTCCACGACCTCCTCATTTGGAAGAAGCAGCTCGTTCTCAACACTCAGGCCTGGAGACCTCAGAGGGAAGTTTTGCACAGTAGATGGGATTAAGTAAGAATTTTACCTCCCCCCATAGCCTCTGGTCCATTATTATATGTGACCCTGAGAATCCCTCTGCTCAAAGTCTCCTAAATAGGGAAATCCACAAAAGGCAACCAGGTTGCCAGTGGCCACATCAGCCAAGGCATGTTTCTATCCTGGAAGACAAAGTACAGCCCGTGTCTTCCCTGGATAGCTGAGCTCTGCCCCCTGAGCAAAAACCTCCTTGTGGCAAGGCAGAAAGCACTAGGTCTGGATCCAGACAAAGGCCTCGGTTCTCTCATCAATAACCTGGGCGTCATATACACACTTCACAGTGTCATGTAAACACCAACTCAGATCATGTATGTAAAACATTCAGTCTAGCGGCTCATTAACGTTAGCTCACATTATTGTTAAGTACATCTGCTTATGATTAAGGATCTCTTTCTAGTCTTTGAGAAGCATTACCTCATATGACTGTCTTAAAACATGTGCCTTTAAGTAAACCTCCAACTTACCATTCAGGACTTGTTTCACTGTGTTGTTATTTTTTAATTATTTCAAAAAGTCTTCTACGATCCTTTATGCTGTTTTGCCGACAGGAATTTCTTTGTGTGGTTTCGCTGTAGATGTCAGTTTTGACTGTTATAAAAATCTTATTCAAGAGTCATTTGTTCAACCTTTTTTGAAAAATCCTTTTATCTAATTTCTATTACTTCCCTTTTTTCTTTATTTTTATAATGCAGACTGCGAAGGAACCGGGCCAGGATGATAGCCATGGGGAAATTTTTAGGGGAGGCTAGACCCATTTATTCACTTCACACACATCTGTTGAGTACATGTCTCATGCCCCTGTGCCAGGCACTACTCCAAGAACTGAGGACACAGAGAACACAAACACAGTCCTTGGCCTCAAGGACCCTAGTGATTAAGTAGAAGATACAGACAAGCCAAGTGGTAATAAATGTATGGTGTGAGAAACGCTAGATACAAAACTTCTGATGCTACCGAGCCTGTGGGTCAGAGTAAGCTACACTGGGAAGGAAGGAGACAGAGAAGCATTTTGTAGTTTGGAAGTGACAACTGAGTGACTGAGGTATAGTCAGCCAAGAAAGGGGACAAGGAAGTCCCAGACAGAGGGAACAGCACATGCTTAATTACAAAACCACGACAGAGACTGGTATGCTCAGAGAACCATGTGCAGTTTGATTTTGTGAGAAATCAGGAACAGGGAATGGAGGTTCCCAAGGTGAGGCTCTGTGAGCCAGTTCAACCAACTTATACTGTACCCTAATGGCAATGGGGAGTGATCAAAGGACCTTAATCAGGGGAATGAAGAGACCAGATCTGTTCTTGGAGAGGTTGCTTGGGAGGGATATGGAAAGACTTAAAGGGGGAGAAAGCCTGAAGATGGAGAGACCACTTAGTAGATGAGTACAACAGGCAGAAAATGAGGAAGGTCAAAGCCAAGGCAATAGCAGTGGGATGCAGAGAAGCAGAGAGCTAAAGAGACATGAAATAGCCAGATCAATAACTCTTGGTCACCATATAGATGTGCTAGGTAAGGGCGACAGAAGGATCAAAGTTGATTCTTAAATGCTTGACCTAGGCATCTAGACAGAGAGATTATAGTGGCATTCGTTGACAGGAAGCACAGGGAGAAGGTGGATGTAAGGGGTAAATAGTTACCCACATTTAGGTATCCTAGGTTGAACTGCCCATAAAATATCCAGACCAGATAGAAAGAGTGGTGCAGTAAACATGTTACAATATGTATGCGTACAAATCATTACATTGTGTGTCTTAAATTTACAGTGTTATCAGTGATATCTCAACAAAGCCTGTGGTGGGGGAAGTGGTGAAATAAATCTAGTTTGGAGTCTAAGAGACAGATCTAAGGAGGACATAAGTGGTAATCAAAGTCAGAGACACATGTCAAGAATGAGCAGAATGTGGGGCGCCTGGGTGGCTCAGTCGGTTAAGCATCTGCCTTCGGCTCAGGTCATGATCCCAGGGTCCTGGGATCGAGCCCCACATCGGGCTCCCTGCTCGTTGGGAAACCTGCTTCTCCCTCTCCCACCCCCCACTGCTTGTGTTCCCTCACTCGCTGTGTCTCTCTCTGTCAAATAAATGAATAAAATCTTAAAAAAAAAAAAAAAAAAAAAAAAGAATGAGCAGAATGAGAAGAGAATGGAGGATCAAGGAAGCAAGCCTGAGGATCATAAATACCAAAAAAGAAGAGACGTGGAAAGACAAAGCCAAAGAGTTATAAAGGAAATAAGAAGAGTTGGAAATCATATTAATACTCAAGTTTCAAGACTCAGGTCAGGTACCACCTTCTCCAGAGAAGCCTTCTCTTGGTCTCCCCCCACCTCACCACCCTGTTTCTGCTGTTTGCTCATGAGCAGAGTTAGAGCCCAGCACCCATGACCTTCTATTGAAGCACAATTTCCCCGTCTCCTCCATACCCCCAATCTCCAGCCTCTAAAGCTCTCAAGGACAGGGTCCAAATCTTACTCATCTCCATACCTCTGGCACCTAGGTTGGTTTCTGGTACATCCTATCTGTCCCATCAATAAATGTTCATTCAACTAAATTGAAATCACGGCAAGAAAGGCATTCAATAAGAGGAAAGAATCCACTTTATGAACTACTTCCAAGAAGCCAAGTCAAAACACGGTACTTAGCCACAGGCAGTGAACTGACAATGTTCTTGGCAAGAGAACTTAGTGAACTAAGGGAGGCAGAAACCAAACAACCATGGAAGTGGATCGAGACAGTGTCAAAAGTACCAGCAGCTTTCTCTTTTAGGGAATTTGATGGTCAAGGGTTATGTCACTGCATGTAAGAGCTGGTCAGAAAAGGATTTTCACCCTAATGTCTTCATTTAGTGACAAAGTTCTCAAAAATCAATGCTGTTAAAGGAGACATGAATAAGCATAGTGGAAATGGGAAGGTCACGGAAAATCAAGAGGGATTTTTTTTTTTAAGTTGGAAGATAGTGAAGCATAACTGTAGACCAAAGGGAAATAAAAACACGTGAGGAGAGAATAAAAACACCAGAGTCAGAGGCACCACTGATAAACTGATGTTCTGAGAAAGCAAAATGAGAGGAGATCCAGTGAATAGATGTAGAAGGAAGGCCACTGTTCTCACAGAAATGGACGGGAATGAAAGGAATAAAGGCTTTGGATTCAGACCCATGGGTCAGGAAGCAGAGGAGGAGAAGCTCAGGTGGGAATGCCTACTGACCTCTATTTTCCTGACTGAATGCTAGACGGCATCCTCTGCTGAGTGTGGGGCACTGCTCGGGAGCGTTAGGAGACCGGTGAAGGTGTGTGCAGTTGAGGACAAACAAGAAGTTGCTAACTGGAGAAGTGCAGGAAGGTTACCATGCAGTGTGAAAGATGCTGCCAGCTTGCTGCTTGCCAACAGCCCACTCCTGCCCCCACAGGGCCCCTGCTGCGGGACTTCCACAGCTTTGCATAGCACCTGTATGAATAAAAGACCCAAGCTGACATAGGAGGATGGAGAAGGACCCTGCTGTGTGGCACTGGGTTATAAGAATTATGTTTATGGGGGGGAGGAGCAAGATGGCGGAGGAGTAGGAGACCTGGATTTCGTCTCCTCTCAGGAATTCAGCTGGATAGGGATCAAACCATTCTGAACACCTACAAACTCAACAGGAGATTGAAGAAAAGAAGAGCAACAACTCTCTCATCAGAAAAGCAACCACTTTCTGGAAGGTAGGACGTGCGGAGAAGTGAACCCGAGGCGATATTCGGGAGGATAGACGGCGGGGGAGGGGCCTCCGTCGGCCGCTTCTGGCAAGTGATAGAACCACGGAGCACAAAATCGGAACTTTTAAAAGTCTGCTCCGCCGAGGGACGTCACTCTGGTGGCTCAGCGGGGGGTGGAACCCTCCGGGACAGTGTGGTCTCAGGACCCTCGGGGTCACAGAAAGACCGGGGGTGCCTGAGGGCGGCAGAGCTCCCAGGTACCGGAGCAGGGAAGCCGGCTGCAGAGGCGGAGCCCAGGCGCGGGCCCTCAGCTCGGGGTGGCCATAAACCGGGATCCGCGGCCCAGTCGGGCCCCTGCTCCTCCAGCAGGGACCCCACAAGCGGCAGATCCGGGGAGACTCCCCTTCCTCCCCGGGGAGGAGCCGCGCGGGAGCGCACCGCAGGGATCTGCTGGGTTTGGAGACTCCACCCGGGGTCGGGGGCCGGAGATAGAAACGCGCGGTCACGGGCCGGGCGAGCACGGAGTGCGGCCGGAGATGGGGAGACGGGAGTGACTGACGGCTTTTCTCTGGGGGCTCACTGAGGAGCGGGCCCCGAGTTCTCGGCTCCTCCGGGCGGAGATTGGGAGGCCGCCATTGTCACTCTCGGCCTCCAAAGCTGGACGGAAAGCTCGCAGGGAACAAAAGCCCCGGAGAGCAAACCCGAGCAGATCACTTAGCCGGGAGGGGGCAAGGGCGGGGCAATTCCGCCTCCGGCAGAGACATTTGGGAACCACGGCAACAGGCCCCTCCCCAGAAGATCAGCGAGAACAGCCGGCCAAGACCAAGTTTACCGATCAATGAGAACAGCAGAACTCCAGCGCTAGGGGACTACTGCACATAGAATTCACGGCTTTTTTACCATGATTCTTTAGTCTTTCAGAGTTAATTTTTTTTTAACTGTCTTTTTTTCTTTTTTTTCTTTTTGAATTTTTCTTTTTCCCTTTTTCAACCAACATCTTATCAATCCCTTTTTTTAAAAAACATTATTTTTCATTTTTAGAGTCATATTCTATCCCTTCATAGTAGTTACCCGTATTTTTGGCATATATATATAAGTTGTTCTCTCTTTAAAATTTTGAGATAGTTTCTTCTAACAGATTAAAATATACCCTAAATCTCTAGTATATGGTTTTTTCTACTCCCCTGCCTGATCACATTCTCTCCCTTTTTTTCCTTTTTTCTCTTTTTTTAAATCCTCTTCTTTCTTTTTCAAACAACTTCCTATCAATTCCTTTTATAAAATTTTTTATAATTTCCATCTTTACAGTCATATTCCATCCCTTCATCATATCAACCCTTATTTTTGTACATATATAAGTTTTTCTTTCTTTAAAATTTTGGGAGGCACTTTCTTCTAAAAGACCAAAATACACCCCAAATCTAGTGTGTGGCACTGATCTATATACCAGCCTGATCATATTTGATCACATTCTGTTTTTGTTTTGTTTTGTTTTGTTCTGTTTCTGTTTGTTTTTATCTTTTTCTTTTTTCTTTTTTTTTTTTTCTTTTTCTTTTTTCTCCCTTTCCCTTTCTTTTCCCACTGCTTCAGGTCTTTTCTGATTTGTTTAGAGTATATTTTCTGGGGACGTTGTTAACCTGCTAGCATTTTGTTCTCTCATTAATCTATTCTCCTCTGCACAAAATGACAAGATGGAAAAAGTCACCTCAACAAAAAGAACAAGAGGTAGTACTGACTGCCAGGGACCTACTCAATATGGACATTAGTATGATGTCAGATCTAGAGTTCAGAATCATCACTTTAAAAATACTAGCTGGGCTTGAAAAAAATATGGAAGTTATTAGAGAAACCCTTTCTGGAGAAGTAAAAGAACTAAAATCTAACTAAGTAGAAATCAAAAAGGCTATTAATGAGGTGCAATCAAAAATGGGGGCACTAACTGCTAGAATAAATGAGGCAGAAGAGAGAATCAGTAATATAGAAGATGAAATGATAGAAAATAAAGAAGCTGAGAAAAAGAGAGATAAACAACTACTGGATCACGAGGGCAGAATTCGAGAGATAAGCGATACCATAAGGCGAAACAACATTAGAATAATTGGGATCCCAGAAGATGAAGAAAGAGAGAGAGGGGCAGAAGGTATAATGGAGCAAATTATAGCAGAGAACTTCCCTAATTTGGGGAAGGAAACAGGCATCAAAATCCAGGAAGCACAGAGAACCCCTCTCAAAATCAATAAAAATAGGTCAAGACCCCGACATCTAATAGTAAAACTTACGAGTCTCAGAGACAAAGAGAAAATCCTGAAAGGAGCTCGGGAGAAGAGATATGTAACCTACAATGGTAAAAACATTAGACTGGCAACAGACCTATCCACAGAGACCTGGCAGGCCAGAAAGGACTGGCAGGATAGATTCAGAGCACTAAATGAGAAAAATATGCAGCCAAGAATACTATATCCAGCTAGGCTGTCATTGAAAATTGAAAGAGAGATAAAAAGCTTCCAGGACAAACAAAAACTAAAGGAATTTGCAAACACAAAACCAGCCCTACAAGAAATCTTGAAAGGGGTCCTCTAAGCAAAGAGAGACCCTAAAAGCAACATAGACCAGAAAGGAACACAGACAATATACGGTAACAGTCACCTTACAGGCAATACAATGGCACTAAATTCCTATCTTTCAATAGTTACCCTGAATGTAAATGGGCTCAATGCCCCAATCAAAAGACACAGGCTATCAGACTGGATTAAAAAACAAGACCCATCAATATGCTGTCTGCAAGAGACTCATTTTAGAACCAAAGACACCCCCAGATTGAAAGTGAGGGGGTGGAAAACCATTTACCATGCTAATGGACACCAAAAGAAAGCAGTCCTTTCTGGCCTGCCAGGTCTCTGTGGATAGGTCTGTTGCCACTTCCCAGGGGAATTCTACCAAACATTTAAAGAAGAATTAATACCTATTCTTCTGAAACTGTTCCAAAAAATAGAAATGGAAGGAAAACTTCCAAACTCGTTTTATGAGGCCAGCATTACCTTGATCCCAAAACCAGACAAAGACACCATCAAAAAGGAGAATTACAGACCAATATCCCTGATGAACATGGATGCAAAAATTCTCACCAAAATACTAGCCAATAGGATCCAACAGTACATTAAAAGGATTATCCACCACAACCAAGTGGGATTTATCCCTGAGCTGCAAGGTTGGTTCAACATCCGCAGTTCAATCAATGTGATACAATACATTAACAAAACAAAGAACAAGAATCATATGATCCTCTCAAGAGATGCAGAAAAAGCTTTTGACAAAGTACAGCATCCTTTCTTGATCAAAACTCTTCAGAGTATAGGCATGGAGGGTACATACCTTAGTATCATAAAAGCCATCTATGAAAAACCTACAGCGAATATCATTCTCAATGGGGAAAAACTGAGAGCTTTCCCCCTAAGGTCAGGAATGCGGCAGGGATGTCCACTATCACCACTGCTATTCAACATAGTATTGGAAGTCTTAGCCACAGCAATCAGACAACAAAAAGAAATCAAAGGCATCCAAATCGGCAAAGAAGAAGTCAAACCCTCATTCTTTGCAGATGATATGATACTTTATGTGGAAAACCCAAAAGACTCCACCCCAAAACTGCTAGAACTCATACAGGAATTCAGTAAAGTGGCAGGATATAAAATCAATGCACAGAAATCAGTGGCATTCCTATACACCAACAACAAGACAGAAGAAAGAGAAATTAAGGAGTCGATCCCATTTACAATTGCACCCAAAACCATAAGATACCTAGGAATAAATCTAACCAAAGAGACAAAGGATCTGTACTCAGAAAACTATAAAATACTCATGAAAGAAATTGAGGAAGACACAAAGAAATGGAAAAATGTTCCATGCTCATGGATTGGAAGAACAAATATTGTGAAGATGTCAATGCTACCTAGAGCAATCTACACATTCAATGCAATCCCCATCAAAATACCATCCACTTTTTCCAAAGAAATGGAACAAATAATCCTAAAATTTGTATGGAACCAGAAAAGACCCCGCATAGCCAGAGGAATGTTGAAAAAGAAAAGCAAAGCTGGCAGCATCACAATTCCGGACTTCCAGCTCTATTACAAAGCTGTCATCATCAAGACAGCATGGTACTGGCACAAAAACAGACACATAGATCAATGGAACAGAATAGAGAGCTCAGAAATGGACCCTCAACTCTATGGTCAACTCATCTTTGACAAAGCAGGAAAGAATGTCCAATGGAAAAAAGACAGTCTCTTCAACAAATGGTGTTGGGAAAATTGGATAGCCACATGCAGAAGAATGAAACTGGACCATTTCCTTACACCACACACAAAAATAGACTCCAAATGGTTGAAAGACCTCAATGTGAGACAGGAGTCCATCCAAATCCTAAAGGAGAACACAGGCAGCAACCTCTTTGACCTCAGCCGAAGCAACTTCTTCCTAGAAACATCACCAAAGGCAAAGGAAGCAAGGGCAAAAATGAACTATTGGGACTTCATCAAGATAAAAAGCTTTTGCAAAGCAAACAGTCAACAAAACCAAAAGACAACCGACAGAATGGGAGAAGATATTTGCAAATGACATATCAGATAAAGGGCTAGTATCCAAAATCTATAAAGAACTCATCAAACTCAACACCCAAAGAACAAAGAATCCAGTCAAGAAATGGGCAGAAGACATGAACAGACATTTTTCCAAAGAAGACATCCAAATGGCCAACAGACACATGAAAAAGTGCTCAATATCACTCGGCATCAGGGAAATCCAAATCAAAACCTCAATGAGATACCACCTCACACCAGTCAGAATGGCTAAAATTAACAAGTCAGGAAATGACAGATATTGGCGGGGATGCGGAGAAAGGGGAACCCTCCTACACTGTTGGTGGGAATGCAAGCTGGTGCAGCCACTCTGGAAAACAGTATGGAGGTTCCTCAAAAAGTTGAAAATAGAGCTACCATATGATCCAGCAATTGCACTACTGGGTATTTACCCCAAAGATACAAAAGTAGGGATCCGAAAGGGTACGTGCACCCCGATGTTTATAGCAGCAATGTCCACAATAGCCAAACTGTAGAAAGAGCCAAGATGTCCATCGACAGATGAATGGATAAAGAAGAAGTGGTATATATATACAATGGAATATTATGCAGCCATCAAAAGGAATGAGATCTTGCCATTTGCAACGACGTGGATGGAACTGGAGGGTATTACGTTGAGCGAAATAAGTCAAACAGAGAAAGACATGTATCATATGACCTCACTGATATGAGGAATTCTTAATCTCAGGAAACAAACTGAGGGTTGCTGGAGTGGGACGTGGCGGGGGAGGGATGGGGTGACTGGGTGATAGACACTGGGGAGGGTATGTGCTCTGGTAAGCACTGTGAATTCTGCAAGACTGTTGAATTTCAGATCTGTACCTCTGAAACAAATAATGCAATATATGTTAAGAAAAAAAAGAAGAAGAAGAAGAAGAAGGTAGCAGGAGGGGAAGAATGAAGCGGGGGAAATCGGAAGGGTAGACGAACCATGAGAGACGATGGACTCTGAAAAACAAACTGAGGGTTCTAGAGGGGAGGGGGTTGGGAGGATGGGTTAGCCTGGTGGTGGGTATTGAGGAGGGCACATTCTGCATGGAGCACTGGGTGTTATGCACAAACAATGAATCATGGAACACTACATCTAAAACTAATGATGTAATGTATGGGGATTAACATAAGGATAAAAAAAAGGAAAAAAAAAGAATTATGTTTATGAGGGAAGGAACACATTTTTTTACAAACCTTTAACTCACATTCTGTAATCTAAATAAGAATACATGATGGCTTATCCTTTTAAAATCCAAGTATCCAAATATCTAAGTTCTCACCACCTACATTCAACAAAAGTTATTTCTGCTGTATTTGCATCATTTAAGAAATAAACAGGACAGTGGTGGTTACCGGAGACTGCAGAAAATGCAGAGACATTGGTCAAAGCGTACAAACTTCCAGTTACGAGATTAACAAATTCTGGGATCTAATGTACAGCGTGGTGATTATAGTGAATAATACTGCATTATAGGGATGCCTGCGAGGCTCAGTCGTTAAGTGTCTGCCTTCAGCTCAGGTCATGATCCCGGGGCCCTAGGATCGCGTCCCTCATTGGGCTCCCTGCTCAGCAGGGAGCCTGCTTCTCCCTCTCCTTCTGCCCCTACTTGTGCTCTCTCTCTCTGACAAATAAATAAAATCTTTTTTAAAAAAATATTGCATTATATACTTGAAAGTTTCTAAAGAGTAGAACTTAAGTGTTCTCACCATACACACAAAATGGTAATTATGTGACAAGATGGAGGTGTTAGCTTATGCTATGGTGGTAATCATATATATGATTATCAATATGAAATCAATATATGAGTGTATCAAATCAACACAAGTACTCCTTAAACTTACACAGGGTTATATGTCAATTATAGCTCAATAAAGCTAGGAAAAAAGAAAAAGAAACATGACAGGTATCATTGAAGGCTCTTAGTACCTCTTCCTTCTTCTGTCCCCAGAAATCACCAGATTCTTTCACTACGCTCTATGTTTTCATAATTTATCACCAAGGTATATTATCTATAAGCAATATTGATATTAACATGACACTACAGTTTCCAGTAAAAGACTATTATACAGAATATATATATATATACACAGTATTGTTTTGAATGTTTAAATTGTTTAAATAAGTGTCACTTCAAGGTACAAATTCAACAATTTGTTTTCACTCTACTTTTTGTTTTTGAGATTGACCATATTAATACATGTAACTGAGAAATTAGATTTAGTATTATGGTTTTAAGTGAATGTTGGAAACACTAGTTAATTTTACTTCAAAAAAATCCTTTTACAGAGAGCTAGGTTTTAGTCATGCCTTTTTTTATTTAATTTTATTTTTTTAAAGAGTTTTTTTAAATTTATTCATTTGAGGGCGCCTGGGTGGCTCAGTCTGTTAAGCGGCTGCTTTTGGCTCAGGTCATGATCCTGGGGTCTTGGAATCGAGCCCCACATCCGGCTCCCTGCTCAGCGGAGAGCCTGTTTCTCCCTCTCCATCTGCCTGTCACTCTGCCTACTTGTGCTCTCTCTCTGTCAAATAAATAAATAAAATCTTTAAAAAAAAAATTTATTCATTTGAAAGAGAAAGCAAGTGAGAGCATGGGGGGGGAGGGGCAGAGGAAGAAGGAGAAGCAAACTCCCCTCTGAGCAGGGAGCCCCATTTGGGGCTTGATCTCAAGACCCTGAGCTGAAGGCAGCCGCTTAACTGAGCCACCCAGGCACTCCATGCTTTCTTAATTTTAATGAACTTTTAAAATATACTGGTTGTATTAATTGAAACAAGAACAGAAGAACACTTTATTTCTTTGTGAGAAATACAAAGATATTACAATACAATAGATATTACAAATTCTTTGACAAACATAAAATAAACATTGTTTTAAGTTCACAAGTCAACCATCTTTGGATAAGAACTATTAAACAAACTTCTGCATATTATACAAAGTTCTTTGTTCTGTTTAGTAAACAGACTTAGACAGAGATAACTTTATGATAACAAAATATAAAAGAAGCATAGATTAATTTAAAAACGGTGGTTACTGGAATGGAAATACTCTAACTTTTCTGCATTATCTTTCTAATCTAAACAAATAGTGGCTTAACCCAATGTTTTGTGTTCACAAAAGCCCTTATGCCAAGGACTTCATAGAAATTTCTTATTTATCATTGAAACTGCAAACTACATGTTTTGATGATAATTTTAGCTGAGGCTACTTCCAAGTATTTGGGGTCAACAATGTTGTCTAGTAAAGAGCATTAGAGAACCTATAGGTGGAATTTATCTCCACAGAGTACCAATTCATTTTAATTCTTTGCAGTATTCCATTTTATGTGAAGATCCGACATTTTTATCCACTTGCTGGTGAAAGTTAGGTTATTTCCAGCTTTTGATTCTCACAAGCAATGCTGCAAGATCATTCATGCCCACACCTCTGTGTACACAGATGCAAGAGTTCTGATAGGATCCTAGTAAGCAGAACTGCTGGGTCCCAGAGAATATGCATTTTTAGTTGGATATGATATGAGGACCATATCCTTATGAGATAGTATCAGATTGTTCACAAAGGAATTATCCCAGTGCACCCTCTCACCACCTGGGTGGGAGACCTCGGTCTTGTTTCTCCACATCCCCACTCACATTTAGAATTATCAGGCTTTTAAGTTTTCATGGATCTGTTGGATAAGAACCCATGTTTTAATTTGTGTCTCTTTGGTTGCAGATGAGACAAAACACTTCCCTGGGCTTGTTGGTCATGCTGGTTTCCTTTTATGTGAATTGCCTAATCAGATCATTTGCAGATTTTCTCAAGGTTTTGTCCTTTTCTTTAAAGATTGGCAAGGGTTCTTAATATATTCTAGATACAGGGGCGCCTGGGTGGCTCAGTTGGTTAAGCGACTGCCTTCAGCTCAGGTCATGATTCCGGAGTCCTGGGATCGAGTCCCGCATCGGGCTCCCTGCTCGGCAGGGAGTCTGCTTCTCCCTCTGACCCTCCCCCCTCTCATGCTCTCTCTCTCTCATTAAAGAAAAAAAATATATATATATATATATATATTCTAGATACAAATTCCTTTTCAGTTTGACATGTTGCAAAAACTGTCTTCCAGTCTATAGATTCAGTTTTACTGTCTTCATTTGTGTTTACTATTCTCCTTTTCTTCATTATGTTTTCTTTCTTGCCTTCTGTTACACTTATAACATTTTTATATACATTTTTTTCTCCTTTGAGAACCATTCCTCCAGACTTCACTAGAAAAATATTGTAGCTAATTCTGTAGGTCAAAAAACTGAATAACCATGAAAAGCATAGAAACAATGTATAGCTTTAAAACCACAAAGTGTGGACCCCAAACCAGTGGCCCAGTATCACCTGGTAATTGTTAGAAATGCAAATTCTCAGGTCCCACCACAGACCTAATGAATCAGAAACTCCAGGTGGGGCCCATAACCTGTGTGTTCCAAACGATTCTTAACACATGCCAAAGTTTGAGAATTATTGAACATCTCTCCCCACCTCCTAAACAACCAAAGTCTTCTTTTCCTACCCAATCAAAAGACCTCAACTCCCACTTCTGCCTTTCCTGCGTCCTTGATATTCTTATGTAGAATTTTGAGTGTGTGCACGTGTCTGTGTATGTGAATAGTGCCAATCGTTAATTAAAATAATAACATTATTTTCTGGGTTTTTGCATCCCAATTCTTAGATATCTGTTAATAGCTCTTTCACTGAGAATGTTAAGCAGCAAATTTTCCTAATGTTTTTTGAAACTGTATGGTCCTTACTTTTGAGTCATACTTTATCTGGATTTAGAATTCAATTTTTGCACTTATTTGCTATCAGCACCTTCAAAGTGTTACTTTGTTATTACCTGGCATCGGCTGCAAATAAGAAGCCTGTTGTCCATATAATAGGTATTTATTAGCAGGCATTCTGTCTCTCGCGTGGTTTTTAAGACTTTTCTCTCCATGCTTGGAGTTCCACAATATTACCGTTTTGTGTCTACATGTGCATCTATTTCTATTTATTCTCTTCATTATCCTTTGTGTTCATTTACATGTGAGGATTTGTGACTTCAAATCTGAAAAGTTCTCAGTCTCTCTTTGAATATTGCTTCTCACCCTCCTTCCTTTCTTCTGAACTTCCTGTTGGATATAAGCTTCTCAGTCAATCTTCCATGTTCTTCCCTTATTTCTCCATATTTTTTTTTCTCTTCCCTCTGTACTACATTCTTGGTGACGTTCTTTCTTTTTTTTTTTAAGATTTTATTTTTTTATTTGAGAGAGAGAATGAGAAACAGAGAGCACGAGAGGGAGGAGGGTCAGAGGGAGAAGCAGACCCCCTGCTGAGCGGGGAGCCCGATGTGGGACTCGATCCCGGGACTCCAGGATCGTGACCTGAGTCAAAGGCAGTCGCTTAACCAACTGAGCCACCCAGGCGCCCCTCTTGGTGACGTTCTAATACAATTATCGAGAGCACACTATTTTTCTTCACATGTGTCAGCCTAATGTTGATGCAACCTATTGTGTGCTTTATTTCAGTCTATGATTTTCTTTTTTTTTTTTTTAAGATTTTATTTATTTATTTGAGAAAGAGAATGAGATAGAGCATGAGAGGGGGAGGGTCAGAGGGAGAAGCAGACTCCCCGCCGAGCAGGGAGCCCGATGCGGGACCCGATTCCAGGACTCCAGGATCATGACCTGAGCCGAAGGCAGTCGCCTAACCGACTGAGCCACCCAGGCGCCCCCAGTCTATGTTTTTCATGCACAAGATACCTAAGTGGCTCTATTTCATATATACTTCTTAATTCCATTTCTGCTTATCTTTGTTTGGTTAATTCTTGCTCTTTCTTTGGAAGTCCTTATTTCATTTACCACCCTGAGGATCCTAAAAACATGTACTTAAAATCCTTTTCATATTTCTCTATTATTTTCACTGTATCTAAAGTCAACTTGTCTCCAGTGGTTGGCCGTCATAGGCTAGATTTCTTCATATGTTCTGGAATTTGCACCTCAAGTTCTCTTTGATGAAATCTTTCTTTCCTTCCCTTCCAGCCAGCCCCCACTTCTAGTGGTGGACCTGTAACTGCCTCTGGCCCTCCGTGCCCTTTATGGTACTGCAGATAGTGAGGATCTGCCACTGTCTGGGGCTTGCCTCATTTTGGGGGTGTGAACTAGTACAGTGTCTTTCTTTCCTGGACACAAAGTTTCATAGACGTAGCAGCCCTAAGGAGCTTTCCAGTCTCCTTTCTTAACTAGGGGAGCCTTACTCCAGACCCTAGTTTCTAGAAGCTCCTATCTACTTTCAGACATACAGCCCAGGGGGGTCCAACCCCAACCCCAAACATAGCTTTGTCTTTTTGTTGTGTTTCTGATATGGGAAAATGTTATTCTTTCTTGTAAATATATGTATTTCTTTCATTTTCTCTTTTTATACTGTTACATGTTCGGAGCAAAGATGAAGCTTCACAAAATAAATTTATAATGTCTCCTTGATACCCAAGGTCTGACGAGGAATCTGCTTTATTATGTTTTTAGGACCCAGGAAGGTATACAGAATGCTGTAGACTTCCAGTTTCCAGTCTGGCATGTAAAGAGCTTGGAAGCTGTCATTCCATCCTAACGAGTTAAAAGCTGAATAAACTGAAGATCAACAACTGAACACACACAGAATCACAGCAGAAACCTCCATTGCAACCAGTACCAGGGGAGGAAACCTCAGAGTAATTGACAAATTGCTGGAGGCTCAGTGCTGGCTGACAAGTAGACAGTGAGTATCAGAGAAAAATCCTCTCCTGCTTCCAGCAGGGGAAAAGGATCCATTTTGAAATACTCTAGAGAATTCTGTTCTTCTTAACAAGACCTGCTCTCAAGACAGCCTAACCTGCGGGGATTTTATCAGAGCCTAACCCATTTCTGGGATGGGAACTCTCCAACCAGAGCCCACTCCCATCCTACCCCACCTAAGTGGAGGGGTAGGGGAGGAAGAAGCATGTGTGAAGTTGATAGTGCAGGGTCACAGGCTCACTCAAAGACTGAGACCTAATCCTAGGACTATCCAACACTTCCCCGCCCCCCCCCCCCCATACCTCACCACCACATTACTAAAGATCTATCTACTAGAGTTTTTTTTTTAACCCAGTACATCATGTCTAGCTTTTAACAAAAAAGCACAAAACATGATAACGCAAAAAAAAAAAAAAAACAGTTTGAAGAGACAGAACAAGCATCAGAACCAGACTCAGATATGCCAGGAATGAGAACTATTATTAGGTCTATTATTATGAGACCGGGAATTTAAAACCACTGTGATTAATATGCCTGAGGCTCTAATGGAAAAAATTGAAAACATGCAAGAATAGATGGGTAACCAGAGAGATGGGAATTCTAAAAAAGAATCAAAAAGAAATGCTAACCACTGTAACAGAAATGAAAAACGCCTTCAATGAGCTTGTTTGTAGACCAGAAACGGCTGAGGAAAGAATCTCTAGGTTTGTGCAAATGTCAATAAGAACTTCAAAATCTGAAAAACAAAAAGAACGAGGACTGAATAAAAACAGAATATTGAAGGGCTGTGCACCAATTACAAGAAGTGTAACATAAGTGTAATGGGAATATCAGAAGCGGAACGATGTATAGTAATCAAGTCTGCATCTGTAGGACCAATTAAATTTCATCTTCCAAGCACTTCTGGAACATAAGACAAGTACTCTCCCCGTAACTCTCTGTGAAATTTTCTCATCACTAGATCATAAGCCACCCAAGAAGAGCATCTTTGAAGTCACATCTCATGTGCAGCAGGGATCGAGGTAGGAATGGTATAGACCATCACTGTAGTGTAGTTTGAGTAAGACCTAAACAAGTGCTGATAAATGCTATCACAGATACATGGCTGATCTAGGTAAGATTGCTGTATTCCTCCCACAGTCCCTTGGCCGTACCTCGTGACCCTTCTCAGTGCAATGCTCTGGTCAGTCGCTTCCAATTTACTGGAGTTAGCATGCAAAATCAATTCTGTTATCCATATCTCCTAAGCTGTGTCTGGGGAAGCTTCCTTCTGTAAAACATTATTAATTGGTAAAAAAAAAATACCATTATTATTATTAAAATGTCAAATGAATTTGCAAATACTGAATCAAAATTATACAGTTGTTTTTTAACTGCCAAACTTCACCATGTACGTTATTCATTTCTATTTTCCGAACTTCCTAAACCAGGAAGGAGCAGCTCATAGAATGAGTGTTCCCTGGAACAGACTTGGAGACAGATGGTTCTAGAAGCATTCATGGATCCATCATGTATGGGAAGGTAGAGAAGTCTGGAGGTAAAGCAGCGGTTAGCAAATTTTCTCCATAAAAGGCCAGTTAGTAAGTATGTGGGGTTTTACAGGCCAGAAGGGCTCTCACAACTACTAACCGCTGTTATGGTAGCAAAAAAAGCAGCCATAGTCAACACTGGGTGTAGCTGCGTTCCAATTAAACTTTACTTAGGAAAAGAGGCCTGTGAGCTATAATTGGCTTACTGCTGCTCTGGAACATAACGATGATACTTTGACACACATACTAACTGGGTGCCCACTATGTATGCTCTGTCTCCACAAAGACGAAGCCATGTGTTGGGGGAGACCACAGAATTTAGGGCACAGACACATACAAAGCCACGAGAACGTCATAGTTTACATTTACAGGCAGTTTTTCACTTGACTTGTTTTAAAACTGCTATTTTTAGGGGCATCTGGGTGGCTCAGTCGGTTAAGCATCTGCCTTCAGCTCGGGTCATGATCCCAGGGTCTGGGGATCGAGCCCCGCATCGGGCTCCCTGCTCAGCAAGGAGTCTGCTTCTCCCTCTCCCTCTGCCCGCCCTATCCCCCTGCCCTACCTTGTGCTCTCTCTCTCTCTCTCACTCTCAATGAAATCTTTAAAAACTAAAATAAAATTGGTATTTTTAGTACTATCATTGCACAGAAAAGGATGCTGAGACTCAAACGTCCTCTGGTGACCATGCTGGGGAAGGAAGCTAGAAATCGAAAGTGGATGGCCACCCCTCTAGTACAGCATTTTTAGGTCACTTATACTTTCTGTGTCAACTTAACATTGCCTCCAATATATATTCAACCACAATAAAAAATCAGGAAAAATTAACTAATTAGCTTTTGCCTTACATGATAGAAATAAATCCAAGCCCAGGGTGTTCTGGGTTCCCGGGCGGAATAGATTCATGGGTTGTTCAAAGAGACTGACTGCATCTCTTCCAACTCACTAGTCGTGGAACTCAAAACCTGGCCAGTAGGAAGGAAAGATAGAGACAGCCTCTGTTCTTTTTCAATGTTTTGTTTCGAAATCCTGATGGAAGAGCTTTATTGAAATCCAACTAACCTTTATCCTACAAAACTTTCCAAACAAAGGCTCCACAGCTTGGTTCTTTTCCAGGTTCTGTTGATTCTGGTAAATCAAGCTAACCCCACGCATGTTTGGGCTTTGTTCAAATCACCACCAGCTTCCATTTACACGCCTGTTCCCCGAGCCAGCTGTTGGGCTTCAGCATTCCGGTGTCCGCTGCCCCCCGTTACACCACGGCCCTTCCCTAGGAAAAGAGAACCCCAGGACGAGTCAAGCATTTGGCATCACCCCACTACAGAAGCAGGGAAAAGGAAGCGACTTACAATGAAAGGGGATATTGGTGCCCACGATTACTTTCTCAAGCTCTATTCCCATATCCTTTCTTTTTTTTTTTTTTTTTTTAAGATTTTATTTATTTATTTGACAGAGAGAGACACAGCGAGAGAGGGAACACAAGCAGGGGGAGCGGGAGAGGGAGAAGCAGGCTTCCCGCCAAGCAGGGAGCCCGATGCGGGGCTCCATCCCAGGACCCTGAGATCATGACCTGAGCCGAAGGCAGACCCTTAACAACTGAGCCACCCAGGCGCCCCTCCAGTATCCTTTCTAACTGTAACCTTTTTTTTTATTTTGTTTTGTTTTTTAAAGATTTATTTGACAGGGAGAGACACAGCGAGAGACACAGCGAGAGAGGGAACACAAGCAGGGGGAGTGGGAGAGGGAGAAGCAGGCTCCCCGCTGAGCAGGGAGCCCGATGTGGGGCTCGATCCCAGGATCCTGGGACCATGACCTGAGCCGAAGGCAGACGCTGAACGACTGAACCACCCAGGCACCCTAATTGTAACCTTTTTGAATAAGCACTAGGAGTTAGACTGTTTCAGACAAAAGAAACCATTGAAGTCCCCATAACACTATAGACCAAGTGGCTATTGTGAAACAATTAGCATTGTGGCCAGACAGAGAGCTCCAATTTTAAAAAAAGTGCTGCGTTCCTTGAAATTCCGTAGGCTTTGGCTGCCCCACTGGCCACAGACAGAGCTGCTGGAATGTTTCATGGAGCAAATGTGGCTCTCAGCCTAAGTCATTCGTTTCTCTTCCTAGAATCCCTATGGAAAATTTCCTATGAAACAGATTTGAGAGAATGAATAAAGAGCTTCCCTTTGAACAATCATCTTCCACTCCCCCAATCCCTGCCAACCCAGATGAAAGAAAAAAAAAAAATTATCCTCAGACTGCACAAGAGAATTTGGGCCTCCTAAGGGCTTATGAAAGCTAAAGAAAGTGGGGGCCATTCTTCAATGTGTTTAAATGAATGATTGAAACATGAAAGCAAATTCCTGAAATCCCCTTTCGGCTGGCATCATTCAGGATAGCCCATTCCCAAACAGAAGTATTGCGCCTACATCCACCAACGGGGATCGTCGCCACTCCTAAACATCTGTAGCTTTACCTCACCCCAGAGCTCTGAAGAAGGGGAATCATTCAGGCATTTGTTATTTCTGCAGAACAAGCCAAACTTGACCCAACAGGGGACAAAAACAAAGCAAAGCAAAATGAAATGGCAAGAAATAGGTATGATTGTTGGAAGGCAGAATACAGAGACAGGGGATGGAGGAGAGGGTTTGTGCTTGGGACTGTGTAACGGACAGTAAAGAACACCTGCCCAGCACTGAGAACCCTGGCTTCTGTTAAATTTTAATTAAATAGGGAGCCCACTGATTAATGGGGCTCTAATGCTGTTGCAGCTTACGTAAGCAAACCAAAATCTCAGCCTATACAGACTGTTCCTGACTTCCTATGGTGTAAGATTTTCCTACATTAGGATGGTGCAAAAGCAACATATATTCAGTAGAAACTGTACTTCGGATTTCGAATTTGGATCTTTTCCCGGCTTAGCGGCATGCAGTACCATACCCTCTCCTGAGCTGGGCAGGGGCAACGAGCCACAGCCCCCAGCCGACCCCACAATCACCGGGGTAGATAACAGATAGGCTTACAACTGGCCTGTACCCACTCAGCCATTCTGGTTTTCATTTTCAGTGCAGAAGTCAATAAATTACATCAGATATTCAAAACGTGGCTGTAATATTGGCTTTGCGTTAGATGATTTTGCCCACTGTAAGCTGATGTGTTCTGAGCACGATGAAGGCAGGCTAGGCTAAGCTATGGTGTTCCTTAGGTTCGGTGTACTAAATGCATTTTCAACTTAAGATGATCTTGTCAACTTACAAACGCTTTATGGAGATGTAACCCCATCTGAAGTGCAGGAGGATCTGTCTCTGCCTCAAGGTTGCAAAATCAAAACACCGATCCCAGCCAACCAGGTTTTAGGTTATAGCCAATCAGTCATTTCCTTACCTTGCTTCCACCTTGTCTCCAGAAGAAACTCTCCCCAGCTGCTGCAGGTGGAGCGTGCCTAGCCACTTGCAGGTCAGGGCTGCTGGATTTGACTCACTTTTTGCTCAGATAAAGTCTTAACATTTTACATGTGCCTCAGTTTATCTTTTAACAGTTCTGATGTCAGGAGAGGGAACTGAAGGAGACCCCCCTCAACCCTCTCCAAGCGCCCCCACCGCCACCACGTGTCCCGGCAGCAGTGAGCAAGCCCACCCACCCACCTGCTGAAGCCCTTCAGCTCACTGCATTCCGGCTGGCTCTGGCGGTCGCCTCCCCATCCCAGCTTCATGGATTTTGTGAGGAGCTTTCACACTCGCCAAGCATTTCTTTCTCCAGGACTGAGTCCAGAAACTGGCCCGAGTCAGACTGGGTCCGACTTGGAAACCAGACCGGGTACCGGTCGGACTGAGTCTGACTTGGAAACTAATCCCGACCTGGGTCAGACTGGGTGCAACTGGGTGCAACTCGGAAATTGGAGCAAGGTTGGGGTCAGACTGGGTCCAACTTAGAAAAGGGACTCTGTCAGACTTAGACTTTCTGTGTTTGATTTCCATCTTAGTAGAAGATCTCCTCCCTGATGTAAAGAAGTAAATTAATAATGTGCTTGGGTGGGTGGGTCGACCTGGGTATCATTCAATCTGAAACATCGTGGTTCTTTAATGTTTCGTTTTTCCAGATTTAAGGAAAACTTTTTCTCTTTTCTCTAAGCTATCAGCAATTTTGGAAAGTACACTTTTGTGAACAGAATTCAAACATTTGCTATTTCTCCCTACCTGAGCCCTGTGGTTCTAGAGGCCAGGAGTCCAAAATCAAGGCTGTCATTCATGCTGGTACCTTCTCGAGGCTCTGAGGGAGAACCCATTTCTTACCTCTTCTCTGCTGTGTCTGGCTGCTGGCAATCCTTGGTGTTCCTTGGCTTGTGATCACATGACTCTAGTCCCTGTCCCCAGCTTCGCATGGCCTTTGCCCTGTATCTCTGGGCCAAATCTTCCTCCCCTTCCTCTTAGAAGGCTGCTTGTCATGGTATTTAGAGGCCATCCTAAATGTAGGGTAATCTCATCCCAGGATCCTTAACTTTATTACATCTGCAAACACCCAACTTCCAAATAAGGTCACATTCAAAGGTACTGGGGATTAAGACTTGAACAGATCTTTTGGGGGAACATGGCACAGTCCTCTTGGAAGCACGAGAACAAGGATTCCATACCCCCCTCTTTCATTCCAGGAACTGAGCCAGGTACCGGAAACCCATAAATGAGTAAAATCGATGCAGTCCTTACCCTCAGGCTCAGACTATTCTTCACCTTCCCTCCTTGCCAGTACCCCATTGGAAATGGTCTCCTAATTTTTCTCTTGGCTTCAAGTCCAACAAGTGTTACATCTGAAACAAAACAAAACAAAAAACTTATAATAGCCCAAACAGGCAAGGTTATGCTACAATAACCACCACCATGTCTCCGTATCTTAAAACAATGGTTTATGTCTTATTTGTGTCTGTGACGAACGAGCTGAGGATCTTCTCTATGTCATTCTCACTCGAGGACAAAGGCTCATGCTTCCATAGTAGCTCAGGCAGGAAAAGGCTCAATGACAAATCAGATAGCATCTCTTAGGGTTTCTGCCAAAAAATGGCATGGGTCACGTTCACTCACTAGCCCCGGTCAACGACGTAAGTTCTGTGGCCATGCCAACTTCAAGGCAGGCAGAGAAGCACAATCCTGATAGAGGCTTTGAAGTGGGAACTACTGGAAATATTCAGTGAATAGCTCTGACAGCTACCACAATCATCCTCCTGTTTAAATATTTTCCGTGGATACATCCACCTGCAGGGAAAAGCGTACACTCCTTAGCATGGCATCCCAGGCTCTGTGTAGTGACCGCACTCTTGATTTGCAGCTTCATTTCTCCCTCCTTCATTAACACACACACACACACACACACACTCCGGCTACACTACATTTGACTACTCAAAATTCCCTGGTAGCATCAGGACATTTGTTCACACTGCTCCCTTTACCTGGAGCAACCTCTGTCCTTATTCTTTCTCCAAGATTCTTCTTAAAGGGCACTTCCTCTTTGAAGTCAATTCCTCAGGTCGAATTAAACGCCCCCATCTGTGCTCACATTTCCTTCTTGCATATCTCATCTCTGCACTGATCTAAGCACTCGAGAAGCAAATCGTGTGCTGAGCTCTGTGTTGCAACAGGGAGAAGGACCCAGCCCCATTCCTCCAATGTTTGCGTCACTTGTGCCATGGGGGAGAGATCTGGGCAAAGAGCAAAGCGTGTATGAAGCCCAGAGATGAGAAAACATGTGGTGGTTTGGAGAACTGAGAATATGTACTTAGGAAATATGGGGGAAATATGTGGCCTTCACCCTAAAGCAAACTGAACCATGGGTCTTGAATTGGAGAACAAGAGAGTGCCTATTTCCTACTGTCATGATTCATCAAGGTGACTCCTTAATTTGGCTCCTTATCAGTCTCTAAGAGGGATATTCCTCTTTGTCTCTCTCTCTCTTTTTTTTTTAATGTTTTATTTATTTATTCATGAGAGTCAGAGAGACAGAGAGGCAGAGGCAGAGGCAGAGGGAGAAGCAGGCTCCCCGCCTAGCAGGGAGCCCGATGCGGGACTCGATCCCAGGACCCTGGGATCATGACCTGAGCTGAAGGCAGACGCTTAACCATCTGAGCCACCCAGGCGCCCTCTCTCTTTTTTTTTTTTTAAGTAAACTCTACCCCCAACGTGGGGTTCAAACTCACGACCCCAAGAGCGAGAGTCGGATGCTCTACCCACTGAGCCAGCCAGACACCTCCTCCTCTTCATCTCTCAGGGCCAACTCCTATCATTATGTATTTTCTTTCTTTTTCTCTACTCAATTTCTTGCTTAATATCCTATTAGAATTCTCTTAATATAAACATCTTTCAATATTAATATTGTTTATCAAATTTCTCAGTTAGTATATCTTTTCTCTCGTTTTGATCATTCCAAATCCTTTTGTTTAAGGTATATCTATAAATAGCATATAATTATTACGTTTTTTTTAAATTGAGGTATAAGTGCCATATAACCTTATATTAGTTCCAGGTGTACAACATAATGATTCTGTATTTGTATTTACTGCAAAACGATCGCCACAAATCTAGTTAACAAGTCACCATACATATTTACATGATTTTTTCTTGCGAAGAGAACTTTTAGGATCTACCTTCTTACAAATTTCACTTTTTAATCTCAAACTGATTTTTGTATCCAGTATTAGAAAAGTGAGTATAACCTGCATCTATGCATTATAATTACTGATGTATTTGGATTAATGTCTACCATCTTTGTATTTTTTTTTTTTTTACTATTCATTCTTACTGTTTTTCTTCTTTCTGCTTTCATTAAATAGATCAATTTTTTAAACTTCTTTCTTTTCACTTTCCAGTTTGGAATTTATGCCTTTTGTTAATTTTTAGCATACATTCTTACACTTAAAATATGCTGACAAAGTCAAAGTTAATCAGTATCTCTTTTCCCTACTGAAAAAGATAGGACCTTGGCACAGAGTAACTTCCTCTGCCTCCCGAAGAGGCCGGTCACTTGGTTCCCGGACCTGTTTTGAAAACATAAGCAGAATTGTAGTTGTTAGTTGTGCTATTAACTTAGCTCCACGTTCTGTTTTGTTCCCTACTTAAGTATGTTCTATGCACCTCTTAACCTCATGCACAGTCATTGACTTGGCCTTTTTATCCCAACTCTCTGTTTACATAATGATTGTAGAAACCTAATGGGGACTGGACGGTAACATTTATCTTGAAATTCTCTGATGTACCTGATAAAAGCAGGTCTGAAGGGTGCCTTGTTGTCCAAAAGAACGCATAGCTCGGGGCGCCTGGGTGGCTCAGTCGTTCAGCGTCTGCCTTCGGCTCAGGTCATGATCCCAGGGTCCTGGGATCGAGTCCCGCATCGGGCTCCCTGCTCCGTGGGAAGCCTGCTTCTCCCTCTCCCACTCCCCCTGCTTGTGTTCCCTCTCTCGCTGTGTCTCTTTCTGTCAAATAAATAAATAAATAAATAAATAAATCTTTAAAAAAAAAAAAAAGAACGCATAGCTCTAGGTTGTCTCAAGCCCCGCCTCTCCTCTCATGTATCCACCTCCTTCACCAAACGTATATAAGCTGCCCCTGGGCTCAACATGGCAAGACAGCTTCTAGAATGATCCCTTGCCTTCCTTTGGGCTGCCCTTCTGATAATAAAACTTTCATTGCTTCAAACCCAGTGTCTCAGACATTGGCTTACCACATGTCAGGTGCACGGGCAAGTTGAGTTTGGTAACAATGACTTCCAATTTATTACAAAGTGTTTTATTTCCAGCTTGTTTCCAAACACAAACACAAATATTGTTATACTTGTTATTTTACGGAAAGTACTTTTCAAAATCATGTTCCATGTTTACTGCTCTCTTTATTCATCATTGCTTCTCGGACCCCATAGCTTCACTCTGCAAACATTTTTCTTCATCCTCAGGTAGAGTCCCCATGGCTGTTTACAGCACCACCCACAGAACTGGATATCTGGGACCCCGGCGTGTGACCCAGCATTTAGAGGGTTTCTCTTGCCCACCATTCACAGTGGCCGTCTTCAAGAACCAAGGAATCCAGGAGCCCAAGAAGACTCACCCTTCTGGGCATGCACCTCTTGTCCTCTTCTGGACCATGTTTCAAAGATTCAGGACTCTGGACTCTCCTGTGTGGATGGCAAACTGTTAGGGGCTGGCTTTCAGTATAAGTTTCTAGTCCCAGTGAAACTTTAGCTCCTGTTCTTTGAACTAGCTCCTTCCTAGTTTCCAACATGTATACATTTTTCCTTTATTCATTTTGAGCTCAGCTATGTGTGTGCGGCGGTGGGGTGAATTTGAAAAAAATACATTATCTAATAATTCTCTATGTTTTGAGTAAAAGGGTTGTTGGGGGCTAAGGGAAGCTAGATTGTGTACGTACTAAATCCACCACCTTAACCTTAATTTGACATGTAAATTAAGGTAAAATTTAAGTAAAACAAAATTTGTTGAATCACATTGATTAGTTTTAAAATAAAACTACTGGGGCGCCTGGGTGGCTCAGTCGATAAAGCGTCTGCCTTCAGTTCAGGTCATGATCCCGGGGTCCTGGGATCGAGCTCTGCATCGGGCTCCCTGCTCAGCGGGGAGCCTGCTTCTCCCTCTGCCTGCCGCTCCCCCTGCTTGTGCGCACTCTCTCTCTCTCTGGCAAATAAATGAATAAAATATTTTTGTTAAAAAAACTATTATAGGGCGCCTGGGTGGCTCAGATGGTTAAGCGTCTGCCTTCGGCTCAGGTCATGATCCCAGGGTCCTGGGATCGAGTCCCACATCGGGCTCTCTGCTCATTGGGAGCCTGCTTCTCCCTCTGCCTCTCTCTCTCTGTCTCTCATGAATAAATAAATAAAATCTTTAAAAAAAAAAAAAAAAAAAAAAACTATTATACATTAAGTAATCCTCTTTCTGTTGCCCAAATCATACTTTGGACTAAGTATAATTAAAGCTATGGCCTAGGGCAAATTACTTTATCATTCTGCACTACAATTTCTCTTTTTTTTAAAAAAAAAGATTTTATTTATTTATTTGAGAGACAGAGAAAGCACGAGTGGAAGGAGGGGCAGAGGGAGAGGGAGAAGCAGACTCCCCACTGAGCAGGGAGCCCAAAATGGGCTCGACATGGGGCTCAATCCCAGGACCTTGGGATCATGACCTGAGCCGAAGTCAGACACTTAACCAACTGAGCCACCCAGGAGCCCCTACAATTTCTCTTTTTAAAAAAGGAGAGTGCTGTGGGCTGCACATAGCGACTTCCTTCCAAACATTACAGCGTAGAAAGAGGAGAAAACAGAATGCCTTTACAAATGAGAAGCCTAACAAACACTACCTCTACCAGAGGATCAAGGTTAACATCAAAGATAAGTCATGTTGGGGCACCTGGGTGGCTCAGTTGTTAAGCGTCTGCCTTAGGCTCAGGTCATGATCCAGGGTCCTGGGATCGAGCCCCGCATCGGGCTCCCTGCTCCGTGGGAAGCCTGCTTCTCCCTCTCCCACTCCCCCTGCTTGTGTTCCCTCTCTCGTTGTGTCTCTCTGTGTCAAATAAATAAATAAAATCTTAAAAAAAAAAAAAGATAAGCCATGTTAATAATATGTACACTTTATACAATGTGATGAGAATGGAATTTTACTTCTGTGGTGTTCTTCTCCAGTATAATTATGAGAAAAATATCGGACAGATTCCAGTGAAGGACATTCTATGAATTACCTGACCATTACAACTCAAAACTGGCAAAGTCATTAAAAACAATAAAAAAGGGAAAGTCTGAGAAACTGCTATACTTGAGAGGAGCCCAAGGAGACATGACAAATACATTTACATAGTATCCTAGATGGGATTCTAGAACAGATAAAGTACATCAGCTAAAAACTAACATAGACTGAATAAAACATAACCTCTGTGTAGTTCATTAATTGTAGCAAATGTACCAACTACTCTAAGATGTTAATATATGGAAAACTAGGTGTGGGGATATATGGGAACTCTATGTACCGTACAATCTTCACAATTTTTCTATCCATCTAAAACTATTCTAAAATTAAAAGTTTATTTAAAAAGATCTTTTTAAAAAGGAAAAAAATTGGATGAGATGAGTTGGTTTTTTTTTTTAAGATTTTATTTATTTATTTGAGAGAGAGAGCACATGAGAGGGGGGAGGGTCAGAGGGAGAAGCAGGCTTCCCGCCAAGCAGAGAGCCCGATGCGGGACTCGATCCCGGGACTCCAGGATCATGACCTGAGCCGAAGGCAGACGCTCAACGACTGAGCCACCCAGGTGCCCCCAGAGATTCGTCTTTACCTACGAAACTTACCTACATAATAGGGAAACCTTTGCTCTCCAAACATCCCCTCTCACCTTCTTGTTAATGGTCTTTCTCCCCTTTGTATCCTCAGACCCCTACCCCTCTTCTTAGCTCACAGAAGCATCATGTTGCCTCATTGTCTTTGGCATTTCCATGTCTGTGTGGATTCCTTGTACATATGTGATTAAATTTGATTTTCTCCTGTTAATCTGTCTCATGTCAATTTGATTCTTAGTCCAGCTACAAGGACCTTGAAGAGAAGAGTACATTTTTCCTCTCCAACAACTGACAGAGTTGGTAGGATACTTTAAGTCACCGGACACCGCTTGCCCCGGACATGGCTGCAGCTGAGAGGTCCTTGGGAAATCTGACAAACAGCCAGCACACGTTAACATTTCTTGCCATGGAAGCCTCCTGACATCTCTCTATCTGTGGAGTCAGATGAAGGGAGAGTAGTGAGAGTCCTTTTTCTCTCCTTGTAAATTTAGATTAGCAGGAGAAAATACTCAAGGAACCAGTTCCTTGGGCCTAGTTTGGTAGAGTACTCTTTGGTTACCGATGCATTTCTTCCCAGAGGTGGTCTTTGTTTTCTTTTGTCCGTGTCATCTGATGTGCACATGAGGTAAAGGCTGTTGCTAAGGGACATCTTGGAAGCCAAAGCCACAAAACCGATGGGTGCAGATTGAGCACTTCAAAGCTATTAAGTGCTCACACCTCAAGAAGACGCGCATGATGGGGTAAGTTGGTCACAGAATGGGTTACATTGACACTAGGTCACCTGCTAACCTCAAGGAAACTTCCGTGCAGTGAGGTACACCGTAAAACCACACACGGTCACCAACCCCGTGGCATATACCTCTTGGGTGTTAATATGACTCCAACAGACCCAAAGCTCAGCTAAAGCTGAGCTAAAGTACATATATTTTTCCTTTTATCTTGTTCTATGTCCTAAGAGCTTGGCTTTGTGACCAATGAGAATATTCTCTTTGGTCTCCACCATCCTGAGGGTGCACTTAACTGAGGTGAACTTTGGAGTCCAAACAGACTGGGGATCCAAGTGTCTCTCGCTCTCCCTTTCTCTCTTTCTCTGCGTCTGGCCATGCCAGCTCTCAGGGGTGTTTGTCACGAGAGGTCCCAACCCACAGGAACCTTTGTCATGTCAACTTTTGTTGCTTGGTGGTGCGCAAAGTCCCATTCCAGTACTGCCATCCCAGTGTCGAAGATCAGCAGGTCTGTGGCTAGAGGCGGGAGGCTGGAGACACTGTTTCCATTCCACCATCCCTGCCATGTGCTACAAACATCTTTACTTTCTTAGGCTAATTTTGAGAGCAACTTTTGGATCAGGGGGCTGCATCATCTATATGCCCTCTTTGGACACCTCTTGCATTTTGGTTAAGCCATTAAGGCATACTGGTTTGAGTCGCTATTAATAGATCCTACTCATCAATGGCCAGATGATGGATCCTTTAAATTGCCTGTATTTAAAAGAAAACTATTCTTGGGGCGCCCGGGTGGCTCAGTCGTTAAGTGTCTGCCTTCAGCTCAGGTCATGATTCCAAGGTCCTGGGATCGAGCCCCGCATCAGGCTCCCTGCTCAGCGGGAAGCCTGCGTCTCCCTCTCCCACTACCCCCTGCTTGTATCCCCTCTCGCTGTCTCTCTCTGTCAAATAAATAAATAAAATCTTTAAAAAAATAAAAAGAAAAGAAAAATATTTTTCTGTCTTTGGAATTTCCATGCCCATGTGGATCTCCCATATATATGCTATTAAATTTGATTTTTCTCCTATTAATCTGTCTCATGTCAATTTGATTTTCAGTCCAGCTAGAAAGACTTTGAAAGAAAGAGGAAAGGGCACCTGGGTGGCTCAGTTGGTTAAGCAACTGCCTTCGGCTCAGGTCATGATCCTGGAGTCCCGGGATCGAGTCCCGCATCGGGCTCCCTGCTCGGCAGGGAGTCTGCTTCTCCCTCTGACCCTCCTCCCTCTCGTGCTCTCTGTCTCTCATTCTCTCTGTCTCAAATAAATAAATTTAAAAAATCTTTAAAAAAAAAAAAAAGAAAGAGGAAATTCTCCCTCCCCAACATCTACCAGTATTACCTTTTCTAGATGTATTTATATTGATACTTAAACATAATTCATTCATTTTAATTGGAATATACTAATCCAATCTATGAGTACACTATAATGTATTTATATGATCCCTCAATAACGAACATCCACGTTCTGCCCGATTTTTTACTCATATAAACCCAGCCATAAATATCCCCACATATTTCCTTGCACACATGAACAGGAAACTCATAAAATATATATAATTAGGGTAGCTTACATACAAAGCTAGATACTACTAATTTGATCTCCAAAGTGTTTGTACTCACTTTCCAGCCAACAGTGTCTCTAAAAGTTTCATTTCCTCTACATATTCATGAACCCTTTGAATGGTATCTCACTTTTTTAAAGATTTATTTATTTATTTTAGAGAGAACACACAGTGGGGAGGGGCAGAGTCTTAAGCAGACTCCTGGCAGGGCTCAATCTCCCAACCCTGAGATCAGGACCTGAGCTGAAACCAAGAGTTGGTCCCTTAACCGACTGTGCCACCCATGTGCCCCAATATCTCACTTTTTAATTGCATTATCCATAAACACTAATATAGTTAGACATCTTTTTCATATATGTATTTGCCTCTCAGGTTTCCTGTTCTGAGTTGGATTATGATCAACATTTGCCCTTTTTTCCCTTGGTTTGCTTTTATTTTTGTTAATGATTTAGAGAAGTTCTTTATATGTTTTTGCTACTAATTCTTTTTTTGGTTATACTCGTTACAAATACCTTATCCAAGTTTATGCTGTGTCCCTTGCTTTGCTTAAGATATCTTTTGTCATACAAAATGATTACATTGTAATCTAGTAAATTTTTTCCTTTTTTCTTACGTTTTGTTTTTTATGTATTTTTTTAAGATTGATTTATTTATTTGAAAGAGGGAGTGAGGCAGGAGGGCCAGAGAGATAAAGAAAAAGAAACTTTAGCAGACTCTGCACTCAGCACAGAGCCCCACATGGGGCTCAACCTCACGACCCTGAGATCATGACCTGAGCCAAAACCAAGAGTCGGATGCTTAACCAACTGCGCCACCCAGGTGCCCCTATGTTTTTTATGCATTTAACATCTATTTCTCTCTTCCGATGTCAAAATCATATTCTTCTGTATTTTCTCTAAAAGTTTTATAGTTCTACTTTTCACGCTTAAATGTTTAATTCATATAGAGTTTGTTTTTCTTCGTGGTGTTTGGTAGGAATCCAACTGCATCTTTCTCCCTGGAAAACCATTGATTCTCACGCTACTTATTGAATAGCTTATCCCTTACCCGGTGATCGTAATGCCATCTTTGTTACAAGTCTATTTCTGGATACTGTGATTCATTCCACGATTTAGGCTGCTTGTTTAAATGCACATTTGGGGACTTCAAGCATAGATTCTAACTCGATCCATCTAGAATGGAACCCATGAATCTGCAGTTTTAACAGTAAGCTCCATGGTTCTGATGGTTAACAGCCCATAAACCTCACTTTTAAAAAGAGGATTCTGGGCTTTGGAAAACAATCAGGAATGCAAAACCCAGAAGATAATATTCCGTAACAGTGATGTCTCGCCTTTGTAACTGTTCTTTTTCCACGTGGTACCTGAAACCTTAATACTCACCATTATAGCCCATTTCAAGGTAATCTCACAGAAGTCCAATCAGAGAGAAAGGCTAAACTGTTCTCTCTAAATTTACAAACTCATACCAATCAGACGGGTACATCTAAATAGCTAACTCCCCCCGATGTCATTAGCAGTAGACTTAACTTCACCCACAAAGCAAGGTTCTACTTACCACTGATGAAGATGCTCTCCTTGACCAAAATGAGTCGGGCTCCTCTCGGTTCTTCTTCTGACTAGGCCCCTGACCTTGGGTTCATGGGACCTTTTGGCCCGTTTAATCCAGTTTTAGCAGGAATCCTGCTGTGTCAGTTTAGGGAAAATCCCCCACCCTCGGCATCTTATCACACTGTCAAAAATCCTGTAAAGCCGGAATCCCCCTACTTGTGATGTTTCCTCTTAGTAATTTCCCATCACCCAATCCCCACCCTGCGCCTTGGCTACGAATGTCCATTTGTCACTGTTGTATTCCGAATGGAGCTCCCTCCACTCTCCTAGTACAAAACTCCATTATGATAACCCCCTGAATAAAGTCTACCTTAGCGTCTTTAACAAGAGTCCTGAGTATTTTTTTTCTTTAACACTATACACACCAGTAATATATTCTCTGTGTAGCCCTCACCAAGACAAAGTTCTTTAACAGGGTTGGAACAAAATTTCGTTTTTAAAATGTGAGTTTTTGAAATTTGGTGGATCTCATTCCAAATCCTCAATTATATAATTACCAAAAAAATCCACGTTTCAAAGAAACACACTTAATATAAAATTCATGTCACTTATCACAAAGTTAGACAGTCAAGTGCATTAAGGATAAACAAAACAGAAGCAGTATTTAAAAATTGAGATTACATGAAACATTGTGAAGAATCTGTTGTTAATAAACAACACAACGCATACTTTTTTACACACTAAAATGATACATCTGTGCATAATATGATAAAGGTCATAATGTTAAAGACTAAATTCAAGGTTGTCATGTTGAGGGCTTTTAATTAAATTCCAGTGAGATAGCATTGAAAACTGAATTCAGGGGCGCCTGGGTGGCTCAGTCGTTAAGCGTCTGCCTTCGGCTCAGGTCATGATCCCAGGGTCCTTGGATCGAGCCCCGCGTCCTGGGATCGAGCCCCGCGTCCTGGGATCGAGCCCCACGTCCTGGGATCGAGCCCCGCATCAGGCTCCCTGCTCGGCGGGAAGCCTGCTTCTCCCTCTCCCACTCCCCCTGCTTGTGTTCCCTCTCTCGCTGTGTCTCTCTCTGTCAATAAATAAATAAAAATCTTCTTTAAAATAAAAAAAGAAATAGTTAATGGAAAAAGTTAAAAACTCTCATTCTTTATTTCCAATTACTATTCTTTAAGTCTTTCATTGGTACTTTTATGCTTCATATTAATCACTTGTCTTTTGTAAACAGATAAAGAACCCAAATAAAATGAAAAGAACCTCTCCTGTTAATTCAAATATGTAGCAAGGATACGGGTATTAAGTTGATAATTTCAAAGTTGACTATCCAAAATATCCAATAATTATACTTGTCAATAGATTCTGAATCCAATTATTTTAGATAATATCACATTAAAAATTCACAACTGAATTTTTTCACAACTGAAATCAAAAAATTATCCCATTTCAAGGAATTGGAAACAAGAGCCAGAAAACATAGATCAGGGGCACCTGGGTGGCTCAGTCGTTAAGCGTCTGCCTTCGGCTCAGGTCATGATCCCAGGGTCCTGGGATCGAGCCCCGCATCGGGCTCCCTGCTCGGCGGGAAGCCTGCTTCTCCCTCTCCCACTCCTCCTGCTTGTGTTCCCTCTCTCACTGTGTCTGTCAAATAAATAAATAAAATCTTTAAAAAAAAAAAAAGAAAACATAGATCATCAATATAATAAAATAACCCTGCCTTCACCCGCAACAATAATAATTTTGTATTTGTAATTGACCTTCTTCCTCTGGATAAAAGTGCACAGGAAACTCCTAATCCTTATGATCTCCAATCTTGTTTATATATCATCTATCTACTTGGATCCTCATTTAACCTTGTGGGCATATGTTTTCAATATAAAGCTGTAACAAAGGAAAGCTATAATTACCCAATCTCTTCCTTTCAGCTATTGAAATAAGGCGATTTACAGAAATGCAAGACACTATCAACAAAGGGATTTTCCCGTGCTCACAGAGCACAGCTTCCAGGAAGATGCTGGGATAAACATGCTTTCTTGTGGCCAAGCCGCTGCGCCTGGAATCCAAATGGATTGTATGTTTTTCGGAGCCAGGTAGGGGTTACTCATCTAGCCTGTGTTCTGAGAACATGGCTTAAGGGGGAGGAAAATCATAGTATTATCCATAACCTTCTTGAAGATGATCAGAAGGGATTCCATTCAGATACAAATGCTGGTATATTGTCAATGATCTTGACCCTATTACCCAGTGACTGATTATCTGGTGTGTGGATTTTCCAGATTGGTAACTTCCCCTAGGCTTTGATAGCAACAGCTTCATTTGTAGGTGAAGTACGCAGGAGAGCAAAATTCCTTCAAATCAGGTACACAAAACTTCCAGCAACACATTACTTGTAGCATTATAAACACTGTGGACTGAGGGCGCCTGGGTGGCTCAGTCGTTAAGCGTCTGCCTTCGGCTCAGGTCATGATCCCAGGGTCCTGGGATCGAGCCCCGCATAAGGCTCCTTGCTCTGCAGGGAAGCCTGCTTCTCCCTCTCCCACTCCCCCTGCTTGTGTTCCTGCTCTCGCTATCTCTCTCTCTCTGTCAAATAAATAAATAAAATCTTTAAAAAAATAAAAATAAATAAATAAAAAATAAACACTGTAGACTGATATTAAAATGGCATCATTGCCTAAGAGGAAACTAGTTTTAGACAGGAGGACTAATCGGACTTCGAATTCATTTAGCAAAGGCTCAGGATCCTGAGGGCTGGACATGGAATATGTGAGCAGGGGTGCGAGAGGTACAAAGAGGTCTGGGAATGTGGTCTTGCCCAGTCTGACCAGACCGCCGCAGTGGACCCCGGGGCAGTCAGGAGGAGGTGTGACAAGGAAGAATCGGAGGTGCAGAGAGACACGGGGAAAGGTGGCTGCCAGAGGCGCTCATCTTCCAAGCCCTCCGCTCAGCTTCAGCTTGTCCTATCAACCTAAGCTTTGAACGATTTCACCGTATGTTCGCATTTTTCCTGCTTGATAAGAAGCCAAAGGGAAATGTGGGTGAAGGACGGAGCAGGAATTAGAAATGAGTTGTTTCTAGCCCATGTGAGTGTAGGGCAGGAGAGATTGGAAGAGACAAACTATCAGCTGAGCTGCAGTCTTCCCTCCCAGGACCAGGGAGCAGAAAGCCGCACGCCACAGCTCTGGAACAGGGTGCACACACATGGTCTCACTTCCTAGCTGCCTTTCCACATCTCGGAGCTGGCTTGCGGAGTTATAGGGCTAGCACAACCAAGGGCACAAATGCAGATTTCATGAGGACGGTCAAACTGAGTCACTGAACATGTACGTACGGCCTGGCCCAAAGTCCTGTCTTCTAGATACAAACAACTGAGTACAGAAAACGTGTTAGAACTAGACCACAGGCTTTCATAAGGACTTCTCAGGGGTTCCCAAATCTGGCATTATCTCCAAAGTCTGCTTTTTTTTTTTTTTAAAGATTTTATTTATTTATCTGCGAGAGAGAATGGGAAACAGAGAGCATGAGATGGGGAGGATCAGAGGGAGAAGCAGACTCCCCGCCGAGCAGGGAGCCCGATGCGGGACTCGATCCTGGGACTCCAGGATCATGACCTGAGCCGAAGGCAGTCGCTTAACCAACTGAGCCACCCACGTGCCCCAAAGTCTGCTTTAAACAATACAGATTCCCTAATCCTTAGCCCTAAAACTACTAAATTAGAATTCACAGGTGTCTGGAAGTCTAAGGTTTTTTTTGTAAACAAACCACCCACGCATTGTTATTGTTGATGATGAACCATGTTTGGGAGCTGTCCTCATTTAATCCCCTTTGTAATTTTACCCCAGTACCGGCAGTCCCATTTTACAGACGAGAGAGCTGAAGATCAGGACTAGGAATCCACTCGAAGTAACACACTGCTAGTGAAGACCCCTGATTGGCATCAAACCTAGCTTGGTCACCAGAACATCCACTGTATCTATAGCAATGAACTGTATTAGGCACTTCATTGTCTCGGATCCACTAACTACTCACGAAGAGCCAGTTTCCTTGGAAGACTGTGCACGTGCACATTTTGGGAGGCAACAAGTTTTGGATGGTTTTTCTCTCCCCGATCAGAACTCTCTTCTTCCCTGCCGCATTGGGAGCTAACGATGCTCCTTGCCCCCTGAGATCTGCAAGATCCTACATTCTCCCACATGGGAAACCTATCTGATCTAAGCCTTCCACTCTCAGGAACTGGGTGTTTAAGACCAACAGGGGCTGGTGGGAGGAGGTGGAGTCTCCCACGGAGTGTCCCACCCTCTCTCAGCAAAGACCAATTTCATTATCCCCCAAGCCCTTCCAACCGCCTCCCACCCCCTCCATAAAGTTCATGTGTTAAAAGGCTTTCACTTACAAATCTAACTGCTTGTATGAAGTCATTCATTCTATCTTAAAAAAAAAAAAATCTGTAATTGACAATCAGCGCTTCCAGGAATGTGAAATAACCAGGGTGGATACAGTTCCATCCCAAAGCAAAGAAACTATGCTTTTGTTAATCTGTGCAGCTTGATTGTAGCTGAATATACATTCTCCTTTAAACTCCTAAAACTAACAAGAACTTACAGAAAACAAAGGATGGCTGGCACTCCATCGTGGCAATAACTAAGCCAAACGAATAATTCTAACAATGAGAATTTCAGATGATGGAGAGAGGCTTTTATCACGGGCTCCAAACCCCTGCCCCGGGAACAGTTACAGAATGTGCTGTTCGCATCAGATCTGCCTTGCATCTGTCACACGAAGTTCTGGGGAAGACCACGGAGACCAGGGTTAAAAACACAATATTCAGACTTGTTCAGATGTGTTCTCTGCTGAAGGAAAGGAAGAAGTAACAGGAGCTCACTACACATTATGGGGTTCTCGAAAAAGTTCTCAGACTTTTCTTTAGAAGAAATACCTGGGGAGCTTGCTACAAAATTACATTCCCAGCTCCAACTCCCAGAGATGCCAATTCTCCAGTCTGAGTTGGGGCTGGAGATCCTCCACGTTCATCAAGCACCTCAGGTGATTCTTTTTTTTTTAAGATTTTATTTATTTATTTGAGAGAGAAAGAATGAGAGAGAGCACATGAGAGGGGGGAGGGTCGGAGGGAGAAGCAGACTCCCCGCAGAGCAGGGAGCCCGATGCGGGACTGGATCCCGGGACTCCAGGATCATGACCTGAGCCGAAGGCAGTCGCTTAACCAACTGAGCTACCCAGGCGCCCCTCAGGTGATTCTGATGCTGGTTTTTTCCTTAACTTTCTAGTTAAAAAATTCTCAAACCTTATGAAAGTCCCAAGAAGAGAACAGTGAACACCAGCAGACCCTTCACCAAGAGCAAGGGTCAGCAAACTCCCTCAGTAAAGGAACAGAGTAAACATTTTCAGCTTTGACGCCGTGTAGACTCTGCACCCAGCTAGCTACTCAGGTCTGCATTGGGACATCTAGTCCACACAGAAGCAAATGGGTGTGGCTGTCTTCCAGTGAGACTTCACTTATGAACACTGAACTTTAGTTTTCACATCACAAAATTACACTCTTCTTTTGACTTTCCAGTGTGTTACATTTAAAGGTGTAAACGCCATTCTTCGCTCAGAATTGGTACAAAACCAGTCAGGGGGCAAATCTGGCCTCCGTGTCACTTTGCCAACCCCTGAGGAATCCAGGTGTGATCGTACAGCCTAAGCTCTTCAGAGGATGAACTTGAAATTGATGACTTTTCTTTCCCTTTTTTTCTAAGATTTTATTTATTTATTTGACACAGAGAGAGAGCACAGAGGGAGCGGGAAAAGCAGGCTCCCTGTTGAGCAGAGAGCCCAATGTGGGGCTTGATCCCAGGACCCTGGGATCACAACCCGAGCTGAAGGCAGACGCTCAACCGACTGAGCCACCCAGGTGCCCAAAATTGATGACTTTTCATATCCAGACTAATCACACTGCCCATCTTAGGAAAATTGAAAAACTGAATCTATGAGGTTGTTTTCTGACTGACTCTGATGTATTTCCAGATAGAACATTTCACAGCTTCCTATGGCTGATATTTTTGGATGCGCTGTGGGGCGCAGTTCCTCATTTAGAAATCTTCATAGTTCAGTCATTCTCTAATTTTATCACATAAAATAAAGTGTGTGTATGCCCTTCTCCACAACACCAGGGCCTGATTAGCATTTTTTCAGCTTCTTTTTTTTTAATTTTATTTATTTATGAGAGAGAGAGAGAGTACGAGCCGAGGCAGAGGGAGAAGCAGACTCCCCGCTGAGCAAGGAGCCCGACCCGGGGATCGATCTCAGGACCCTGGGATCATGACGTGAGGCCAAGGCAGCCACTTAACCAACTGAGCCACCCAGGTGTCCCCAGCTTCTCTCTTATTTTGAGGACAAATGGGTAAAAAACAGAACAAAACCCTCTGCCTTCCAAATGACTCCAGAAGTCCAGCAAGATGTGAATGGCATTTTGTTATTTGTGAACAAGGGACTGGGGATGCCTTTCTTTGATTTTTTTTTTCCTCCCTGATCTTTGGTTGAAAATCAGCTCCCGCCCAGAGTGTCTGCTTGCATTTCTAGTGCACTGGGTTATTACCAAGTTAAGACAACAGTAATGATACAAATCTGTTACCCGATTACTCCCATTCACAGTCTTCACCTTTAGGGGAATTTCTCCAGTTATGAAACATCGTTTCCTAAGTATGTGAAAGCCAAACAAAAATTCTGGAGGGTAAGGTCCAACTTTGCATCACAGAATCAACAAACACAGTCACGATGAGCTCTGTGTACTTACCTATGAGCACCAAATGCGGTGGGGGGAACCCCACTTGAATTCACTAAGTGCATTCCTGTTTATTAGAATGCCTTCCACTGGACTTATCCAAACATGACCTCACCTCTTAGGGAAAGACCTAGTTATCTGAAGCCTTCAAGCATCTATCACCTCATGACCCACCCCTCCTCCCAACAAAGTTACCCACTTAATGGCAAGAGGATGTGTTCTCTTCTGATGAAGCTGCAGAACACAGAAGTCACAATCCACCACCCCCCCCCCCAACCATCGCCATCCCCGCATCTGAATGTCAGCTTTGGAGTCACATCCTGAGACCTGGCGCCTGCCTTTCATCTTCCTGCAAGCTCTCCTCCAGCTTCTGAAGAGACCACGTGGCATACCGACTCAGGTGCAGAGGCAGGAAGCTCACAGCGAAGACTTAAAACCCTCCTGTCTGTTGACATATGAGAAGGCCCTGTGTTTCTCATCAGCTGGCTGATTTGTGGACGGCCACATTTCTGGAGGTCCGCCAACTGCCTCACCTGATGGAAAATGCTTATGAACTTATAAATCACCTTTGAATCTACTTTCCCCATAGAAATAAAACAGATTGCTGGCTCCCCCATTGCCGGAAATGTATTTTTAAAAGCTTAGCTGACTGACTTAACAATGTGAGGAGATTAAGGACTAAAAATCGTACTTAAAATTCTATTGAAAGAAGACTAGTGAAGTGCTGTTTAGGGCTGGGGGTTCTGGAACATAGGAACAGCAGGTAAAAATAATAGATACCTGTGATTTTGTTTGAGTCACAAAAAATTACAGACTCGAGTTAAACAGTGGACCTATTACATTAGTGCAGTGGTTTTTAAACCTGCCTACAAGCTGGAATCACCCAGGGAGCTTTAAAAAAATCCAATATCCAGGCTGCATCCCACCCCAATTAAATCTGAGTGTCGGGGGGGCAGGGGCAGGTCTTTATATTTTTTAAAGATCCCAGGCAATTCCATTGCGCAGGCTCGGTGGAGAAGCTCTGCACTGCAGAATGGGTTCATCTACTTGGCAGACAGTTTCCCTTCGTCCTCTCTGCCAAAGAGCTTCTTCAGGGCTGGATGCTGGAATAAAAAATAGCTGATCGATTGACTGAGTCACACGCATATATAAAAATACATGCACACATATTTTTATTTATTTAACTTAGGCCCTGGACATACAAAGCATACAAATCAGAAAAACTGAGTGCCTCAGAACTTACATCACCTCTCCAAATCTTTAAAGAACCAAACTCTAAAAAACACACATCAAAGATATTTAAGTCATAAAAAACACACACGCACACACAAACTTTAATCACCTTCAGGAACCATGATCCAATAATATATTTAATAGGTAAGATCTCGTTCATCAATATACAAAAGAAAAAAACAAAAACAACAACCCTCAACTTTAAGACACATGCCCTTAGCAAGAGCACTTAGAGTTAGAATGGTTTATCGGTAGCAGTTTGAGGTAGCATATTTTGTAAAGGAACAGAAGTCTCAGACCTGCTCTGCAGTTTCTCCTGGATGCCAAGGGACAGGCCCTCAGCCTTTGCTCTTGGGAGAGGAGGGTGAATTTGTCCGTATTCACTGCCAAGTCAGCCTGAACTCACTTCCTACCCTCTCGCCATGGCCATGTCTTCAAACACTCCATGTATTGCAGGTTTGGGAAAGGGCGAAAGCATCCCCTTGGTGTGGCGTCATCCCTGGCTGAGGAGCTAATCTTTCTGCTACATGCAATTCTCACTGGCAGGACACACACATACCCAGTGGGAAGGGAAATCTCGCATCGTGCCACTTTGTTTTTAATTGGCTCTAACAATGTAATTAATTAAGAGTGACCAACCCCTCTAAGGCTCTACAGAGTACTATTTCTGAATATCCCCCCCTCCATGATTCTGGCCCTTCAAACGCTCTCCCTTTTTTCTCCCCCTGAGTACAATATTTTGGGGTTATCATTAAGCTTTCTGTAATTTTCCTGGCAGGATGGTGAGCAGGAAAGCTTTAAAAAAAAAAAAAAAAATCACATGAAAACAACAACGAAATCCAGGTATAGGAGCCACCCCAAGAACAGACTTCCTTTGTGCCACTGGAAACGACCCACGTGGACAGTTCAGGAACACGGCCTTCTTCTTTTTAAAAAAATGTAAATATTCAGCTCAGCTCTGCATTTTAAACACAAATGTACAGTCGAAACAGGCTAAGGATTAAAGCTGCAAATACGGTCCCAACAACTTCAAACCTTGGTGCAGATCAAATTTTTTGCCCCGGGGGCGCAAGTTTAAAGGGATGTCAAATCCCTAAAGCCCTTTCATCCCAGTATGCTTTCCGTGTGAAACTTCGACACTTGGAAGGAATCAATGTAGAAATGAATAAAAATAGCACATGCCCCAGGCAAAAAAAAGGGCATGAGCTGGGCCTGAGTTGCCAGTTAAGACTCTGTCATTGAGCATCCTATACAATCTGCAAAGGCTGCCGGCCCCGATCCAGGGCCCAGGGCATCACTGAACACACCAGCCACCTGTCAACAGCTGACCCAAAGCCAATGACACAACCGGGCATCAGACTTCAAGTATCCAACGTACTACAAGAGCTGGTCCGCTCAAGGACTCGGGCTGACCCTCAGAGGCCCCCACCACACCCCCACGGCATCCTGTCCTACAAAAGGTGAAGCTGCTTACAGTCACTAAGAGACACACGGAGTGGCAGGTGAGGGGCAAGAGAAATGCTCTCCGAATATACCAGTCTAACAAACACAAATAAATTCTTCAACACTTTGTACAACTAGAAGGTGCGCGAGCTGGTATTCAAGCCATCCCTTTAAATTCTTTCGTCCCCTCTCTGTTATCAAACAGGAAAATGGTTCCATTGGGTTAACAGTGTCACTTTAAAATGCCATAAATTAAATAAGTTAGTTCACATTTTTTCTTCCCCCAGCACTTAAGTTACAGTGAGTCCCTAATGTGCTTTTGCAGTCTGCATTAACAGCTCCAGATCTCTCCGGCGGACAATGCTGGCTCGGGGACAACCGTATTCATCCAGCTGCAAAGGTAGGAATTGTTCGAGCAGCCCAAGGCCCTGGCCAGCAGGACTGGTAAACAGCTTAGCCCATGATGGTTTAAACTTTCCGCTGAATCCCAAAAATATTGTACTCCCTTAAAAAAAAAAAAAAAAAAGTGCAATTTGTCCATCTACTCATTCCAGGCAAGACAACGCAGGAGGTGAGTCGGAGGTGAGCAAAACAAAGATAGCTATGAAACAGAAAAGCTACACTTCCTTACGTCAATGAACTCTGACCACCCACCTCTTGCCCCAAATAACAAACCACATCCCCAAACGCTTCCTGGAATAATGTCTCCTTATTTAAAAATTATCTTAATGATACCCACTCCAGCAAAATAAGCTCACGAAGACAGGCCAGAGGCTATAGTCCACCCTAAAAATGCGTCTGTGGCTGGACTCATAAGAACTTCAAGGAATAATACAAATACAAACCTTTGTTATAAAGATGAGCTGGTTTGGCTAATCCCAGAGGTACTAATGAATCGGAAATATTTAAATGCTTTATTTCTCCTCTTGTGCTCAACAGAACAATTGACCTGTATGTAAAAGTGAGAAAATTGGAGGGAATTTCAATAAATCAGCATGTATTGAGTACCTTTCTGAACTTAATATAGCATAGAAATACTAGATAAAAGCAGAACTAAAAACAAACGGGGGGTGGGGGGAGCTCAGATGCTTTTCACTTCCCTGCTGTTACAAGTTCAGGCTCCCCAGCCCCACCCAGGATAGATGTTCTACCTATTCATGTCCTATTATCTACTTACAAAATAAATGAATAAACACCAATTTTAAAAAGAAATACAATCTGCGCCCCATGGTTTGGTTTAAATGCCATGTTTATTATGCAGCATATCAACACATATACTTAAATCTGTTTGTGGATTTTCTCTTCTCCTGATCTCTCTCTCTCTCTCCTCTTCCAATGCTATGCTGGCTTAATTACTATGGCCTTGTGATTTATTTTAGTATATTATAAAACAAGCCCCTTGTATTATTTTAAGTTGTTTACAAAGATTTTATTACTCTCCCACATTTATTCTTCTACTATCCTTTTCTTCAACTTTTATATAACCATTAGTATTCATTTTCTTAATGTGGGTCTTGACATGTTGATGTCATTCTAAAGCAGGGGTGATCATTCAGAGTCAGAACAGAGGTCCGACCACAGCAACCTTACAGGCCTGACCCTCTTCAGGCTCGTCCCATGAGATCACTTACAGGTCCCCAGGGACCTGCACACCCCAACAATCCTAGTTCTCTAGAAGACATTGGTAGTTGCTCCATAACCTCTTAACACTTAGTTAAGATACAACATACAGGGGCGCCTGGGTGGCTCAGTCAGTTAAGCCTTCGGCTCAGGTTATGATCCCAGGGTCCTGGGACTGAGTCCCATGTTGGGCTCCCTGCTCAGTGAAGAGTCTGCTTCTCCCTCTCCCTCTATAGCTCCCCCTGCTTATGCTCTCTCTCTCTCAAATAAATAAATAAAATCTTAAGAAAAAAAAAGATACAACATACATACAGAAAAATATCACTAAGTGTATAGCATATTGAATTTCTGCACACTAAACGTACTCATGTAACCAGCCCAGATGAAGAAACAGAACACTACCCATATCTTAAAAGCCTTCCTTCAGTCCCCTTTCCAGAAACAACCTAGTGACTTTTTAATGAGTTGGTTTTAACTCTTAAATCTATAGGGTATCTTACAGGACTGCCGTGTTATCCTAAAAATTTATGGTGAGCTGTATGCCCAGGATTGGTTTCAGTGAACTGAGTACATGTTTTCACCATTAGGAAAAATCTTTAAATCCTTAAAGAAAACTGAGGCCTTGGAAAGGAATTCCCTAGAAGCATCTCAAAGCAGAAGACAGAGCTTTACCTGCACACTGAATATTACGCTCAAATAATTCAATGACTTTACGGGACTCACTGAAATCTGGTTCTGTCATATGTAAAGAGCGTCAAAAGTCATCAGATGACTGAAGATGCATTCAAAAACTAGACAGGACCTCACTCCCCAGGAAGCTTATGCCCTTCCCTTAGTTGCTTCATTAAATATCTGCTTGTGAGTCAGCATCTGCAGCACATCCAAGGGAGGCAGGGAGGAGCCTGAATTCATCTCCTTGCCTCTAGGAGGCGGGGTCTAACCAATCTCCAAAAAGAAAGGCTTTGCTTATGTGCATGCTTCTTCAGAGACCAACAAAACAAACTGCATCAGGCCAGGGCTCTTAAAAGAGAGACCAGATACCTGTCCACTTAAAACTCAGTGGACGGGGGCGCCCGGGTGGCTCAGTCGTTAAACATCTGCCTTCGGCCCAGGCCATGATCCAGGGTCCTGGGATTGAGTCCCACAGCGGGTTCCCTGCTCAGCAGGGAGCCTGCCGCTCCCCCCTGCTTGCACTCTATCTCTCTGTCAAATAAATAAATAAAATCTTTAAAAATAATAATAATAATAAAAATAAAATAAAACTCAGTGGACTTTCCAGTCACTTCCATGTGAGCTAGGTGGTGAATTCACAGCACAACGCTGTCTTATCAGTAGAAGAGATGGCCACAAAGGTCAAATTGTGTATAAAATTGCTTTAAACTGGAAATGAACCTTCTGAGTGAGTTAGGTGCAATGTAATCGAACAACTACTAAAAAGTGGGCAGAAAGGTTCCAAAATACCGAGCAACTCCCCTTATAAGAGGTTTCACACCATTTGCAAACTCTGCTCACATCCAGGCTCTCACTGAGCAATACTATGCATTTTGGACCACATGGGCGTCAATCTGAGACAGGAAAGGAATGACCACCTTTCAACAGCCCTAAATGCCCACACTGTAAAAGGGTGGAAAGACAAACCAAAGCTCGGAGTTAACCAGGTGTCACCTGTTCAGATGGCCTGTCCCCTCTTGCAGAGCAAGCGTCACCTACCTTGGAGGGATGCCTGTTCTCAAATACTCTTCCATGCGACTGATATCGGCAGGAGAGAAAATCTTTTTTTCCATTAACCGGAAGGGAACGCTGCAGGCATCCACAATAAGGAGGAGGATGCCCGCATCTTGGATGGTAAAGTCGGTGCCATTGACCTGAGAACAGAGAAACACGTCTTCTGCTGTCATCACCCCATTCATATCTCCAAGATGCCTCATCTTTGATGAGTCCGAGCCCTTCCCTCGGTCTTCTAAACCCATGAATCAAATTCTATTTCCAGGATTCAAACTGCATCATCCAGTGACTCTTTCTCCGCCAACACCTGAAACCCTGCCAGTGTTCTAGATTGTGCCTTTGATTGGTCTTTACTGGTTGGATTGGATGCTCTGAGCAAGGTACGGCAGCTCACACTCAGATGAGCAGCGTGACTCTTGCTGCCGGCGGAAGAACTTCATGCCTACCCCCACTCTCTCACTGGGGTCAAAGCTTCTAAACTCAGTGATCAGGCACCAGGCTCTGTACCACAGTTCCCATAGCTCACTTACGGTCACACTGGTTCAGAGAAAAATATCATGCCTTCCCCGACACAGAAACCCCCCAGCAGAGTTTAGGTTTGCAACACCAGAAGAGCTAGACGGCCTCATCTCCTTTGTCCCACCCATAGCTCTCCTTTAAAATCAAAATGGAGGGGCGCCTGAGTGGCTCAGTCGTTAAGTGTCTGCCTTCGGCTCAGGTCATGATCCCAGGGTCCTGGGATCGAGCCCCGCATCGGGCTCCCTGCTCGGCGGGAGGCCTGCTTCTCCCTCTCCTACTCCCCCTGCTTGTGTTCCCTCTCTCACTGTGTCTCTATCAGTCAAATACATAAATAAAATCTTTTTAAAAATCAAATAAATAAATAAATAAATAAATAAATAAAATCAAAATGGAAAAGTGGTCATTTCATCAGGATATAAGCCACAAGGTATTAATAGATTTTGTTCACAATTATTGTGAGCTGAAATTTCCAGTAGTCCTCTTTAAATTACATTAGTGGTTTGAGACCTCTTCAAGAAAAAGGAACTCTAGACACATCCAAATATCATTAATTTGTCAGCCAAAATAGAAGGAAAAAAGACTTGCTGGATTAAAAAATAATTGAACACCAATTTAAGCCATAGGCAATGTTCCTATTTTTAAATGTGTAAAATTGGGGCACCTGGTGGGCTCAGAGGAGCGTGCAGCTCTTGATCTCGGGGTCCTGAGTTTAAGCCCTGCACTGAACATAGAGGTTACTTAAATAAATAAATAAAAACTAAAAAAAAAAAAAAAAAAAAAAGGTTTATCTTGAAAAAAAATAAAATGTGTAAAATTATAAACTATGCTAAAGCTAACAAAGGAGAAATGCCATCACCACTACATTTGTCCATGTTTGGGGAAATTTTATTTAAATTTTATTTCTTTTTTTTTAAGATTTTATTTATTTATTTGAGAGAAAGAGAGAACAAGCGCTAAGGGCAGAAGGACAAGCAGATTCCACACTGAGCACAGAGCCCAACACAGGACTCAATCCCAGGACCCCAAGATCATGACCCAAGCCGAAGTCAAACACCCAATCGACTGAGCCACCCAGGTGCCCCTAAATTTTATTTCTAATCGCTACTGGTCTCACAGGAATCGAATGATTTTTTTTGGCTATGTTTATATTGCTCTAATCCAGAGAACAATTCTGGAAATCCTTGAGGTAAAGTACCACTTTATATTTGGGAAGACTAGAAGTGATTCTCTTATTTTAAAAAATCTGAATGCTTAAAATTGAGATACATTTGAGAAAAAATATATAATGATCCTCAACACACTTAAACTGTCCTCTTGAAAAGAACCCCTTAAAACCTGTTACTTAAAGACAACACAAAAGTGTCCATAAAGACTTAAGAAACACCATGTCCTAGCAAAGATTCTTCAGGCAATGCTTGGGTAAAGTATCAGAGGTAAATATGACAAAACACAATACTGTAACTTTTCTGGGGTCCTGAGCAACCCCGTGTGTAGCAATGGAATTAAAAAAACTGTCTTCAGGGCACCTGGGTGGCTCAGTCGTTAAGCGGCTGCCTTCGGCTCAGGTCATGATCCCAGGGTCCTGGGATCGAGCCCCACATCGGGCTCCCTGCTCAGCGGGAAGCCTGCTTCTCCCTCTCCCGCTCCCCCTGTGAGAGGAGGTGTTCCTCTCTCGCTGTGTCTTTCTCTGTCAAATAAATAAATAAATAAAATCTTTTAAAATATATATATATATATAAAAACTGTCTTCAGACCCTGGAGCAGAGCCCGCCTGAGATTTTTTGGGCAAAACAGTATCTTCTTGAATTGTTTAGTGGACTTAGTGGAGCAGAGCTACTCAGCACCCACTTGCTTCCCTTCTGCAACTAACTCTCACCAGATACCATGACAACAAGGCTGGGATCAGGTTCTCCACGCAGCTGACTGCACTGAGATGCTGAGCTAACAAATTTTATGCCAAAAAAAATTACATCATGAACATGCTACAAAATGAACAGTTGCTAACAGAGGGCAATAGGCGTACATATATAGTTGGGAATCTTTGAGCTACATTTAAAAAGAGATAGTCTGTCTTTCTTTTTAATTTTTTTGTGTGAGGTCACAATATCCATCTGCTTAACAAATTTTAAGGGTACAATACATAATTACTGACTACAGGGACTATGTCATACAGCAGATCTGGAGAGCTTATTTATCTCACCTGAAACTACATGTCTGTTGATCAATAACATCCCATTTCACCCTCCCCTCCCCAAGTAGGGATATTCTTAATTCAGAGTTCAATCCTGGAGATGGACGGTGGTGATACTTGCATACCATATGAATGTACTTCACACCACTGAACTATACACTTAAAAATGGTTAAGACAGGGCGCCTGGGTGGCTCAGTTGGTTAAGCGACTGCCTTCGGCTCAGGTCCTGATCCTAGAGTCCCGGGATCGAGTCCCGCATCGGGCTCCCTGCTCGGCAGGGAGTCTGCTTCTCCCTCTGACCCTCCTCCCTCTCATGCTGTCTCTCATTCTCTCTCTCTCAAATAAATAAATGAAATCTTTAAAAAAAAAAAAAAATGGTTAAGACAATGAATTTTATGTGATGTATATTTTAACACAATAAAAGAAATTGGGAAAGAGAAAAAAAGAGTAAGATATAATTTTGTCCACATACATGTGGATTTGTGATTGTGTTGCTCACTACTTTAAAAAACTGAGCTCCTATGGTTGGAGGATGCATCAAACAGGTGTAGGGGATTAAGAGATACAGATTTTTCCAGTATATATATGTATAAATACATAAGTAAAAAAAAAAAAAAAAAAAAAAGTAAGTCACAGGGAGGAAAAGTACGGCATAGGGAATAGAGTCAGTAATATTGTAATAACTTTGTATGGTGACAGATGGTGATTACACTTACCACGGTGAACATTTCATAATGTACATAGATGTCAAATCACTATGTGGTACTCCTGAAGCTAATACAATATTGTATGTCAGCTATACTTCAGTTACAAAAAAAATGAGCTCCTTAAAGAGACCACGTGAGGGGCGCCTGGGTGGCTCAGTGGGTTAAGTGTTGGGGTCCTGGGATCAAGCCCCGCATCGGGCTCCCTGCTCAGCAGGGAGCCTGCTTCTCCCTCTCCCACTCCCTCTGCTTGCGCTCTCTCCCTCTCTCTCAAATAAATAAATAAAACCTATAAAAAATAAAAATAAAGAAACCACATGAGGCTAGGACCAGGCCCTGGCTAGATATTACTTAGATGTCTAGATACCTGCCACCCCGAGAGCTCATTATACAGTGGCACTCTGGTCAACCTGATTTTGGACAGACCTCAAGCCACGAGCTGGTTACCACTGGCTAGCTTGGCTCTTCACCCAAATTCTATGTGTTGACAATGAGGCTCAGGCCTATACTTCCAGAAACCCACTTAGAACAGAGGACTAATACTTGGTGAACCAATTTTTAACATTCACCTCAAAGTCATCAATAAACACAATCCAGTGAGAAAAAAAGACTTAATACATTTAACGTACTTAAAAACGCAAATGTTGGGCACCTGGGTGGCTCAGTCGGTTAAGCGACTGCCTTCAGCTCAGGTCATGATCCCACGGTCCTGGGATCGAGCCCCACATCAGGCTCCTTGCTCCACGGGGAGCCTGCTTCTCCCTCTCCCACTCCCCCTTGCTTGTGTTCCCTCTCTCGCTATGTCTCTCTCTGTCAAATAAATAAACAAAATCTTTAAAAAAAAAAAAAAACACAAATGTTTAGGAGGTAGTTATACCTCTATTATATTGCTTGCCACCAAGTGGCTGTTGCCAGAGATAATTCATGTCACCGGGGTAAAACATAAAAAGTGAGAAGCTGAGGCAGGGTACGCGCCGGATGATACTTACAGAGATAATAGACAGGTCTCCACGCTGAGTCTCTGCTTTACTGGGTGACTGGAATTGCACAGGGAGGTAGCTTTTATGAGGATCACTAGTAAACACCACCTAAACAGGGAAGAAGTTCCATTTATCTGTCAACCACCTCTTCCTTCAAAAGGGCCTCAAAATCAACTCAATTATATCAAACCCAATGATGTTTTTTCTCCCCTGTGAACTTTTTGTACAGATTGAATGGCCTGGATTTCCATCTTTTGATCCGGATTTAATATAAGAAATGTATGTTCCTCATTTTCTGGAATAATCCCAGTCTCAAATAATTGTAATCTTGTTCAGAAAATCAGTTCTGCAAATGACTAAGTAAATGTGCTTTACACTTAGACGTTTGTCCTTTTCAGACCAGCTATCTTAAATTGGGACTCAGTCACTCCAGAACTGAGAGAAGTAAAGGTGACAGGCATTACACTGTTCAAAAGTGCATCACCAGGCTAATCTTCTACCTGACTTGCAACGTGTCCCATAAGTGAAGCCACACCTTATATCCAGGCCCCTAACCTCCCTGTTCTATTGCCTTCTGCAGCTATCGCTTTCCCACAAGTGCTTCATCTCCTTTCCCGCCACTGTGCCTTTGCAGATGCTGTTCCCTCCCCCAGAATGCCCTTCCTTGTTTCCTTCCACTCCTTGAAATCACTCCCAGCCTCCAGATCCCACCTTGCACCTCCTCCCTAAAGGCTTTCTTCTCATTCAAAAGCAGGCCGAACTCTCTCACAATTCAGCACTTAAAGTATATATTCCTGATGAATGCATGTCAACAACTTCATTCCAAGGGCAAACAATCATCATGATACTCAACATTCAGAAGCTCAGGTTTGGAGGCAAAAACCTGTGTGAATTTTCCTACTTACTCCTCATGTACGTGTGTTTCTTTCTGATATTCAAAACAAACTCATTCTCCAAATTTCCAAGTAAAAGTGAGGTTCCCAAATGCTTCAAGTACTTTGCAACAGTACCAAGTCAGTAATCGATACATTTTTTAAAAAATAAATTCTAATCGGGCGCCTGGGTGGCTCAGACGGTTGAGCGTCTGCCTTCGGCTCAGGTCATGATCCCAGCGTCCTGGGATCGAGTCCCACATTGGGCTCCCTGCTCCTTGGGAGCCTGCTTCTCCCTCTGCCTCTCTCTCTCTCTCTGTCTCTCATGAATAAATAAATAAAATCTTTAAAAAATAAATAAATAAATAAAATAAAATAAAAATAAATTCTAATCAATGTTTCAAGCACAGACAAAAAAACAAGGAATGCTAAACATTAATGTATGAAACCATTTAGAAGGATAGGCTTAGGGTATTTCCAATGATGATTATTTTTATAAATTATCATGTTGCGATTGTTATAATAAATTATATAATATTTTCTGTAACGAAGGACGTTAACAAATTCAGCTTGAGATTTAGGCTGGAGAACTTACTTCCCCACAAAGATTATCTAAAAATATCACTTTAGGGACGCCTGGGTGGCTAAGTCAGTTAAGCATCTGACTCTTGGGCGCCTGGGTGGCTCAGTTGGTTAAGTGACTGCCTTCAGCTCAGGTCATGATCCTGGAGTCCCCGGATCGAGTCCCGCATCGGGCTCCCTGCTCAGCAGGGAGCCTGCTTCTGCCTCTGACCCTCCCCCCTCTCATGTGCTCTCTCTCTCTCATTCTCTCAGTCTCAAATAAATAAATAAATCTTTAAAAAAAAAAAAAAAAAGCATCTGACTCTTGATTTCAGCTCAGGTCATGATCTCAAGGCATAACGGGGCTCTGCGCTGGGCATGGAGCCTGCTTAAGATTCTCTCTCTCCCTCTCCCTCTGTCCCTGCCCCCCAGAAAATAAAAATTAAAATAAAATAAAAAATAAATAAAATGTCACTTTAATAGTTAAGATATTACATGGTACAGGCAAGGATCTATATAAACTTCTTCATGTACGTGGTTGGCTTGGTTGATGGGTTGGTTGGTGAGTTGGGTTGCTGGCTGGTAGGTTGGTAGGTGGGTTGGTGGGCTGGTTTTAGCTGAGGTGGAGAATAGAAGTGGCACAGGGATATGAAAGATTCAAACTGTGGATAGTGAATTGCCTTTGAAAAAATACTCCTATATGATAACAGGAAGAATAAATCCATGTTCCTCTCTCAGACCTTACTGCTACCAATAGGCAAAAACAAATGAGAAACATTTTTGATTCAGTAGAACTAGGGTGGGACCAAGAATTCTAATATTTTACAAGTTCCCAAGTGATGCTGATACTTTAAGAACCATTTCCCTTGGGTGCCTGGGTGGCTCAGATGGTTAAGCGTCTGCCTTCGGCTCGGGTCATGATCCCGGGGTCCTGGGATCGAGTCCCACATCGGGCTCCCTGCTGAGCTGGGAGCCTGCTTCTCCCTCTGTCTCTGCCCCTCCCCTGCTTGTACACTCTCTCTATCAAAAATAAATAAAATCTTTAAAAAAAAAAAGAACCATTTCCCTTAACCTATATTTATCTGTGTAAAGGTTAAGTATTAATTAGAGCAATATTAACTCTATACTTCTTTTTCACTTGGAGCTGGTCTGACTTCCTTTGAAAACCCCATGCACAACTTGAGCTCATATTTTGGATTTACTTTCATTGCCATGTTTTCTCAAGATCCAGAGGGAGACCTCGTAATTAAGAAGGAGAAGAATTTTACTTCTAGCCAAAGTTAGTTTGTACTTTTAATTACAGGTAAATGTAATAGCACATGCTTCAAAATTAACAGTAGCTTTCCACCTTAAAAAAAGGGGGGGGGGACAATTTTCATATGAGTTGCATTTTTTTTTTTAAGATTTATTTATTTATTTTAGTGGAGGAGGGGCAGAGGCAGAGGGACAGAGAATCTCAAGCAGACTCCATGCTTAGCACAAAGCTCAATGTGGGGCTGGATCCCACAACCCTGAGATCGTGACCTGAGCCAAAATTAAAAGTCAGACACTTAACCGACTGAGCCACCCAGGTGCCCCATATATGAGTTGCATTTTTGGAAGAGAAATTTTATAGTCCTCAATAAAAGTATTTTTCTACATGACTGACATGTAAATCCAATAGCAATATTGTAACAGAATCACATCTGAGGGGGGTAGGGGGAAGATGAGGACCAAAAAGTCTACAGTCATCCAGGGTAAACGGATGTATCACAGGGTAAAATATTTCTATTATGAATTTGGACTAGTTTGCTTCTTAGGATTATCACATTCTAGAATGGGCCAAAATTCAGGAGAAATCATGCAGTATTTATAACTTGGCAAGACCGATGTTTCAAAGAAAAATGTGCCTATTGCCAAAATAAAGAAACAAACAAAAACTGCTTTTTGATTCTTTTCCACCCACAGCCTACTCTTCCTCCTTGTTTACCTGGCGGGTCCCGCAGCCTTGACAGAGCCTGGTGAGCATGGAGGGCATGCGCTTGAGTGCTGATGGCTTCCTGTAATACTGGGGATATGCTTTGGCCATGCAGTTACTGATATCTTTTGAGTCTGTTGCTGCCTGGATCTTGACTCTTTCACATCCCTGAGATGAACAGTAACTGTGGCCATCCCTGTAGCTTTTGGCTTTGAGATACAAAAACAGCAACCTGAGCGGAACACAAACCAATCCATGGGATGTTAGACAGACTCTCACAAACTCACAAAAATTCCTCACATTGGCTCACGGCCCCCAAAGGGCTATTCCTCTAATAAAGTAACTTTTCCTTAAAAGAAAATAAATTACAAAACTAATGAAGTCGTTTCTCCTTCCTTTCTATCCTCCTAGGGCCCTAAGTCAAATGCAACACTAGTTTCAGAAAATATTTTGATGACCCGATTCAGTTATTCTGGAACATATCAAAGTTAATTTCTGGAGTGAAATAGTTCAATAGGTAATTTGGGAGGACGGACTTTGGTTTGGTTCAAAACTTCCTTGGAAAATTTTAGACTTGTGTTGCGTTTAGGATTTCATAACTTAGTGTGGTGGTTTTTTGTTTTTTTCTTCTTTTGGTTTATAAATCATTTTGGTTTAAGGCATAAATTTGAAATAAATAAAAATAGCAACTGTGACTTGCTTGGCTAAGGCCAAGATATGGTCTCCCATCAATTCCTGTGATGATTACTAAGAGCAGATGGGCCTGAGGTCCTTCTGTCTGTACTTCGGCCAAAATCAAGGGAAAGGAATAGACCCGCCCACTCAGAATTATCCTCCTGCTGCCAAGATGAATGGAAAAGTAACTCCCAGGCAACAGTCCAACGTCTGTCAGCAAACCTAGTCTTTCTGAACCAAAGGAAGTCAAGATTGTAAAGCATTTGATCAAATGTGATTGATTACTGGAGATCATGAATTCATATTTTAATATGAAGTCAGTGAACAATGAAAAGTTGCAGTTATGAGGTAAAAACCAGCCACTGGCCCAATATCAGTACTTTTAACATATATACATAAGGAATGAAAGGGGCCTAATTAAAAGTCATCAAAATGAATAGAATTAAAAAAGAATTAGAACCTCGAAGGCTGAGGGATTCTAAAAATGTCGGGATGGAAAAAAATATTTCCCAGCTAATCATTCATTTGTGATCCCTAGACCATCCTCACAAATTGGGGTGCTCCATTTATTTTTGTGGAAAATCAACAGGGAATGTGGAAGTTCTCTCATCTGTAGAATAAATGTCCAAATAGGTTGTTTTAAGTCTTACTGAAAATCAGCAACAATTACGATAAGAAAAGACTTAAGCTCGTCACACAGGCTGCTGGAGGGGCCCTGGAGGGCAAATGAGCTACATCTTCTTCAAAAAACTAACAAGACACTTAACTGAACCCCAACCTCATGCCCCTTCTCCCCATTCTGAACTTTCTTCTTTCCCCCAAACATGCCATGCTGCGTTCTTCCATGCCTCCATGCACCTATCCGCACTGCTCCTGGGGACACCTGACCCCTCTCTTTTTCCATCTCCTCCTACTCATTCCTCAGGAGTTAGCCCCAGTGTCACCCTCTTGGGATGTCACTGGTCATCCTATGCTGGGCTTCTGGGTGACCTCAGAAGGCACACTGAATATCGCACTATAGGAATTACAGCATTTAAACCTCTAGCTCGCTAATGACTTGCTTTACGGGCCCATGTCCTTCAGTGGACTGTGAAAAATGGGTCTTATTCACATGAGTATCTTTACAGTACCTAGACAATGGCATGTGATAGGAATGTCAGCTTAAGGAATGGATACTGAAGGAGCATGCTACTTGCTGGAAGAGTACAGGAGATCAAGCCTACCATAGCCCAAAGGCTGAGAGACTGTAACTGGATAAAGGCAGACAAAGCCAACAGGACCCCGGGTGAACAGGATTAGAATTAAAAAGTGGAAAGATGCAGCCTAGAGAAAGTTGAAAGCAAATACGCCATGGTTATACAGTGGTTTGGTTTGGTTGTTTTTTTAAACTCAAGGTCAGCTTGAGAGATCACCTTAAAGGAAGAAGAAAATGAGCTTTTCCTGAAATATGAATTCTTTCCCATGTAAATAATCATCTTGATGGTTGTCATAGAAAAAAAAAATTATTTTAATTTTCAATTGGGCCTACTGGTTCTTCATTGACAAGGGTAATTTCTCTCTCCCAATTGCCTTAATAGGTATATGCAAACATCTTCATTTGATTCCTGCCGCCAACTATAATTACGAGTCCTTCTACTTCTCTAAACCTCTAATAGTGATGAGCAGAGAATTACCCACATCAGCTGCTTTCCTAAACAGCCGTCCCATCACAACCTATTCTTAGTTAGGCTGAAGAACTAGTAATTTCACCATTAAAGAAAAATAGCAATAATTCTCATTCACTCGTTGCACCCAATTACCCCGTGCTGGAGTCAAAATAGAATTTCCTCTCAGACTGCTTCCTCTGCAATTCTTCCAGTGAATGCACAGGCTCATATTCTTCCATTTTGGATAACGAGCCATTATGGCGCTGTAAAAAGCCAAAGGTAACCTGAAAACTTGTGTTTGATGGATAGCAGAGGCCAAGTCGAATCCAGTCATTCCTGTAAAGGAGAGACAATAAAACAATGAATTCACACTTGAGCCTATGTATCTTGCGTACTACAGCATATGTAAATTTCAGCCACGATTTCTCTCCTCCTTAAATTTCCGATGCGTATTGACTGAGCCACTAACAATGGAAATTCTGTACCGCGACATACTAGCAAATCGCCTGCCTCTGTACGTTCCCCAAACTTCTCTTATCAATATATTTACGACAATTGTCTCGCTTACAAAAATGTCTTGGTCTCAACAGGACTTAAGGGAATGTGAATAGAAGGTGGATAAATGTACTCAGACACTGCAAGAGGATAAGAAAATTAAGTGAGATGACTGGGAATGGGATGTATGAAAATGGAAGAAACACTAACGGCCTCACAGTGGGAGTGGAGTTTACACTGGTAAAATCTTTCCAAAGAGTTTTTTTTAATTTTACTTACTTTTTTTTTTTTTTAAGTAATCCCTACACCCAATGGGGGACTCAAACTCACAACCCTGAGATGAGGAGTCACATGCTCCACAGACTGAGCCAGCCAGGTGCCCCTCCAAAGAATTTTTTTTGTTCATAAATGTATTTTTTTCCTTTATGATTGCATTAGGATAAAAACTTAGTGGTAAAACTGCTGGATATAAAGGCATATGTATTTTATTTATTTATTTATTTAACAGAGAGAGAGAGAGAGAGAGAGAGCACAAGTAGGCAGAGCGGCAGGCAGAGGGAGAGGGAGAAGCAGGCTCTCCGCCGAGCAGGAAGCCTGATGTGGGGCTCGATATCAGGACCCCGGGATCATGACCTGAGCCGAAGGCAGATGCTTAATCAACTGAGCCACCCAGGTGCCCCAAGACATATGTATTTTGAAAGCTTTTGATGCATATTACCAAATTGCTGTGGTGTTTTTTTTTTCTTATGTAATATCCTGTCTTTAGATACAAAATCAACACTTTCTGAAACCATTAAAAATATTTCCCCTTTTTTAATCATTTGCTGATTGAAGGCATTTTCTAAGTTGTGGTAAAATATCCATAACCAAAAATTTATCTTTTTATCCACTTTTAACTCCACGGTTCAGTGGCATTAAGTACATTCACGAGGTTCTACACTTACCACCACCCTTCCAAAGAATATTTAAACAACAGGTAACAAGGCCTTAAAATTATTCATGCAGATTTTACCAGTAATCCCACTAAAGAATAACTAGTAACAAAGACCAGGAAAGATGCTTTACACAGTATCATTTATAATAGCAAAAAGGGGGTGTAGAGGGGCTGGCAGAAGAAAAACAAGGTATGTGCTCATGGAGGAAGGGAGTAGTCAAGTAAATTTTGGTATATCTATATGCTCCGAATACACATACGGGTGGAGAGAGACAGGAGAATAATACGTTTCTAATGCCTCACTCTGATTAGAAGAATTATAGTTATTTCCATTTTCTTTGTTTTTCTCTATTCTCCTTATTTTATTTAATGAATAAGCACAGCTCTTATTGTTTTTAAAGTGTTATTTGTAGAAATGGCACTGTGACAAGATCTATGACCTCTCCATAATCACACTAAATTTGGGGGGGGAAATTGTCCTTCTCTTCCTCTTGCCTCTGACCATGATGTAATTTTTATAAACTTTCAGCTACTTAAGCCAGGAAAGTCTGACTGAACTTCCAAAGCCCATGCGGATTTTTGAAACTTCTGGGTTCAGCCTCGTTTCACTTTAAAAGATTTCTACTCACTCAGTACTTTTCCAAAAGTTACGTGTGATCCTTACAGAACCCTGTATACCATTTGGTTGTAATCTCTCGCCTCAAATTCATACCCTGCCGGATAGAAGTCTCTGAATTACTGATCACTCTGACATTTCTCCTCGGTCCTCTCTGACCATCACTGTTTCTTTCACTGCCTTCTCTGCGGCTCATTCCTGGGACTGGTCATATTGGACTGGCTTTTGGAAACCTCACCCTGGACACAATGTGAACTAAGGATTGGAGGTGGGGAGATCACGTAGGATCCAGGAGAGAGATGATAACGGTCTGAACTCAGCCACAAGCAGTAGAGGTGGAAAGAAGTGGAGAGACTTGAACACCGTTAAGGAGATAGGACCAACAGGCTTTGGTCGCTGATGGGATGGGATGAAGGAGAAGAAGAGTCAGTGATGAGTCTTGGGATTTTTGCCTTGGTTGACTCAGTAGGCAGGGTTGCGATTCTCTAGCAAAGGCACAGAGAAATAGCAGTTAATGTTAGAGGAAAACAGTCATGGTCCGGTTTAGAGCAGGTGCTGGGGCCCTAACATCGCAGAAGGGCAACCACTGATATTCACAGCTCCTTGGAAGTGACCTACGTAGAGCTGAATTCCTACATGTTCTAGGCCCACCTCTGTTCATTTCAAGTGGGTGTTTTAAGAGAGCTGTGACAAGTCAGAGCATTAGGACCAGCCAGGGGAACAGGCCGTCTCAATTTTTCCAATACCTATCTGAGCAGTCTCATGGAGTCCCCAGCGTTCACCATCACACCCAACTAGACTGGTTACCATGGCCTTTCGAAATTGTCCCATTCCTCCTTTCCAGCATCATCTGTCACTTCCCCTGACGCACCCCATGCTCCCATCACACTAAATCCATCCGTCCCTGAGCAGAACCAGCCCTTTCTCAATGGTATTGCTTTTCCAACAAGACTGGTCCCTCAGTATCACTTCCTCCTTGCAGCCTGGCTCAGCCCCCGGAGGCAGCATTATTGCTCTATCCTTTTTCCACTAAAAATAGCACTGGTTTGGGTGCCTGGGTGGCTCAGATGGTTAAGCGTCTGCCTTCAGCTCAGGTCATGATCCCAGGGTCCTGGGATCGAGTCCCGCATCGGGCTCCCTGCTCCTTGGGAGCCTGCTTCTTTCTCTCTCTCTCTCTCTCTCTCTCTCTGTCTCTCATGAATAAGTAAATAAAAATCTAAAAAAAAAAAAAAAAAAAAATAGCACTGGTTTGTCAATGTACTTAAAATTTTTTCTACCTGGGTAATAGGCACTCCCGAAAGACAAGTCCTTTTCTCGTTCATCTTTAGATCAGCGGGCACACAGAAAACACTTGAATAAATTAATGTAAAAATAGAGCCTTTGATTGAAAGTAGTATTATTAGGACAGACAACTGAAATCAAGAAGGGACAGAAAGATGCTTTCCGGCAGGCGTGGTAAGTGCCTGGCATTCACGCCCTGATTCTTCTCCCTCTTGCCTGTAGCTGACATTACTTATCAATCACACCGCTCTCTTCTGTCAGGTCTAAACTGGGCCTCGAAAATTTTTTCATTTTCTAGATAACCCAAGTGCTCAGCTGGAATGCCAGATAAAACTTCTTCCCTTCCCAGCTATGGGGAATTAAAGCCCTCGACAGACTATAGTAAAGGCTCTTGTTAAGTGGCTTTCTGCACACAATACCTCGACCACAGACAAAAAGAAATGTTTTTTAGGGGCGCCTGGGTGGCTCAGTCGGTTAAGCGGCTGCCTTCGGCTCAGGTCATGATTCCAGGGTCCTGGGATCGAGCCCCGCATCAGGCTCCCTGCTCAGTGGAGAGTCTGCTTCTCCCTCTCCCTCTGCCTGCCTCTCTGCCTACTTGTGCTATCTATCTGTCAAATAAATAAATAAATAAATCTTTAAAAAAAAAAAAGTTTTTTAAATGACAGGATTCAGTCTGTGAAACTGCTTAATTCCATCAACAAAAAACATACAGCCTCCATGTAAGAAGAACAAAGTACGTGAAATCGGCATTCTTCACTTGCTGCCAAAGCAATATGGTATCATTTGTCTCCACGAAATTACGACTTGCTCCACTATTTGAAATAACAGTAATGCAGACATACTTGTTGAAGTTTACGAGGTACAGAAAAGCAGTCCTTGGTGCCGGTCCATTCCAGTGGATGGTGTAGCCCTTCTCCAGCATGATCACAGGCTGGTACTGAGGAAAGGTAGCCTTCTGGTTAATCCCCCTGAGCACCATAGGGTAGGAGGGATACTCATCTCGCGTGATGGTCATAGTCAGATTCTGAGTGCTCCATGTCTGCACATAAACCTTCAAAAAGCAATTAAGAATTAAAGGGGAGAAGACTCTTAACTACAGAGAACACACTGGTGGTTACCGGAGGGGAGGGGAGGGGCAGGGGGAGATGGGTGAAATAGGAACTGGGGATTCAAGAGTACACTTATCGTGATGAGCACTGAGTCATGTGTAGGATTGCTGAATCACTACATCATACATCTAAAACTAATCGAACACTTTATGTTAACTATACTAGAATTAAAATTAAAAACTCAAGGGGCGCCTGGGTGGCTCAGTCAGTTAAGCATCTGCCTTCGGCTCAGGTCATGATCTCGGGGTCCTGGGATCGAGTCCCACGTGGGGCTCCCTGCTCAACGGGGAGTCTGCTTCTCCCTCTCCCTCTGCCCTTCCCCCTCTGTGTTCCTGCTCTCTCTCTCAAATAAATAAAAATCTTTTTAAAAAACTAAAAACTTAATAAATTTATTTTAAAAAAAGAATTAAAGAGGAGAGAACGAAAGCTTAGATAACCTAAACAAACATCTGCAGCACAAAGTTCATTGTCTCTCCTTCCAGAACAGAGGTTCTGTGATCTGAGCGAGACTAAATGAGTAGTAGCCAACTTCATCCTAAGTTATACTTAAAATGAAGCCGACTTAAACTGGAATGGTAAAAACAGACCAAGCATTCTGCTAGCCAAGATCTTCATCATCTCTTCCACCACCACAGGCCAGCTTATTCATCAGAACATAAAACCTTTGCGGCTTATATAGCTTGTCAAAGAAATACCTCAGTCTGAAGAACACACATACAAATCCGTAAATTAATATGAAAACTGATACCCTCCAGTCAAATCTGAAAGCCTTTCCTCTAAAACAAGAGATGGAAAACTGAAATCTCTTAGAGCTTCGGCTTTCAATTTTCCATGACCTACATCAGCCCAAGAAGTCATTTTTCATGCATTCAAAAAAAAAAAAAAGCTATAAAGCACTTTGCAAAAACTGGAAAAATATATTAAACAGAGACAAATTTGAAAATTCTGAATTTATTCCAGTGGCATTTGCACCCCTCGCTGTGCCAAAATGAAACCTTCTCCAAATGAATCCTCCAAAGAACACACCTCAGAACAATTTCCTAAAACAAATCATTATCCTGTAACAGAATTCTCCAGGATTAAAACATTTGCAGAAGACGGCATTTAATCCACAATAGTTCTCTCTTTTTCTTCCTGTCATTTCTACATTTTGTCTGTATTGATTCCTCATGTATACAACCCGTGAGCCAGAAAAGCTCCTTAGGTCTCATTCATGTTTGACTATTTCAATATAATAATACTCTTCTTGGGGCGCCTGGGTGGCTCAGTCGTTGGGCATCTGCCTTTGGCTCAGGTCATGATCCCAGGGCCCTGGGATTGAGCCCCGCATCGGGCTCCCTGCTCGGCGGGAAGCCTGCTTCTCCCTCTCCCACTCCCCCTGCTTGTGTTCCCTCTCTCGCTGTGTCTCTCTCTGTCAAATAAATAAATAAAATCTTTAAAATAATAATAATAATAATAATAATAATAATAATACTCTTCTTTATGGACACCCCTTAAAGATTTAAAATAAAGATAGGAAATACATATTTTGAGACTACCAATTGTCTTCATTTAAATATATTTAGTATGTACTATATATTAAATTATAGTTACTAGACATACATATTATACTTATTTTTAAAAATGTTTAATCTGTATTTATTATATAGATTATATAAATATATAATATAAAATATAAGTTAAAATAATTTTAAAACTAGGTTGTAATATAAAAAACAGATTATATATATTAGGTTATATGTAACATACAACAGGAGATAGATCAATCAATCTCCTGCCTTCTTTAAAATCCAGAAAGGATAGGAAGTGACACATGTAACTTTTTTTTTTTTTTTAAGATTTTATTTATTTATTTGACGGGGGGAGAGAGCAAAAACAGGGAGCAGCAGAGGGAGAGGGAGAAGCAGACTTCCCACTAAGCAGGGAGCCTGATGTGGGACTCGATCCCAGGACCCTGGGATCATGACCTGAGTCGAAGGCAGACGCTCAACCGACTGAGCCACCCAGGCGCCCCTGTAACTTTAATTCTCCTTATGTTTCCACCTTTCTTCCTGAGCCCCTTTAACCCTTGAGTTAGCGAAGAGTTAAAATATATTTATAAAAGCCAAACAATTATTATTGCATCTTGAGATCCAGGTGCTTCTACCTTTTGCCTAAAAACATATAGTCTTATTTTGTTTCTACCTTTTGCCTAAAAACATATAGTTTTATACATTATCTAAGTAACAAATGGCTGCAGATCTGGGCTCCCAGCCCAAAACCCAAATTCTCAGGAAAAGATTTCTGACTTGTGGTCCTACCATTCCCAGAAGCTCCTAGGAAGCATTAGATGACTTACTTCTTTCTTTGTCCTCCAATAAAAATTGAGTTACTACTCTGCTTTGTAAGATAGGATTAGGTTCACATTCTCGAATACATTTGAAATCCAAAGGGTTGACAGGCACATTTATAATAATTTTCTATTTCATTGGTGAGCACATACCACTTTCAGACACACACCCATGAAATTTAACTAAAACTGTAGCTACAAAAAAGAGCTAAAAGCTTTTTGGTTTTGTTTTATTTTAATTCTAGAATTTCTACAGCATCTTAGGTTAACTTAGGTTTGCTGGCAATTCTGATTAAGAATAAGATGGAAGGAAAAAAGAAATTACATTTCAAACCACATTCTTTTCTTCTCTACTCTAGTTAATTCTCCATTTTTTCCTTGTCTTTTCCAGAACTTAGGCAAGAATAACATTTTTTTTTCCTTATGGGGATGAGAAATCCCACAACAAAGAAGCTAATACTCCTTTAAAATTAAGCCAGAAAACTCCCTCCAGTATTTTTTTTTTTAAGATTTTATTTATTTATTTGACAGAGAGAGACACAGCGAGAGAGGGAACACAAGCAGGGGGAGTGGGAGAGGGAGAAGCAGGCTCCCCGCAGAGCAGGGAGCCCGATGCGGGACTCGATCCCAGGACCCTGGGATCATGACCTGAGCTGAAGGCAGTCGCTTAACCAACTGAGCCACCCAGGCGCCCTCCCTCCAGTATTTATCCCTCTGCCTAATTCTCTAATTTAGTAGAGATAATGACCCTGAAAGCAAAGAATAAATCTCCCTCTCAGAGGGCACCGTGGTAGCATGGCAAAAAAACCTGGCCTAAGACTTAGGAAATATGGGTTCTCACCCCACCTATATCCCAAGCATATTTAACCAAGGGCAAATTGTCCTACCACTCTTGGACCCATGTTTCCACTTGTTTAATTGCTTTGGAGCAAGAGAACTTGAAATAAAATTGTAGGAGTCCATGATCCCTCATGAATTTTTTTTTCCTTTTTTCCTGAAGAAAAATCATGCTTTGGAAAGGATCAATCACGCTGAAGAGCAGGAGAACCATGGAAGCGATACTGTTGGGAGCTGGTTCGGAGCCAGGCATCGTGATGCACAAGGGCTTACCTGGGCATAGTTCCCGCTGCAGACCACCGCGTTCCATTTGGTAATGTTTACACAGCTCGGGTGGCGGATCAGGTAGTTGTCAATTCTTCCCACATAAGCATCCTTGTATCCTGTCACAGAGCCATCAATGTCGTGGAATATGGAGTTCTTATCACCATCCAGCTCACAATCTTCAAACCAGGGGCCAGGCTTTCCAAAGAAGACATTCAAAGATACCTGCCGGCAGTGAAAAAACAGGACCTCACAACATGAAGGCTGCTACCATCCTGGCTGGCATCCCCTGCAAGGATCCAACAGCATATCTATTTCAACCGCTTTAAGGTTAGAGCACTTGCGAGTCACAGTTCACGGTCATCAACAATGGCACCCAGTCAAACTGTTCAATTACTTATGACATGGTTGGGCAAAAAAACAAAACAAAACAAAAAAGTTACAGAGCTTGCGGACTGTGGAGGTCAAGTGGCAAATGTTTAAAACATATTTGGTGTTTTCCTTTTTTTCCATTTAAAAACGATTACCTGCTCTCCAGACAAAACTAACCTTGGTAAGAGACTCAGAACAGTCGTGGGAAGGGGAAATATGCAGTCATGCATATTTGTTAAAAATTATAAACTTTACACTCAAGGTGTGTGCATTTCCCTGCCTGCTTATTATACCTCAAGTAAATAAAAATCTATTATAAATTCTATCTTCTGAGCTAGTTCATCATTTTATTTCACTCCAAATGCTTTAGTTGCTTGTTCATTTGACTCCCCCTACCCATCCCACCACCAAAAAACAAGTATAGTTGCAAACTGAAACACCGTCCAAGTGTTGCCTTGGTATGCTGGGGGACCGCTGGACGGACCAGAATCTGCTGAAAAGTGTTACTGTCTCTTCAACATCGACCAAACCCAGCTCAGTAACTTCCATGTCAGGTAGAGTTAATTTAAGGCTTTTGTTAAACACATAGTTCACAGCTGCAAAGCAGGCTGCAGGTGACATGTTTTATAGTCCTTAGCTGCTTCTTATTAGTGGTAAATTATTCACGTTATGCAAAGCCTTGCAGATACACCTCTAAAATGCTTTCATGTACTCATCACCCTCGGATGTTGTAAAATCAGCTGAACATCTAAATGATGGGCAACTCAATGAAAAATCAGTGATGTTTGGGACAAGTGGCTCTACATTCTTAGTTGTAGGCTTTTTTTTTTCATTTCCCTGCACCTTCTATGGTTGAATCTAAGAGACGTTTAGGGCATATTTCCCACCTTTTCGGAGAGAACAAAATTGGCAAACCATCCCCTTTACAGACTGTTCCCAGGGCATTAGCACCATCAGACCCCCCACCCCCCACCCAGGCTGACGAACACTATACTTGAACAGCACGGATGTTAGAACTCAGGAACCCCACAGCCAATGTTAACACCCAATGAACTGTTTTTCAGAACGACTGCATCAGGGGTCCCTAGAACTCCGTGTACGGAAAGGTCTGTGTGGGCAGTAAGGGAACACCCAACCTCTACCCTGGAAAGCTGCTCCTAGGACCGCCCTATCGATTTATATGGGAAGCTGTCTGCTAGTGTAGCCATCCCTCTTTCCCCTGGAGGAATAGGACCTAAAAGAGAACCGGTCAACCAAGATGGCACCCCAATCTGCACCTGGGCTTCTGGAAAACCAGATACAGACTCTGGTAAACTATCCCATGTTCTATTTTAAACGAGGCAGAGTCTGCCTGTGGACGTGAATGAGAGAACTATGAGCCACTTCCCAGTTGCAGGCCCCATGGGAGCGGTGAGCAAGGAGGCCTGAGACTCAACCTCCCTGTACCACAGTCATCTTGGAACAGGCAAGATGGCGGAGGGTGAGGTATGTAATCAGACTATCCTGTAATGCTCAGGGTCCAGACGGCACTGATGAAACCACTAAGAAAACGATTTCTCGAGGCTACTGCATTGTAAACAATGATCTCTCAGTCTTCTTTGCAGTCTTCATAAAAACCTTCCAACAGTTTGTATCTGTATCTGGCTTATACCAGCCCAGTACTCCTCTTCTTTCCCATCCTTTTATCCTCTGGTTCCCCAGAAGAATAAGCCCCAGACAAGTAAAATACCAGAAAGAACTCAGCTCTCTTCGCAGATCATTACAAAGAACTTCCCCAAATGCTATGTCCCGCTGTTCCTCTGAAACTCTCCCATACCCATGCGGTGTCATCACTTTAAGCCAATGTCCCTTCTGAGGTATCACTTGAAGGTCAAAAATACCTCAGGTCACACGGGACTTCTGTTCTCAACCTGAACTCAACAGGACAGCGTGCATGGAATGAGGAGTCTCTCTTGCATCTACTTCTCCTGCCAGTTGTAAAGACTCAGTACAAATACTTTGTTACTTTGTCTTTGGGAATGAGCTATTCTCCCCGCCCCCGCCACGGTCACCACATGGGTACAGTAAGGACATACTTACATGTGGACCAAACTTCACGAGGGAGATGTTATTCCTGGGAGTTATCTGCCAGGGATTCTTCACGAGGAACCCAACAGCACTGGTGTACCTATCTGGGGTGGGCACGTATTTTTTGAAAGTACACCTGGTTAGATGGATGGGTCCGTCATAAATCTGAAAGCCTCGAATGGGGAACGTCCTGTTGAAATACAAGATTTTGTTTAATGCACATGGGCCCCCCCCGTATCAGCACTTCACCCGCACATTTGTTTTATAAACACTACTGAATCTCCCGGACACGCTAAGCACAATTCTAGGATCCAGTGGTACCAAGATAAGATCCCTGTTCAAACGAAACATACACTGCAGTGGGAGAGGCGAAGGGAAAAACAACGGATAATTTCAGATAGTAAGTGTTGTGGGGGCAGTGAGAGATGGTACTACGACAGATTGGGGGTGAGAGACATGCTGTTTGGGACAGAATGGAGGCCCCTCTGAAGACGTGACTTTTACTGCCTTGAATCAACCCAGTTAAGACCCTTTATTTGGGAATGCATACACTTTCATTTTGATTCCAAAATCTCTGGCAGGAGAACAAAAGACAAATCTGTGCTTTCACAGAGAGAACCTCCTTTCAAGCCACTAAATGATAGCAATAAGATGAAATGATACACTTAAAAGTATAAAAGTGTAAATCCTCAAGGCTTACTATGTCAAAGGGGCTGGCTGGAGTGAGAAATTCAGTTTATTCATTTTCCTCCTTTCTGTTCAAACACAAGCTCCTTAACCGACTAATCATATATCATTAATCATAATCAAGGTACAAAAACCCATAATATTCTGTGTCCTTTAGGTGTCTACCCTGTCAAATTCTTTTTTTTTTTTTTAAGATTTTATTTATTTATTTGACAGAGACAGAGATAGCGAGAGCAGGACCACAGCAGGGGGAGTGGGAGAGGAAGAAGCAGGCTTCCCCTCGAGGAGGGAGCCCGATGTGGGGCTCAATCCCAGGACCCTGGGATCATGACCTGAACCGAAGGCAGATGCTTAACGACTGAGCCACCCAGGCGCCCTACCCTATTAAATTCTTTAATGGCACTGCCGAGGATTTCTACAGCAACTTTAGTTTACAACTTGGCAGTGTTTTACAGTAAAAGCGTACATGCTAGCAAGGAAATGAAATAGTCTGGTTAAAAAATCTATGCATCTTGATATTTCTAAGGATAGATCCCAAAATGGTTCTCATAGAAAAAGTGGTCAAGACCCAGTAAAATAAAGACTGGATCCATTGACCAATGAGGAGTCTTTGTTTTGGAAAATCCTCCTTCACGAAGAAGCAGTAAGCATTTTGAAATAAAACTGGAGGTCACATGGGCGCCTGGGTGGCTCAGTTGGTTAAGCGACTGCCTTCGGCTCAGGTCATGATCCTGGAGTCCCGGGATCGAGTCCCACGTCGTCGGGCTCCCTGCTCGGCAGGGTGTCTGCTTCTCCCTCTGACCCTCCCCCCTCTCATGTACTCCCTCTCTCTCAAATTAAAAAAAAAAAAAAAAAAAAATGGAGGCCACATAATGTATACGATTGTCGAGTCAGGATTTTGCACACCTGAAACATAATACTGTAAGTCAACTATACTTCAATTAAAAAAAAAGAGGGGCGCCTGGGTGGCTCAGTCGTTCAGCATCTGCCTTCGGCTCAGGTCATGATCCCAGGGTCCTGGGATCGAGCCCCGCATCAGGTTCCCTGCTCCGTGGGAAGCCTGCGTCTCCCTCTCCCACTCCCCCTACTTGTGTTCCCTCTCTCGCTGTGTATCCCTCTGTCAAATAAATAAATAAAATCTTTAAAAATAAATAAATAAATAAAAAGAGAAAAGAAAAAGAAACTGCAGGCTAACCTAAAATAAAAGAATGGAGCTGGCCACCATCAAACTCCCACCATACGCCAACCAACAAGGCCATTTTTCGTTACACATCAGAAGAGACAGCTACAGCTTAACTGTGACAGGCACCGTGCTGAAGGCAAACTCACAGAATTTGAATCCCACCTCAGCCACTTTTAGTAAGCTCCTCATGTGTAAATCAGGACAATGACAGCACCTACCTCATTGGGCTTTGCAAGGATTAAGCGAAGAATGAAGTATTTAGGACGGGGCCTGACACATTGTCAGTGTTTAATAAATGTTAGCTATTAAAAATCCATGAAGTTTCTGTCCCAGTGGCTTCCACATAGTCTGGCCAACAGGAGTGCTACACAGAGCGTAGCTTATAATGGAATTCAAGATTTCCCAACGACAAGCACAGGGGGAGTGGGACCAAACTCACTCTTGGCCAGAAGCTAGGAAAGCCCGTTTGGCTCTCAAAGCTAGCAGCTCGTTGGGCCCATCCCCCCCAACCTGTCCTGGCCCAACAGCCACAGACGGTGCACAACTTCAAGGGAATCACCGCTTGATGAATTCTGGCAGTAGCTCTAATGTGAGACCTTTAGAACATGAGTTGTTTTTCTCACAAGGAAAATGAGGACAATTCCAAACTTCGTCTCAGAACTAAGGTATGGATTACTTAGTTAACAGTTCCCTACAAGCTCTGAACAATCTTTCTGGGGGTAGGTACTATTTTAATGACTCTGTGATTATTTTGACAGAAAATATGCCAATCGTCTCCTCCGTACAACTGAAACACTGGTAATTATATGGCCGGGGTTAGGGTTTGAGGCAACTTTGGCTTCTACCACTCTTATTTTCTAGGACTCGTTTCAATAGGTTATTTCCTTTTTCCAGTGGCTATTTCTGCAAGCCAACCTCACAAATTGAGGCAAAACTGACCTCATGTCATAGTTTACAATTTGGCCAACTTTCTGTGGCTCAAGAAAGAAGAAAACAAAAAAAGCGGCAGTTTATATAAGGCCTCACACAAGAAATGAAAACCGAGATCGCTTCCTTCATTAAACAATTGATAATGAAATCTATAAAGCGTTTGATTGTTCATGCTCCAGAATTCCAGAAGATAACATACACAACGGTAATAGCAATGATACCAAAAATAGTAATAGTGGTAATTAGATAAGGTGGGAAAAGTGTCACAGTGGGAACCAGTCCACCCAGGATTACTACAGAATCTTCCGTAAAGGGTTAGGTTTTCATTTACTGTTCAAATGTAACAGTCTGCTGCTAAGCAATGCTTACCTGTTCCGAGGCAGGGTCCTGGGCTTCTGGTCTATTCCTCCAGTACCCACATACTTGTTCTGACCACCCTGGAAGCCGTAATTCCTGCTCTCCCCAACAAAGAGAGATTCGGACACCTCTTGGCTGGAGCCTTCATCACTTGGGAAGCTTCCATCGCTGTGAAAACGAGTATAACCATTACCCTCCCCTCTCCAGGAGATTTAAATTGACCCTCAGATAAAGGCAAGCGATAGCTGGGGACCCCTGGGTGGCTCAGTCGGTTGGGAGTCTGCCTTCGGCTCGGGTCATGATCCTAGGGTCCTGGGATCGAGTCCTGCGTTGGGCTCCCTGCTCAGTGGGGACCATGCTTCTCCCTCTCCCTCTGCTGTTCCCCCTGCTTGCACTCTCTCTCTCTCTCTCTGACAAATATATAAATAAAATCTTAAAAAAAAAAAAAAGGCAAGCTATAAGTGGAAAAGCTGAAAGTTTTCAAAACAGCCAGGAGCTTCTTCGAATACATATTATCAAGTCATCAGAAAGTCCTTCTAGGGGCGCCTGGGTGGCTCAGTTGGTTAAGCGACTGCCTTCGGCTCAGGTCATGATCCCGGAGTCCCGGGATCAAGTCCCACATCGGGCTCCCTGCTCAGCAGGGAGTCTGCTTCTCCCTCTGACCCTCCTCCCTCTCATGCTCTCTGTCTCTCATTCTCTCTCTCGCAAATAAATAAAATCTTAAAAAAAAAAAAAATTAAAAAAAAAAAGATTAAAAAAAAAGAAAGTCCTTCTAAACTGTGAACATACCTCATAGAAATCAATACGTGGTTTGTGGAGTAAACAAATGAAACTGCATTCAGCAGCAACAATGGATTAGTTTAGTCTCAAGCAACAGCACTGCACCCGGGAGAATGACCTTGCCCAGAAAGTAACAGTTTCCAGGGCAAGCACGTTTACGACAACAGCCCAAATAACAGTTCTCCGGAGACAAAGATGTCACATGACAAGTTCAGGTCTGAAAGATCACTGCGAAGTTAGACCAGCTTCTAGGACAGAAGTTACTTAATATGTTCCCAACTGTTATTCTTCCTCTCAAGTGTTTTCTTCTTTTTTTTTTTTAAGATTTTATTTATTTATTTATCAGAGAGACAGAGAAAGCGCACAAGCAGGGGGAGTGGCAGAGGCAGAGGGAGAAGCAGGGTCCCCACTGAGCAGGGAGCCCGACGCAGGGCTCAATCCCAGGACCCTGAGATCATGACCTGAGCCCAAGGCAGACGCTCAACCGACTGAGCCACCCAGGCATCCCTCACGTGTTTTCGTCTAAGCAAGAAATTTGACGGACCTGCCTTTCTATGTAATTCCAGCTATATTAACCTCCAACTTTGGTACGAATTCAATTAAGAAAAATGTATTTTTGGCCCTCTAGTGGTATCAGGAAGTGGGTGCTGTTTTTTTTTTTTTAATGCTAATATAATGATATAACATTCCTATGTCTGATCAAACAAAAACAAAAAACCCCAGGCTATTATACCTTACAGCTTTAAAATAATCACGGAAGGGGCGCCTGGGTGGCTCAGTCGGTTAAGCGACTGCCTTCGGCTCAGGTCATGATCCTGGAGTCCTGGGATCGAGTCCCGCATCGGGCTCCCTGCTCGGTGGGGAGCCTGCTTCTGCCTCTGACCCTCCCCCCTCTCATGTGCTCTCTCTCTCTCTCGTTCTCTCTGTCTCAAATAAATAAATAAATAAATAAATAAATAAATAAAAATAAAATAATCACGGAAATATTTTTAAAGTGACTACAAACCTGGCAAAGGTCAGTCCTATTCCATTATCTGCAAATCTAGAAGAGAAAAGAGAATAAAGAACACTTGATTTACCACCTCATGTGACAAGAGATAATTTCTCTCAGGATTCAAGTTTTAGGAAATGCAGAAGGTTCCAATAATGTTTACTCTCCAAGACCACAGAAAGCCGTTTCACTTCCCAGTAGTTAAAAGCACAGACCCCACAGTGAAGGCACCCGGTTCAAATCTTGGCTTTGCCGATTACTGGTTGCATGACCCTGCGTGACCTTGCGTGACCTTGCGCAAGTGACTTGAGCTCACTCTCCCTCAGTCTGCTCACCTAGAAGTTGAAGCAATAACATAACCCTCCTCATCGGATACTCAGGGGCATTAAACATCCTAATTAATCGCACCCCTTTAGGATAGCGCCTGGCACAGAGTAAGCAGGCTGCAGCGTGGGCTGTCATTGTTACTTTTATAATTATTTTGGAAAACAATCAGATCATGGTATCCTCTTTAAAATCTTCAACACTAATACCCAAGCTACTTCTACAGACTTAATACCAAATTAATTTTTTGCACGATGAAAGTCAGAGGTGACGGTAAAATGCCAGGAGCTAACATCAGTGCTAGCCAGAAAAAACATGTTTTTCTAGACTCTTGAACACCAACTCTTAGCTCAAGGTACATGAAGACTTCTCCTAAAATTATACAAATGGGAAAAAAGCGAGATGCTCACTGCTTCAAGTCATGTTAAGACATAAGTCAACAGACTTATTAAGGTGGAATTCACAACTTTCGTTTTGAATGGCAGTGGAAGAGTATCAGAAAAACTTCGGAGTTTCCAAAAGGAAAGGAAAAAAACCCAGGTAGTTTCAAAATCTTTATTTAGCTCTCTGACATAGACCATGTTTGTTCTATCAAGTTAAATCCCCAGTTTCTGCTCAATCTCATCAAAAAACTCTCATGTCACCAGACAAGTTCAGTTCCAATAAAAGCAGCAGAATTCCAAACATTTGCAGTCTGTGAGCGCAAGCATACTTCCTTAGAGCTCATCCTGTCTATTAGTAATAATAATATGATTCCAGGGGCATCTGGCTGGCTCAGGCAGAAGAGCAGGCAACTCTTGGATCGCAGGGTTGTGAGTTCGAGCCCCACGTTGAGTATGGAGATTATTAAAAATAAATAAACTTAAAAATAATAATAATACTAATAGAATTCCAGAAACTAGCACTGTACTTTTAGTACACTGGGTTTTTTTTTTTAATAGCTTTAAAAAATAAATACATCAAAAATAAATAAATAAATAAATAAATAAATAAATTCATACATACATCGGTGTTATCAGATAATGACTTTGCAGAGAATACCTACGCTGAATTCTGAACGACAATGTCTCCCCCTCTGACCCAAGCTCCGTTGTCATTATTTTTAAAAGAAATGAGCCTGTCAATTAAAGCAGCAACACGTGGCTTTTCAGGGTCTGCATCCTGATGAGGCCTAAACCTTGGGGTTTAAAAAAAAAAAAAAAAAAGAACTTTTTAAAAAGGCACTAGAAACCAACTATTTACAATTTTAAGCTTAAGTGTCAAAAGGCAGGATTTATATTGACCAAAACAAATAAACAAAATCTTAAGGCACAACTTACAAATTCATTATTTGTATTTCAGATATTGAAAAAAAAATTTACGTTTACTTATGTAAGATTCCAGAGAACTACTTTCATAAATTCTTATTTTTTTAAATCAACTTATAGAATGGGATACTGCAGAACATTCTAAACATGAAAACCATTTCAAAACAAACAAAAAACCCTCAGACCAGGAAATCTGGTATGTTTTCATAAATTCTTAAGCTACATGACACTAATATAAACGTCCTGAGGGACGCCTGGGTGGCTCAGTTGGTTAAGCGACTGCTTTCGGCTCAGGTCATGATCCTGGAGTCCGGGGATCGAGTCCCTCATCGGGCTCCCTGCTCGGCGGGGAGTCTGCTTCTCCCTCTGACCCTCCTCCCTCTCATGCTCTCTGTCTCTCATTCTCTCTCTCTCAAATAAATAAAATCTTTAAAAAAAATTTTCTTTAAAACATACTGAATAAATTCATCAGATATTTCAACATACATATATGTGAACTAGAATATTATCTGAGTTGTGTGCTGGTGAAATGTTTTAGATACAGAGATAAAACTGTTCAAGATCTTAAACATGCCTAAATTTAAGACAGATTGTATTTAATTAACTTATTCATTACAGAGACTGAATTTACCTTCTTTATTCTCTTCTTTCTAGAACACTTACAAGGACCCCCAAAAAAAAAAAATCCCAGGATCCCGGGGTCCTGGGATTGAGTCCCACATCTGACTCCCTGCTCAGGGTGGAGGCTGCTTCTCCCTCTCCCACTCCCCCTGCTTGTGCTCTCTCTCTCTCAAATAAATAAAATCTTTAAAAAAGAAGAAGATAAAGAAAAAGCATGGGGCAGAGGATAGAGAGCTGAGCATGTGCCAGGCAAGGATGTGATTCTTTATTCTAAATGCAGTGGGAAAAGTGGAGCATAGAATAATAGCTGTGAGGGCCTGGGGGGAGCAGGATACAGGGAGGTGATGGCCAAAGGGTACAAAATTTTACTTATGCAAGATAAAAAATTCTATTTTTTTTTTTTTTAGAGAGAGCACGTGCGCATGTGCCAAGGCTGGGAGGGGCAGAGGGAGAGGGAGAAAGAGAATCTCAAACAGTCTCCATGCTCAGCAAGAGCCCCACACAGGGCTCGATCTCATGACACTGAGATCATGACCTGAGCCGAAATCAAGTCAGATGCTTAACTGAGTGAGCCACCCAGGCGCCCCTGTGCAAAATAAATTCTAAGGATCTACCATACAGCCTGGTGCCCATAGCTAATAATCCTCTATTGTGCACTTAACATTTGCTCGGAGTGTAGATCTTAGGGTAAATGCTCTTACCACAGATACATAAAAAATATTCTTAAATTTTTAAAATGGTAAAGGATATGAGAGAAAACTTTGGGAGGTGATGGCTAGGTCTATGACCTTGACGGTGGTGATGGTTTCATGGTTGTATACCTATCCCCAAACTCCCCGAATTGTATACATTAAATATGCACAGTTACATAGTAATCATACCTCAAAAAAGCAGGTGGATAAATAGAAAGAGACAGATAGATGTGATGGACTGTCTTCAGAAACAGGGAAGCAAAGAAGTGATACAACTAGATTTCACTTTTTTTTTTTTTTTTAAACTGGTCACTAGCTGCTACGTGGTGAAAGGATTGTAGACAATGGACCACAGGAGACCAATCTGGCAAGCGTTATATCCGCCCTTCGACTGTGTATATGACCCCTTACACTAAATAGCTCTGACCTAAGGGGTGAAAAGTCTGACTCTAGGCCATCACCCACTCTCTGGCATTGTGCTTGCTGGAAAACAGATTCGCAGTCATTACGCAATATCAAGCAAACAAAAGAGTTCTGGAAAGAAAACTATACAGTGTTCTAAAAGCAGGCAAAAAAAAGAAAGTATCATAAGGCAACACTGTGCTGCCATCTTGTCTTTTCTGAAATTCCTTTTTTTTTTTTAAGATTTTATTCATTTATTTGACAGAGAGAGACACAGCCAGAGAGGGAACACAAGCAGAGGGAGTGGGAGAGGGAGAAGCAGGCTTCCTGCTAAGCAGGGAGCCCGATGCGGGGCTCGATCCCAGGACCCTGGGATCATGACCTGAGCCGAAGGCAGATGCTTAATGACTGAGCCACCCAGATGCCCCTTTTCTGAAATTCCTATCCATATAAATCAACTGTTGACCACTTGCTTGGATACTCTTTATTTTCAACCTCTTTCCTACTTGATGTGTAGATGATAGCTATCTTTCCCAATTTTTCATCATCCTCATTCATGAGCTTTCCGCATGCTTTCCAACCTCCCTTAATTGTCCACGGCTTTAAATACTAGTTGGTTTTCATGCTCTTTCATTCCTTTGGATGAAATGTCCCAATCTCAAACCAAGAGTTTTCTTGGGTTACAATTTCCCATATTTGGATGCCTGTCATTTCAGATCTTGAAGACACAAGGAAAGGCTCATCTGATTAACTGTTGAGTCAACTTCTCCTTTGTTGAACAGACTAAAATCTTCTGGATCCCATGAGCCTGATGTTTAATTCATGGGCTGGCTTTTTACTCATTGTGTTAAGAGTTTTGTCATTTTTACTCATGTCTGGACTGCATGAATGCATGTGGGCATAGTCTACACATTAGTTTATACAAAATTAAATGTATACACCAGCTGCCAAATGTCTTGTTACTCATCTTCTATAATCAGTTCTTTTCAATAACAACTTCCAAATGGAGTCTAATTCCCAATATGTGTGCATTTATAAACTGGCAAGAGAAATAATAAAGAGCAGAGAAAAAACTACCATCATCATCATATCATATACACATACCCAGTAAAGAACTCAGGCCATTATGGATAAATTGTTTTATTGTCAAGTCTAATTCAGAATTCTAATGAATTCTGAAATATATATATTCTCATCCATCCACTCATACACTCACACATCATTTTTTAGGGCAGGGAAGAGAGTCAACTGTGTTGTGTTTAAGGATCTTTCTGTTAATGCTAAGTAAAGTACACACTATTAGTTCTACCAGTTAAAATAAACTCTTAAAAAAGCAGGAGTGTCCTGCCAGCAAAGATTTCTTTGTTTTGCCAGTTACTATTCTCTTCTTGGTTCATCATTGGTTGTCATCTCTACGCTCCTTTTTCTTTTTTAAGTTCATCTCCTCTTTCCCTATTTCATATCTTACTTGGCTATTACGTGTCTGGTAACTTGTGTTTTATTTAAATCATGTCCGTAGTTTCTTGGCTTCTCAAACGCCATCTGATCATTGCCTGAAGATATTTCAGGCTCAACTTGACCTTTAAGGAATCCTGATGAGTAATTTTACTAACTGTACTTTGCCCAGTTTTCTCCTGACCTCATGCCTTATTACTGGGTTGGAAGAACACTGCCTCGCACTTAAATGCACTCACCAACCCACAGTGTGGCTCTTATCTTATTCCCTCATGAACAACAGGGCCTGGTATCTTTTTCTTAAATGTCTATCAACAGAGCCTATTAAATCTAGCACCCTTTCAAAACCGGATGTCGGTCAGTCAACTTGAAGTATAAGGAAAATAACACGTATGCAGTTTCTGCTGAATAGGACTTTAAGTTGCTATCTCTTTTCCAGAAACTCTTATTTCCACTGGAGACACGTTATTTATTTTGGCTCTTATTTAGCACGGAAGAGAACTTTGTTAAAATGTTCTCCCTATTCCAACCACATTTTGCGGTTATAAAAGAGAATAACATAGAGCCCAGCAATGATGGGACTCTGAGCCTACAGACAACTGAACCAAACTAGCTTGCTCATCAAGTTCAAGACCTTTCCCTGTGAAATACACGCAGTGCAATGCTCCATTTTGACCACTAACAATAAATTCTACATGCCTTGGTTTTCAGGAATGACACTAAAACATCTTAGCTCGTTTTTTCAAGGAATCATGCTCTACTTTAGGCCAAAGGTAGACCCAGTTTTTCACACCTCCCTCTCCTTTTTCTTTCTCATTCTGCGTCTCTCTCTAAGATCAATTTACAACTGTGAAAAAAATGGAGAAAGTACTGACTTCTTTGGCATCTCAGTAAGATTTTAAAATAAACACATCAGCCGCAGGACTTAGAACAGCAGAAAAAAATATATTCCTAATGCCCTCCTGCAAACTTTGAGGACTTCAGTTTAAATGTGTTAGCAGAGGGGCGCATGGGTGGCTCAGTTGGTTGAGCGTCTGTCTGCCTTTGGCTCACGTCACGATCCTGGAGTCCCAGGATCGAGCCCCGGATCCGGCCCCCTGCTCAGCGGGGAGCCTGCTTCTCCCTCTCTGCCCGCACCCCCCTCCCCCGCTCATGCTCTCCTGTGCTCTCTCTCTGAAATAAATAAAATCTTTTAAAAAATAAATTGAATAATTAAATAAAAATAATAAATGTGGGGGCGCCTGGGTGGCTCAGTTGGTTAAACAACTGCCTTCGGCTCAGGTCATGATCCTGGAGTCCCAGGATCGAGTCCCGCATCGGGCTCCCCGCTCAGTGGGGAGCCTGCTTCTCCCTCTGACCCTCTTCCCTCTCGTGCTGTCTCTCATTCTCTCTCTCTCAAATAAATAAATAAAATCTTTAAAAATAATAATAATAATAAATGTGTTAGTGGAGCAGAGAGCACAGTGGCTTAACTCAGGAAGTTTTGCTTTGGCAAGATATGGCTGGAGCGTGAGGTCCGACGATGAGCCCTACCTGGCACTGTTATCCAAACAGAGGTACTCCCTTGGGTCTGCTGCACTAGCATTAGTTGTTTTGACGCCTTTGTCAATAAACAAGCCAGCCTGGAAAATATAATAATGGACCGAAATGAATGTGAATCCTAAAGACTCAATCTACACATATATAAGGATTCATGAAAGTCAGTTGCAGCTTCTCACATCCACCAAAAAGAGGCGAAAGGAACAAACAGCAAAGGTTTTATGAAAACAATTACTTTTCTGGATATTTTACTTAATATAATTTTACTTAGTCATTCAACAAATATTTATTTAGTGCCTACCTTATGGGAGGCACCAAGCATTAGACATTAACAAGAAAGCCATTGTCTTTGCTGTTGCTGACATATAAACTAGCAGGAAGATGTGCAGTTAAATAAACAATTACAGGGCGCCTGGGTGGCTCAGTTGGTTAAGCGACTGCCTTCGGCTCAGGTCATGATCCTGGAGTCCCGGGATCGAGTCCCGCATCGGGCTCCCTGCTCGGCGGGGAGTCTGCTTCTCCCTCTCCCGCTCCCCCCTCTTGTGCTCTTTCTCTCTCTCACTCTCTCTCTCAAATAAATAAATAAAATCTTTAAAAAAAAATAAAAATAAACAATTACAATCCAGTATGATAAGCATATGATGAAGGAAGTAGACGATGCTTTAGCAACACAGAAGAGAGGCACCACATGAGATCTTTCTCATAGGTGGGAGACACAGCGTGCAGGGGAGGTCCCCGCAAAGCAGTGACCTCCTAAAGCTGAATCAGGAAGGATGGGGAGGACACAGCCACAAAAAAGAATGGGTTGGGATGAAGGGCAGGGACTGCATGGGAAGCAGCTGAAGAGCCCAGAGGAAAGTACTCAGGGATATCGTTTGTACAAAAAGCCTGGAGGTGAGGGAGAGCATGGCACATCTGAGAAGAAAGTCTCAGATGGACTCACAGGAAACGTATGGAGGGAGGAATGGCAAGGAAGAAGGCTAAAGAGAAGCAAATAATGGTGGACGATGTAGAGTCGATACATTAGAATCAATTCAACGGGGTGCCTGGGTGGCTCAGTCGCTGGGTGTCTGCCTTTGGCTCAGGTCATGATCCCAGGGTCCTGGGATCGAGTCCCACATCGGGCTCCCTGCTGGGCAGGAAGCCTCCTTCTCGCTCTCCCACTCCCCCTGCTTGTGTTCCTGCTCTCGCTATCTCTCTCTCTGTCAAATAAATAAATAAAATCTTTAAAAAAAAAAAAAATCAATTCAATGGGACTTTTAACAAAGGCAACGTAATTAACTGTATGTTAAGAAGGAATGCTCTAGCCAACAGGATGGATAATGGATTAGAAGGGGACAAAAACTGGGTAACTGGGTGATGGATATTTAGGAGGGCACTCAATGGAATGCGCACTGGGTGTTCTATGCAACTGATGAATCACTAAGTTCTACCTCTGAAATGAATAATACACTCTATGTTACTTAACTTGAATTTAAATAAATAAATAAATAAATAATTTAAAAAAAGAAAAAAGAAAGGGACAAAAAGAGAGATAAGAGATAAGGTAAGACATGACCTCGATAATCCAGAAGAAAAATTAAGGTGACCTAGATCTGTGCCAGCCTAGTTAACGGGGGAAAATGGATAGAGCAAGACTTCTTCACGAGGTCTGATATGCTTTAGGAATTAACAAAATGTCTAAGGGTGAGGGAAAGGGAGTGATAAAGATTCGTATGTTTCTAAGTTTGGGCAATGGGGAAACCAGTGGTTTCATTCGGTGAAACAGAGCTAGGGGAATTGGTGTGAGGATAAAAATAAGGATTTTTAGTTTTGGACACATGTTACTTGTATGTCCCTGAGACATCCAGATGGTACTCGGTTGGTGCTCAGACAGACGTGACTGACCTGGACTAGATACAGATTTGGGGGCATGAGCAACCACAGCAGAAGGGTCAGTGTTGCTGGACTGACGACTGATCCAAAGATGACAGGTTACTCTCAGAGGACTCCCAGGGGTCAGTTTCCCTTAGCTATAAAGTATCATTCTGGACAGTCAGCCCAAATAAACAAGTTAAAACCTAATCATCTACTCATAATTTAGGCCTCGTATTCTTATAATTAATAATTACATGTCCTCATGGCATATGACATTAAAAAATTAATTAGAATGAGATGTTTTTTATATCACATAATTAGAAAATTTTGAGGACTTCCACTTTGAAATGGTACTCTCAACAATGATTAGCTTTAATCAGCTACTCAGCTCACAAAAAACATAATTCTGACTAAGGTTTTTTGCTCTCTCAAGTCTTCAAGTGATCCCACTCATCAAATTACAGCACACTTAGGTTTCTAAAGGATCCTCTCAGTATCGGAAATGGGAAGTATTAATTGAACTTTGATGTGGATCACATCACATCAGGGTAAAGAATCTGGGCACTGAATCATATAAATGAAAATATCAAAGTGCCTGTTGAGTACAAAATGAGGCAAATATAAGTTATCACTCGAGGGTGGGGATGAATGCTAAATATCATGGAAACTGGACTTCCTAAGTGGCCTTCCATTTACTTATCTGCATCATTTTAAGTTAGGTCAAATACCGTAAATAATATTTTACTACATAATCAGGATTAAATGCCCAAGAGGAAGTTCTACTGACACTGTGAACTGAGAGAAGAGAGAAAGTGTGCTTCTTATCTAATGTGTACATCCTCAAAACATGGTATTAACCATTGAAAAGAAGGTGAGAGGGAGGGAGGGAAGGAATGAGGGAGGGGACGAGGGCACAGGGATCAAGTGCATCATTATAATTATTCAGATTGTATGCACATGCGTTTTGTTGGTGGACATGCCTGTGCATGTATAAATGGGATACTGTACATAATCCTGAATGTGGAAGGGTTATGGGTCTATTTTAATCACAAATTACTTTTTCTGGTGACAAGTTTTACCAAAAACTGACATTTCTCACTTGTATTTCTCAGCATTCCATCCTTCACCCTGGAAATCACATGAACTGATTTTGTTAAAACCTAGGAACCTACCTTAAAACTTGAATGGACCCTGTTGTTATAAAATATACCCAACGGAGTGAGTTCTGGTTTTGCTAAGAGTTGCAATCCACTGGATTCTCCCGTAGGTTCCTTGTGGAATAAATACCATATTCCAGCATCCTGTCATTAAAAGGGCAAGATCATTAAAAGCCTTACTTTATAAAGCCACTCTAGGAAACATGCTCAATGAACTAAGTGCTTCGTAAGCAAACTGAATCTTTTCAACACTAATTTTTCATTGTTTCGGGCTCAGAATTGACTATGAAAGTTGTGCACTCATCTAGCCCCCTCAAAGTCATTATAATCATGCTTTAAAAAAAACAAATTTAATTCTACTTGCAGTACTGGATAGAAATAATTGGCTGATACCAAAACTCATTTTCAAAATATACTTTTCCCGTCATTATCTACGTTCAAAAGTTATGCAGAATTATAACGAAACAAGCCTTCCTTCCTTCCGTGTGCCTCGGACAGCACGGCCTTTTAGCAATAGGAGCGTTTTTCTGTTTACCTCCAAACCTGATCAACAGATGAGTCATACTCATTAAACAACTATCCGCCAACACGCAGAGCTCACTGACTTCTTTCAAACAACTCCAATGCCCTTCCTTTCCCAAGGCAAGTTTTTGCCAAAGAGAAAAAACCACCACACGCATGAATCAGGATGCTGTCTCAGTCTGGATCCTGTCTGTTCACTTTCAGTATTACTGACCTAACAGCACTAACAGAGCAGTTTTCACAATTTTTGACCCTCAAAATGAGATACAAAAATCAAAATTAGTGGTCTTACTCCCCACGACAAGTGGTTTTGGTTTTTTTTTTTATTGTATGGTTTAATTAAAAACCAGCCCCATGCGAAGAACAAGTTCAAGCAATAGAACTTTGATTGAATAGGTTGTTCATACTTTAACATACAGTCCAAAACGTATGCTATAGATTCACTTTTGGCAAACATTTGTTTAGTGACCACTCTGTGCCAGGTGTGGAGTAAGGCTATTCTCAAAGAATTCATAGTCTGATGAAAAATAGAGAACTAAAATATATGTATTGGGTATTACATTCATTGTAACAAAGTTTTTTAGAATCATAGAGAGGGTGCCTGGGTGGCTCAGTTGGTTAAGCGACTGCCTTCGGCTCAGGTCATGATCCTGGAGTCCTGGGATCGAGTCCCACATCGGGCTCCCTGCTCAGCAGGGAGTCTGCTTCTCCCTCTGACCCTCCTCCCTCTCACGCTCTCTGTCTCTCATTCTCTCTCTCGCAAATAAATAAAATCTTAAAAAAAAAAAAAAAATTTAGAAGCATAGAGAGATGAACTGAGGGAAGCATATACACCTACCCACCAAAATGAATGCAATATTTAACATTTTTCCATGATATAGGTTTAGAGATGGGTGTTAATAAAACAAACTACCCTGAAAAAAAGTCTTTGCCTCCTCTACTCTTTGGGGCACAAAACAGAGCACAGTAGAAGACCTGAATGCTCCATACCACAGCCCTAAAAGCTGAGGGTAGAGAAAACCCTCCCAGGACGCAATGGAGTCTGGGGAGGGGGTGGGGGGGCATCAAGGGGGTAGCAACTGTTTCCTGTTAAACACTGTGGTGTCAAAACAGGTAAAGGGAGCTTTGTAAAAGGCAGTGGAAACGTACAAGAAGAAAGAGTTTGGTTTATTTTGGGAGGAAAATCCTTGCCAAAACATGAGTTTTACTGGAACAGTTTTTCTAGAAAGAAAAGAAAGAACTCACAGAATGACAAGGAAGAAGAACGAATATAAGATGGAAAACGAGAAGGTGCCTGGGTGGCTCAGTCGTTAAGCATCTGCCTTCGGCTCGGGTCGTGATCCCAGGGTCCTGGGATCGAGCCCCGCATCGGGCTCCCTGCTCTGCGGGAAGCCTGCTTCTCCCTCTCCCACTCCCCCTGCTTGTGTTCCTGTTCTGTCTCTCTCTGTCATATAAATAAATAAAATCTTTAAAAAAAAAAAAAAGATGGAAAACGAGAGACCCGCTTTCTTCTCATCCCACATGAGCCCCAGGAAGGGTTTCTGGCAACCTCACCTTACATTTTTTCATGAACCATTTGCAATTGGCTTTCATCTTCAACCCATGACTTCTGAAACAAGCTGAAAGGAACCTCTGCTCTGGGTGTTCATTTGAAATGTAACACAGATCAGAAGATGATCCCAGGGTAAGGCTGTGTATCAAACCCGTGGCCCTCTTGGCTCCAAAACTCATCTTCTAATTAGAAACTCTCAGCACAAACTTGATAGAGGCTCAACAAACATTTGACAAAAAACTAATGGATGGAAAGCTGAAATGATTACATGTCCAAGTCTCTGCCCTGTTAAGTAAGAATTTTATGTTTTGGGCGCCTGGGTGGCTCAGTGGGTTAAGCATCTGCCTTCAGCTCAGGTCATGATCCCAGGGTCCTGGGATCGAGTCCCACATCGGGCTCTCTGCTCAGCGGGGAGCCTGCTTCTCCCTCTGCCCCTCACCCCACTTGTGCTGTCTCTCTCACTCTCTCAAATAAATAAATAAAATCTAGGAAAAAAAAGAATTTTATGTTTTATGTTTTTAAGGAAAAGCACGGAAGTGAATTCCACCATCACCCAGTGATGCCCGTATCCTAGTTATCTGGAAGAAATACTCCCTTCCACTAATCTTTTACTTGGTCCTGGGAAATAATGCTAGGTATCTCTTTCCTTTTAAAAATTTTAATAGCCACAATATATAAATATGAATAGGCACTGCTACAAAGCTCATATTTCTGTACTACAGTGTGCAGCACAGATATAATCATAATAGTATAATGTCTTCAAGATTCACTTTTCATTATAAATTAACAGTTTTAAATCACACTCAACTATAAATGTAAATCTCTCCCAAGTTTCTCCAGGAGACATTTCTGCCATCCAAAAATAGTTCATTTAGGGCGCCTGGGTGGCTCAGTTGGTTAAGCGACTGCCTTCGGCTCAGGTCATGATCCTGGAGTCCCTGGATCGAGTCCCGCATCGGGCTCCCTGCTCGGCAGGGAGTCTGCTTCTGCCTCTAACCCTCCCCCCTCTCATGTGCTCTCTCTTTCTCATTCTCTCTGTCTCAAATAAATAAATAAAATCTTTAAAAAAAAAAAAAAGTTCATTTATTCCCTTAAGTTATTCTTGTGTGTGTGCATGTCTCTGAAATTCAAGACAAACAGTTAATTTAAGGCACAGAGTTTAGCTGCTTTACCAAGGAGATGAAGCCCCAAAGTGTGTATGATCCCTGCACTGAACAAAAGGATATACACTTTGACCAGAATGACCCCCGTCATAATGTTCTACAGAATAATCCATTCCCATAAAGAAAAGCTAAGGCTTTCTTTGTTCATCAAATTAAAAACTGAAATGATGAGGCACTTGGCCATGCATGTCTTGAAGATGAGAAGCCAGAAAGATTGCACACGATTCACTACAAATGCACTCTGAAGGTCCAATAACCCCACCCATCAGCCCACCTCTTTTCCTCCATTTGGCATCCATGTTACCACACTCATAAATACTAACTGGCATGGATGATGCAGAAGAAACAAAAAAGCATCTCAACCATATCCTGCTTTCAGTGAAATAAGCAGTATAGAAAACAATGCCACGCTTGAGCTAGATTGTCACACATGACATTACATCCATATACACCAGAATACTTCTAAACACGAAGACCAAACAACTGAAAGCATTTAACGGGGCGCCTGGGTGGCTCAGTTGGTTGAGCGTCTGCCTTCAGCTCAGGTCATGATCCCAGGGTCCTGGGATCGAGCCCCGCATTGGGCTCCCTGCTCCGCGGGAAGCCTGCTTCTCCCTCCCCCACCCCCCTGCTTGTGTTCCCTCTCTCGCTGTGTCTCTCTGTCAAATAAATAAATAAAAATCTTTAAAAAAAAAGAAAAAAGAAAAAAAGAAAGCATTTAACGTTACTTACCTGCGAGCCTGCAGCTGCATTACTAATCAGGTTATTGTTGGGATGAGCAATCCAGAAAGTTGAAACAGCCCTGCAAGGCATTTTTTAAAAGTGACTTAAACAGGAGTCATGCAAAAATCCTGCCCACTCAAAAAACCTCCCCCAAACATCTTCCCCACAAAGTTAAAGGCCTTGGGCGCCCGGGTGGCTCAGTCGGTTAAGCGACTGCCTTCGGCTCAGGTCATGATCCTGGAGTCCCGGGATCGAGTCCCGCATCGGGCTCCCTGCTCGCCAGGGAGTCTGCTTCTCCCTCGGACCCTCCCCCCTCCCTCTCATGCTCTCTCTCTCTATCTCATTCTCTCGCTCAAATAAATAAAATCTTTAAAAAAGAAACAAAGTTAAAGGCCTTGACCCGCACATATGAGTGTTTCTCTCTGCCAGTTACTCACATGCAGTCCGTGGAGGGCACAGGGACGTAATTGCCGAACACTTTGTCTCGCATGGTGGTGCACATGGAGTTATTCCTATCAGTGGGGAGGAGGGTGCCGGGTTTGGTGAGGAGGCCCAGATTGTGGAACAAAGTATTTCTCTGTTCGACACCATCTTCCAAAAAGAAACAATGACCCAGTGTGTCAAATCCGATTGTGTCTTTAATCTGCAAAAACACAAGTGTGTCATGTCAATGGTAACATGAGGGACTGTGGTTTAAATGACAAGTGCTATCTACACGGCACACTTGGTACAGATGCAAAGAGAAGTTTTCATCTTAACTGAAGGGGTAGAGCCAAATGCCAGGTGTTATCCATCTCTTCACAGAGAAAACGCCAGAATTCTCAGGAAAAGGAGGCTAGAGTAAGGCATGCGCTACAAGAGCTTAGTTACACCGAATGGAGAGGTTGTGACAATGCAGGAGAGTTAATATGCATCCATGTGGTGAGAGGCTACGTACCAGCAGACCATTTGTCCCATGCACAGTGATGCAGCGGGAGAAGCTGTGATGAATAGATAAGCCATCCACAAATGTCGCGTGTCTGTACCCCCCCTTGTAATCCACGTCTCCACACAGGTGAAAATGAACAGGATACCGCCCCAGCTGCTGCTGACCCATGTGTTTCAATTCCACGTAAGAAAGATGGACGGAAGTGAAATTTTTCTTTATCTGTAGGACAAGATAACTGAAATCAAGCCGATACACTTTGGAATATTCAAGTAGCAAAAAAATGTTTCTTTTTTTTTTTTTTTTTAAGATTTTTTTAAAATTTATTTGACAGAGAGAGACACAGCGAGAGAGGGGACACAAGCAGGGGGAGTGGGAGAGGGAGAAGCAGGCTTCCCGCAGAGCAGGGAGCCCGATGCGGGGCTCGATCCCAGGACCCTGGGACCATGACCTGAGCTGAAGGCAGACGCTTAACGACTGAGCCACCCAGGCGCCCCGCAAAAAAAAAACGCTTCTAATAGAAAATGTCTAAAGGGGAATGCATATTAAAATATTTCTTTTCTTTGGCACCCGGCTTTCCTGGATCTCCAGTTACTAATTTAGCAAATGCTTTTTTTTTTTTCTTCTAAGTAATCTCCATGCCCAACGTGGGACACAAACTCACGACCCTCAGATCAAGAGTCGCATGCTCTACTGACTGAGCCAGCCAGACACCCCAGCAAATGCTTCTTAACATAAGTGAATACTTTCAAGAGCCATAAAAATAGCTTCTAATTAGTAATAAAAGGAAATGTAACCAGAAGAGCTACAGAAATGATTTCTATATATGTAACGTGTTTTGATCTGTTCAAATATTTTGGTCATTTCCAGTCTTGTCTTGTTCTTTCATTTCTATAAACTCCACCATAGTTTGATAAATAGTTATCTGTAAATTTTCCCTCAATGTTCTAGCACATAATATTATTTACTTCAATTCTTTTTAAAAATTTCTCTGTGGGGTGCCTGGGTGGCTCAGTCCATTAAGCATCTGCCTTCGGCTCAGGTCATGATCCCAGGGTCCTGGGATCGAGCCCCATATTGGGCTCCCTGCTCGGCAGGAAGCCTGCTTCTCCCTCTCCCACTCCCCCTGCTTGTGTTCCCTCTCTCGCTGTGTGTGTGTGTCTCTCTCTCTATGTCAAATAAATAAATGAAATCTTAAAAAAAAAATTTCTCTGTGATCCACAATTTAAGCATTCTATTTTTAAACACTGGATTTTTAATCATACTACTAAAAACACTGTCAGTAAACAGTGTAACAGAAATGTTGTTAACAAGCATAATCTACTCAGTGAACAAAAACTGATTTTAAAACACATGTAGCCAAAACGCAGCCCAGAAGTCCAATCAGTTAGTATGCAATGCAAGGCTTACCATATGGTAAGTGCTCAGTACTTTTACAGAATAAAAATCTGCATACAAAAAATATTTTTATAGAAAGATATTACTACTGCTTACACTTCCATAATATCAAGTTTTCAAAAAGAATCATCTGATCCTTTCAGAGATTGCATGCATGGGACAAAATGGTTTAACTACAGGTTGAGGTCAACTACATGAAGATAGTAACTTTCTCTTTTAATTATGCAAAATCTCTTTACTGTCACTGAGTAGAAAACTACAATATGATTTTTTTTTTAAGATTTTATTTATTTATTTGACAGAGAGAGACACAGCGAGAGAGGGAACAGAAGCAGGGGGAGTGGGAGAGGGAGAGGGAGAAGCAGGCTTCCCGCCAAGCAGGGAACCCGATGCGGGGCTCGATCCCAGGACCCTGGGATCATGACCTGAGCTGAAGGCAGACGCCCAACGACTGAGCCACCCAGGCGCCCCTAAAATATGATTTCTTTTTAATATCCATATAGATCTCATTCCAAAACTTGAAAGTTTTGGGGCTCCTAGATGGCTCAGTTGGTTAAGCGTCTGCCTTCAGCTCGGGTCATGATCCCAGGGTCCTGGGATCGAGCCAGGCGTTGGGCTTCCTGCTCAGTGGGGAGTCAGCTTCTCCCTCTCCTACTGCTCTTTCCTGCCCTGCTCATTCTCTCTCTAATAAATAAATTTTTTAAAATATTAAAAAAAAAAACTTGAAAGTTATTGCAAACATGTATTTGGCAACCAAGTCTCATTAAATCTTTTTGCCTACCATGACATGTCCCCCAAAGGTATCATAATCAAAGAATTGGCACTGGTTTCCAGCATAGCATGAGTCCTCCATCTCTCCTTGGATAACAACGTTCCGGGTGAGAATTCCGACCTCTGCTCTCATGTCTACACCATCGGTGATCTCACCCATGTGCAGGAACTGAGGGGCTTCTGGTTGACGTGGGCAAGAGACAAATATTTTAAAAAAGAACATATGAAACATCAAAAAGGCAGTCCTATTTATTCTGCAATTCTAAGATACCAAAATTTATTGTCTGCTTCCATTCCTTAATACCTCAGAATCACAGACTACAAGGAAGCAAGGATTTTAAAGATTATTTACTCTAACCACTCACTCAATGTCAAAGCCACACATAGGGAGCTTAATCCTCTCCTGAATGGCACCAACATTCTGGAATACATGTAAGTATCCTCTTTCTCTCTCTCTATCTCACTCTCTCAGGTTCCTGTCCATATGCTCTTGTTCTAATCCCCGAGGGCACATGAAGAACCAAATGCATGGTGAATCAATCCAGAAAAATGAATGGTTTTGTAGATGTTGATAACGAGGTATTAAGTTACTCTTGCTTTTACTTCAAAGCTAAACTAATATGCATTTAAATATTAACATTACAAACATTACCATCTTTCTTACTTCTTATTTTAATATTAGCATGCATTCTTTTAAATTTCCACCTTTTTGGAAGTCTAGAAACACTTTAATAATGAGCTTTTCTCTGATGTTTTTATTACATAAACTCAGGAAGGAAAAATAGAAATAAATCAAGCAGTTGAGATCATGGGAGATTCATTATCATGTAGACTTGTTAACAAGAGTGGGAATTTCCAAAACAAAATTAATGCCAGATGGTAACATAGTTTTTTTGGGGTTTTGTTTTCTGCTTATGCTCTATATTATCAAGAAGGAAAAGTACAACATTGAATGAAGCACAGAGAGAAAGTGTCAAGTGAGCCAATCGTCCTATTTTTTTTTAAAGCAAAAGCTGTTTCCCTTAAACTGCAAAGCTCTAAATTACCCATGAGTGTGTGCTTATTAAATAGTTACTGTAAACTCTTTGGTTTTATATCATAAATGTATATAATCTTGAGTACAGAAGGAAGGGAGACAATGTAATAAATGAAATGCATAGTAAATTCCACAAGTGAGGCAACATATAAAGGAGCTTCACCTATTATGTGGCTCAGGGTAAGTACCTGGTAAATGTCAGCAATTCTTCCTAAACACAGCTTACAGTACGGATCTCGCTGCGTATTGCTTTCCCTCAAAAAACGTGATTCAAGCTTATGATAAAAAAATGTAGTCTATGAAAATACCTTTCTGGTTCTATTTTAAATATTAGTGAGATCTGTTTTTTTGCCAAGGAAGTAGGCACTCAAAAATCATGAGATTTAGGGGCGCCTGGGTGGCTCAGTCGTTACGCATCTGCCTTCGGCTCAGGTCATGATCCCAGGATCCCGCATCGGGCTCCCTGCTCCGCGGGAAGCCTGCTTCTCCCTCTCCCACTCCCCCTGCTTGTGTTCCCTCTCTGGCTGTCTCTCTGTCAAACAAATAAAATCTTTAAAAAAACCATGAGATTTTGTTTTAATTAAGAAGAAATTCATATGTAAATATGAATCAGTTGATAATTGGATTATTATTTGATAGTAGAAAATTAATAAGAAAGAAGTTGGAATCTTGGATCTTGGGGAAAAAAAAAATCAATCCATCTAGTCCACATCATTTTTTTTCTTTTTAACAAAAAAGGAGCACAAAAACACTGATTTGCCTGCTACATATCATTAACAGCAACACTACTGATCTCTAACTACTCTTATCTAACATCCTCTGGGATCTAGTGTTCAAAGCACCCCAGTGCTAAGATCTTCAATATCCAGATGATGATGGTGATGACACCTTGGCTTTGGGGTAAGGTTGGCAGGGCGGGGGGGGGGGGGGGGGGGGGGGCGGCGCGGAGACTGCAGGAATCAAATGCCAAGGATTCTGAGCAGTCCAATACCTTTGACTTTGACCTGGAAGCGGTTGCACTCAGGACAGGGGAGTAGAGTAAACTCCTCTGCTTGGTACATAGAATAGTCTGTGCTTGCAACCACGATCTGGTCTCCAGGTTTCCAACTACTAACATCATCCAGCAGATGAAGCTTCACTCCATCCACAACCTCTACCCGGAAGCCTGAGAGAGAAACACCTAAACCAAAAACCAAGAAAGAAAATGATGCATTAGTAGGCACTTCCCCCACTAAAATCAACCTCCCCACTGACTCACAAATCCAAAGTTAAGATAGACACAAGTCAGTGTATTTTTACCAGCGCTAACTATGTGCCTGTCATTCTGCATGTACTGATGATAAAAAGATGAACATGGCAGCCCTGACCTCCAGGGTAGAGAGCCCCATGTTCCCCTAACCACGATGGTATAGGAAATGTCCCACTATTCTTCTTGATCCCCAATCTCTCGCTGTACTTCAACTCAGTGCTAAAACTATATTACTGCTTCCAAGCAGTCCTGAAATGTAGTAAGAACATATCACACATAAGTAGACGCCGCCAAACACGGAATAGGTATGTAATAAATACTCAGTGCTTCAATGTGATCCAAACACAGGATGAGAGAGAGAACATTAGCACACACATAATCTTAAGAATAAAAGTCTGGGGGCGCCTGGGTGGCTCAGTTGGTTAGGCGACTGCCTTCGGCTCAGGTCATGATCCTGGAGTCCCGGGATCGAGTCCCACATCAGGCTCCCTGCTCGGCGGGGAGTCTGCTTCTCCCTCTGACCCTACCCCTCTCATGTACTCTATCTCTCTCTCATTCTCGCTCTCTCACATAAATAAATAAATAAATCTTAAAAAAAAAAAAAGGAATAAAAGTCTGCCTTCGGCAATCTCTCATTTCTGGGTCTTTGTTCATACTTAATTCTTTAGCTACAATGTACTTCCACTCTTAATCCACCAACCAAGATACCATCCCCATCTTATAAAGGTCAGGCAAAAATTTTTTTTTTAAGTAATCTCCCCGCAATGTGGGGCTCGAACTCACAATCCTGAGATCAAGAGCCACATGCTCTACTAACTGAGCCAGCCAGGCCCCCCAAGATCAGGCAAACCTTTAAAGACTTCCCCAATATCCTTGCTGGAAGCAACCTCCTTCTCCAGTATTCTCATTCTAGTGTTCCCTCTGGTATTATTCATACCTGTCCAACGGGAGACTAGCTCACTTCCTTGGAAGGTGCATTCATGAAGGCAGCAGAGTACATCCACCTGTATATTTGCTCCTCTATTTCGTCATGCAAACTCACAGATGTCTGCTGAAGGGATGAGCATTCCCACTATGATCTGCAATGTCACCCAGAGACCACAGGATAGTGTCCCTAACTCCACCCCTTCCCTGTAATAACACCAACTCTGCATTCTATGTGACCCAGGGACTACTAATCACTGATCTCTCCCAATGCCTTCTTTTGAAACTCGAAGTTGGTTCCCAATTAGGCAGACAAAAACTGCAAAGTTGATCCAACATCTCCTTCATTTACTCTTTTATGTGCAACCAAGTATAGAAGCATTTCCTGCTTCTAAAACATCCGTGATAGAATCTGTCACAAACCAAAGCTGACTTAATGCAACTGTATACACAATAGATAGAAGCTACTTCGTAAGCTCGATGGAGAAGAGAAAACACCATATCTTGGGCGCCTGGGTGGCTCAGTTGGTTAAGCGACTGCCTTCGGCTCAGGTCATGATCCTGGAGTCCCTGGATCGAGTCCCGCATCGGGCTTCCTGCTCGGCAGGGAGTCTTCTTCATCCTCTGACCCTATCCCCTCTCAGGTGTTCTCTCTCTCAAATAAATAAATAAAATCTTTAAAAAAAAAACACCGCATCTCAAAGGTATCTGGTGCCCTGTATCTGTACTTACAACCATCCTTCCAATTAACTGCACACTGCTCTGGGGTGACTTTAAGATTCCGACACTAAGGGTCAATGGCAGGAGCGAAGAAACACATTGACTCAAGTGAGGGAACCCAGAAAGGGAAATTCGGGCAAGGCACAAGGAAAGTCGCAAATAACCCTGACAATCCTGAGCCAACTCTCCTGATAAAACCTAACCTGAGCAAGTCGTGGATTCTGTTCCTTCAGATGCCAACCTACCATACGTTTGTTTTCACAAAGGACCAAAACAAAAGTACTGGGGGGGGGGGGGGGGGGGAAGTAAAGTAGCTTTTTTTTTTTTTTTTACATATTTCTTGCATCCAGATACTAAAGCCTATGATGGGATTTGGTCTAAATAATAAGATTAACAATAATGGCTCTAATAACAACAGCTAATAGTTGCTGGGACTTCACAGGCATAATAAATTTTTTTAAGCACAAAAATAACCAAGAACCCCTAGCAGCAATGACAATCGTTGCCCAGATTTTCAGATTTTACCAAAAAAAAAAAAAAAATCTAAAAAACATTAATTTTTTTCACAGAATTTTTCAAAAACTGCTTTTTAAAGAAGACGACTGCTAGATACATCAGGTTCAATGCCAAAGACCATTAGAATTTGTTTCTGTTTAAAAAAGAATTCAGATGGTTAGAGCGGGAAGATCTGTGTTACTCACTAGGTCCTCACTTTTTCCTAGCTTCAGAAGAAAATCCTGCCTAAGATTTCCTCCCATTAACACTAGCGAATTGGAAATACGAAAGCAAGTAAGCTCACCCTCCTTGCTTCCTGGAGAGATTCTCCATCTCTTCCAGAAAGTAAGAGTCATTGAGAACATGGGACCCAATATCCTACGATAGCTAGAGTGGACCCTCTTCCAGAAATGAGTAGTCACTGGTAATGTAGAAATGAAAACAAAATTTTCCACGGAGGAAATGTTGATTGAGGTTCGTCAGTAATTATCCTCTACATGAACTTTTACTGGAAGCAATTCCACTAACCTCTTCATGCAGGACCAAATTCTTGCTAAGAAATGTTTCTCGTCCACCTATGCTTTTTGCCAGAGGCAACCATGATGGGTAGAAAGCAGTGGTCTTGGAGGCAGAAAGCAGAGCTTCCTCGTCCATAGTAAGTACCATCTCCTCAGCCCAAACCCAGAAGGCTGCTTAGAAGCAACATGTGAAAGTCTCTGTTACATGCGAGGAACTCTATTTACCTGTTTTTGTTTTTTTTTTTTAAGATTTTATTAATTTATTTGAGAGAGAGTGAGTGAGCACGAGCTGGGTGAGGGGCAGAGGGAGCAGACTCCCCGCCGAGCAGGGAACCCGACGAGGGGCTCGATCCTGGAACTCCGGGACCATGACCTGAGCCGAAGGCAGCCGCCCAACCAACTGAGCCACCCAGGCGCCCCTACCTGTTTATTTTAAAGCAAAAGATTTTGTCTCTTTAATTACAGTGGTACAAAATACACCATTATAACCCAAGTCATGTTTGGATCATCAATAAAATAGCTAACACCGGGACGCCTGAGCGGCTCAATTGGTTAAGCAACTGCCTTAGGCTCAGGTCATGATCCTGGAGTCCCGGGATCGAGTCCCGCATCGGGCTCCCTGCTCGGTGGGGAGTCTGCTTCTCCCTCTGACCCTCCCCTATCTCATGCTTGCTCTCTCATTCTCTCTCTCTCAAATAAATAAATAAAATCTTAAAAAAAAAAAAATAGCTAACACCCAGTGCTTCCTAGGCACACTGTGTGAAAAACTTCGTATTATTCCCCCTGGATACCCACAACAGCCTTATGTGGTAGTTTCTCTCATCATGCCCATTTTTCAGATGAGGAAACTGAGGGTTAGGAAGTTAAAGTCACACGCCCACCCACCATCACATAGTAAGTGAAAGAGCTGGGCTCTCTGTCTCCAGAAATCCATCTTAGTAAACAGTGCTACCCTGCTGCTCAAAACCGAGGTATGAGCCCTAAAATCAACCCTTCTGGGTAATAAGGCACTTCTCAGTTACTCATTTCACAGTAATTTTGGTATAATTTTTGCTTGCAAAAGAAAGGTAGTGGGCAAGCACAGACAGGAGGCTGCCAATCCATACCTGGCGCCAAAAAATCTGGCAGCAAAGTAGGTGAGTAAACATCCGTAAAGAAACAAGTCAGGGCTACCCTAAACACCCAGTACTGGGCATTATTTGAACAAATTATGGTTCCTCTAAAAGGTGAATGAGAATAAAAATTATGTTGGAAAAAAAAAAGTTAAAGACCTAAAATATTATTTAAAGCGAGGGAAACAAGTCAAAACAAAATGAGCACTAGGGGAGAAAACACATAGAAGATAAAAAATGACTAGATTATTTGCACAAAAACAATTCTCTCTGAATGATAGGGTTAGAGCTTAATTTTTACTTTGTACTTTTCTGTGCTTTCCAATTCGTTTAGACGATAAATGCATTAGCTGGATCATCAAGGAAAAACTGCTGAGAAAACGAGAGGTTTGTTTGTACAGCATGTGTGCAAAAGTAATACTTACTACATGTCTACATAAAGAGAAGATCCAAAGTACAAGAGCATATTCATACAAGGCAGCTCACCCTGTCACATCTAGGTTGGTTCAAAGGGTATCAAATCCAGGAAACAAATCCATCTCTAATAGTTAACCACACTTTAGGACTCGAGAATCAAGAACAAAGTCCAGTTGGGAGTGACCAAACTAGAAAAGAGCATTCTCCAATCCAGCAAGAACTCTTTGAGTTGAAAGGATCAACTGTAGGAGGGAAACTATAGGTTTCACCTTCAACCAGTTGAGAAGTCGAATGAGATTGTCCTTTGAATACAATACCACCCAAAGAAACCAGGCTTCCACAGTACTTACCAATGTCTTACAAGGGTCTAAACCGTACTTGCTCACCTTCAATCCATTCACTGTAAGCTATCACGGTGAATTTCTGACCATCCACAGTATAAAATTCTCTTTGGGCAAGAGCCTTCCCTCCGCTGCTATGATTTTCATAGTTTCTCACAGACTCATTGCAAGAAATACTTCCTCCATCGATGACACCAACCAAAGCCCACGCTTGCCTAGAAGGGAAAAGAGCATGTGCCTTATTTGTCATGGTACCAGCTCAGATCCTTGACACAGATGTTGTGTCAGGTGCTGCTTAATCTTGTATTTCATTTTTATCAATCCTGCTATCTCTTTTTCCATGACGCTGCAAGTCCAAACCTTGACTAAAGTCACCGACGTCACAGAAGGAAATGCATCTGGATTTTAAATCCTTGTTTGTTTAGCTCTGTAAGAGGTGAAACACCGATGGTTGGGACTAAAATGAATCACTGTCTCCCTTCCTCAATACACACCCCTATTATTCACCCATCATTCTGGCCACAAACCCATTTATTTCCCTGGTTTTAAAATGAGTATGGCATGCACCCCAATGTTTAGAGCAGCATTATCAACAATAGCCAAAATATGGAAAGAGCCCAGACGTCCACCAACTGATGAATGAATAAAGAAGATGTGGTGTATATATACAATGGAATGTTACTCAGTCATAAAAAAGAATAAAATCTTGCCATTTGCGAAGACACGGATGGAGCTAGAGTTTATTATGCTAAGAGAAATAAGTCAGTCACAGAAAGACAAATACCGTATGATTTCACTCATGTGGAATTTAAGAAACAAAACAGATGAACATAGGGGAAGGGGGAAAAAAAAGAGAGAGAGAGGGAAGCAGACCAGATGGGATTCTTATATATAGCGAACAAACTGACAGTTACCAGAGGGGAGGTGGGCTGGGGGCTGGATGAAACAGGTGATAGGGATTAAGGAATGCACCTGTCGTGATGAGCACGGGGTGATGTATGGAAGTGTTCAATCACTAGATTGTACACCCGAAACTAATATTACACTGTAGGTTAACTAACTGGAAATCTAAATAAAAACTTTTAAAAGAGAGAAAAGAAAAAATTAAAAAATAAAATGAGTATCACCTGCTCTCTTTTGAGTTCTCAGCAATGTTCTCAAATCTGGCTGCATCATAGAATGACATGGGGAGCTTTAGGAAGCCATCCACACTCAGACCCAGCCCAGACTGACGCCATCATCATTTCTCCAGGTGGGGCATGGCATTAGTATATTTTCAAAGCTCCCCAGACGATTTGAATATGCAGCCACACTTGAGAACCACGGAGTTAGAGAGTGGTTCTCACTTTGGTCAAATCAGATTTGATTTGGGGACCCACCCGCTGATTGCCTGAGGTGAGGCCAGAGCATGCGCATTTCTAACAAACACCCAGGTGACGCTGATGCTCCTGGTCTGGGGACCACACTGAGAACCCCTGAGTTAGAGGTCAGAGGTGAGAGCATCAAACACCTGGGGGCCCTCCCCTTCAGAGATTCTTATGTAAAAATTTCTAAGGGGGCCCTGGGCATGGGATTTAAAAAAAAATCTCAGGAGTGCAAAGCTGAGAACCACTGGGTTACTGGTTTCTTAATAATTTTAAATCAAAGTTGTATAATCACTATCCAACAGATTGAAAATTTTGCATGTCATGTATCTATTTGTTAAAAAACAACTGTGTTTGAAAATGCCCCTGGGGCGCCTGGGTGGCTCAGTCGTTAGGCGTCTACCTTTGGCTCCCTTTGGCTCGGGTCGTGATCCCATGGTCCTGGGATCGAGCCCCGCATCGGGCTCCCTGCTGGGCGGGAAGCCTGCTTCTCCCTCTCCCACTCCCCCTGCTTGTGTTCCCTCTCTTGCTGTGTCTCTCTGTCATATAAATAAATAAAATCTTTAAAAAAAAAAAAAAAGAAAGAAAATGCCCCCGAATTTCATTTTATTTCTGTAATAAACATCCCAGGGACTTGCTCAAACTTGTGGCCAAACTAAAAAAAGAACAAAGACAAAAAGCCAAAAAAAAATTTGCCCTAAGATTCCTGGTTTAAGAGGCGCCTGGGTGGCTCAGTCATTAAGCGTCTGCCTTCGGCTCAGGTCATGATCCCAGGGTCCTGGGATCGAGCCCCACATCGGGCTCCCTGCTCAGCGGGGAGTCTACTTCTCCCTCTCCCACTCCCCCTGCTTGTGTTCCCTCTCTCGCTGTGTCTCTCTCTGTCAAATAAATAAATAAAATCTTAAAAAAAAAAAAAAAAAAAGATTCCTGGTTTAAAACCTGGAAAAAAATATCAATTTCCTACTCTAGAGGGATATATATATATATATATATATATATATATATATATATATATATATATACACACACATACATATATATATGCCAAATGTAATCTATGCCAGACAGATGGCTGGATATTCAGATAAAAGTTAACCAAAGCATGCCTATATCCTTATAAATTCCACACCTGCCCCTGCGTGGATTAGCTACTCTTCAGCTGACTACGCTTTATAGCTCTCTTTATACTCCCTGATACAGCACAAAGAATCAAATGCCAAATGTCTCAATTTATTATCTCCTATGTGAGAGGAAAGGAGAAGAAATAGCAGAGCCTTCCTTTATTTACCAGAGCTGCCTCAGCAACTATAAAACAATGTTCTATTCTCCTGACATTATCTCCAAAACACTCCTACTTCCCTCCTCTACTTGAGGAAAATTTCACCACACAGAACAGTATCTTCAAAGGCGGGTGTTTATGTACATTGGAGATAAGGTCAAAGCAATGGAACATTGGCAAAGGATCACAACTCAAATTCCTCTGTCAAATCAGCAGCATTATTTTCAAGGGAATTTGGAAACCAGGAGGAAAGGAACCCAAAAAAGCCAAACAAAATATTCACTGCTGATGATCACGCAAATCCAGGAAAATAATGGAGTAAACAGACAAAAGTTGTCATCCTGGCATATACTGGATAATGAAACGGAGAGATCGTGTTTCCACTCCTAGGTCTATAAATTACAGAACTATGGACACATGGGTTTTAAGAGATGGATAAAAGAACATTTGGAGAAAGCCTTTTTTTTTTTTTAAAGATTTTATTTATTTATTTGACAGAGAGAGACACAGCGAGAGAGGGAACACAAGCAGGGGGAGCGGGAGAGGGAGAAGCAGGCTTCCCGCTGAGCAGGGAGCCCGATGCGGGGCTCCATCCCAGGACCCTGGGATCACAACCTGAGCTGACGGCAGACGCTTAAACGACTGAGCCACCCAGGCGCCCCATGGAGAAGCCCTTTTTATAACAGAGGTCCGAACTGGACGGGATGTCCAGCAGTGCGTACCCTGGGGAAGTCACACAATAGAAAATGAACAAACAGCAATGAAAACAAACCAGCACCGCACATACCCGTTATGTTATGTATATATAACTCAGTTAACACAGAGTTGAGCAAAGAAGCCAGATGCAAAATAGGATATACTGTCTGCTCGCATTGACACGACGTCCAGAAACAGGCAAACCTAAACTTTTCGCGATCTCCACAAATTCCAGTGAGTGGTTATCTTTGCTGAGCAGAGGGAGTGATCAGTGAAACAGAGGGGACACAGCCAGGGGGCTTCCGGGCCACTGGCAATAATGATCTATGTCTTCACCTGGAGGGTGACTATCCAGGTGTCACGTTGTGATTAAGTCATTAGACCCTGCATTCTTGTTTTTAGCACTTTTCTGCGTGTGTATTATATTTAATCCTGAAATTTTTAAGAACCCACCTCCGAGGTTTGCCACCTGCTATTCCCTGTCTAGAGAGCCCTGCTTCTCCGACTGCCTACAGAGCATGCTCCTAAACTCCCCTCAGGTTTCTCACCTTTGGGAAGCCTCCACAGATTCCCCAAGCCGATCTGGGGGCTCCCTCTACCTGCACTCCCATTCCAGCCTATAAGCAAGGGTCTCACTGTACGCTCCCGTCTATTTAGGTGTGTTTATCCACCGGATTAAACAAGGGCTCCGAGGTAGTGTTCTTTCATCTCAGCACCTAGGGGTAACCCAGCACTCAGCACCTCCTCAATATCCCTGGGGTGAAGAAAAGGCATTTTGAGAATATTACACTTTTCTTCATTAATTTTGTCTTCTTAACTTTCTCTAGAATTTCCACAGATACTGTTCCATTCCAACAATCAACGGAAGGAAAATAACAACTAGATCCATCAACCATCCGAGGAAAAAAATAACTAGACCCTTTCAATATGTGAGTTTTTTAAGTCCTCTTCCTTTTCACGGCAGACTCATTCCCTGGCTTTACGAAGAACAGTAAGCAGAATTCAAACTTCTCTTTTCTGAATTACATGTTGAGCCGGCTACTTCCCCCAGCCTCAGGGCTGGATGAGGAAATCCTGGTGAGCTACAGGAGGGGGGCCCAGGCTCCAGCAGCGGGGGCGGCAAAGACTCTGTGCCCATGAACTTGCTAGCCCTCCAGTCTCTTGCTTTCCTCACCTGCGCCCAGGCTCCATAGACCTGCCCCAATCAAACAAGCAGACGCAAATCAGCAGGCAGAGGACTCCAAAAAAGGAAAACAACACTGGGCACGTGCCCCTCCCTCAGGCTTTCCCCCCCGCAACTTTTATACCTCCGTGCAGAATCAAGTAGCCTGCGTTTCATTCGGTTTGCCCAAGGTGATGAAAGAGGGAAAGAAACTGCCCTGCAGCTGCCCATTTCTCAGTAGCACATTTCTGTTCTTCACTTTTCAAAGCCCGACACTCCGGTTCACAGAGTGCTTCATCAACCGAAGCCAAGAGAAGAGCGTTTTGTAACCAGCATCCCGCGCCCCCCAGACCCATGTTTCAGAGCAAGAGTGGCCATATTCTGACACCCGAAGCCAGGCTGTGGCGTGTCCTGTCCCTTTCTGCAGCCCCTGTCATACAGACACAGACTCCAACACGGAGCTGGGAAGGAAGGTAAAAGGTCTGCCCACCTGTAGCCCAGTCCTTGGATCAGCTTACTTCCCAATCGGTCCTGGATCATTTGTATGGTTCCTTGTAAGAGGCTCTTGGCTGCCGAATCTCCGACCGCTATGGCGACAATCCGGCCTGGATCCTGTATTCTCAGAAATTCCTGCAGTCGTCTACTCTCATTGTGGTATTCATGAGTATCAAACCTCGCACTTTCCAGAATTTTGGCCGTGTCTTGGTCAATGATCCTCACGTTGAGGCCCCTAGAAAAGTCCTTTTCAAAGGCGTAGGACCCAAAGGTCAAGCCTGAGGAATGCAGAGTTCTCGCCAACAACGTCCACGAGACCTTCTGTGCCCCGTGTATCTCCAGTGTCCCACCAGCTTCCACACCAATAAATTTCTTGCCAAATGTTGGCATACTTTCACCTTCATCTGACTTGCCATACAAGGCCATTGTCGCTTTGGATTTATAGCGGCATTTTTCTGCTCCAATATGAAGCGCCCCACCATCCTTGATCAGGATGTAACGAGTCCTCAAAGTAATATTTCTGGATCCATCTTTATCATCGCCAAATACAAGCAATCCTGCAAGGAACAACACTAGTATCAGCCAACTTCCAAAACATCTCTCTGGGACATAGAGAAACAGAGTTTACCTTAAGTGGGGGTGAGGAAGAAAAGACTTCTGCAGTTAAGTTGGGGAAAAAATTTATTAAGAGTCTGCTTAGAAAATTAAGCCTGTTTTCAAAATAGTAAAGGCAGAAATGGAGAGTTCATGTCTCAGCATGCTAGAAATGCCCAGGGGCATGAATTTCAACCCATTCCACCTTAGGGCTAATTATTTTTAGAAAAATATCTAAGAGCCTCCAAATCATTTTTACATATGTTAACCCATGTTAATTCTCTCATCACTCTCCGTAGCTGTAACAAAGATTTAGCTATGAGAGATCACCTTCTGGAACTGTTTCCTATCAATCCGAGGTCTTGACTTGAGTGATCTTTTTTTTTTTTTTTAAGATTTTATTTATTTAAGAGAGAGCATGAGAAGGGGGAGGGTCAGAGGGAGAAGCAGACTCCCTGCCGAGCAGGGAGCCTGATGCGGGACTCGATCCCGGGTCTCCAGGATCATGACCTGAGCCGAAGACAGTCGCTTAACCAACTGAGCCACCCAGGCGCCCGACTTGAGTGATTTCTAAGGTCCTCTTAGCTCTTGAATTCTATGGTTCTACCTTAGGAACTTCTCATGCCCCATGGCTAGACCAACACCACATTCTAAAGGCTAAGAACAGTTTTCTACATACAGAACATCAAATGCCCCCCACAGCAATGAGCAGCCTTGCAGCCCCCACAGGCAGGAACCATTCCTCACCTCCATCCTGAATGACTATAGAATTCACCGTGGCATCCGAGGTCAGACGGAACATATCTCCCTCCTTGATAACAACTTGCTTTGCAGAATCCTGTCCTGGATCCCAGTTCCTGAGACGTGGGTTCTGATCTGGGCAATTCTCTATAAAAAAAAAAATGCAACATCAGTATCGCATCAATGCAACAAAATGCAAGAATGCCTTTAGCCAGATCCAAGTACTACCCTCATTTTTTGCAATCTGCACGGGATGGGCAGACCTGTTTTAAGTCCCTGCCATAAGGATGGAAATCCCATCCCATTCCACCTAGCAGATATATCCAATCCTTTACTTCAACGCATAAAAAAGGTTGCCCTACACAACTAAGTTGCTACCATCTAGTTCGGGTCTAACTCCACAAGGAAAACACAGAGTTCCCCTGAATCATCTACTCTGGAAATAAATTAACAGCAAGAGGCAAAACTGTGATTTGCCTTTGGACCCACACTAGGAAGCAGTTTTAGAAAACAAAATATATTCACAACATACTAGTAAATTAAAAATGGGAACTGCTAAGTAATAGGTATGTCAGGTCTTCCCAGGTTCCTTCCTTTTTGCACAGTAGGTTGAAAGAAGCATCTCTATCATTCCACAGACCGCAGCTGATAAATACCAGCTGATAAATACCAGCTATCTGCAGATAAGCACGCTTTCCCAGTGAAACTGGAAGAGGCAAATGGCCCAAGGCATGACTTCTCATTTTCAGAGATGAGGAAACTACAGACCAGAGAAGCCAAATCCAAGATTACTCAGCAAGCTGAGTGACATGCAAGTTCCCCCTTAAGAAATGAGGTTTACTGGACATGTCGCGTTCCTTTACTAGAATTAGGATTTGCCCCTTGAACAGAGGAGGATGGAAACATAAAAGTATTCTGCATTGCCACAGCTATTTAATGCATGAGACCTTTAGTTGCTGCTATAATTGCAGGGGAGGGCAGGAATCACACGGGTTTCGATCAACTCCTGACCAAGTATTTACAGAGGATCCATTTGCTCACTTTATACTAGATACTGTAAAATTTATAAAGCACAGGATGAACTCACAGCCTGCAGAGTTTATACTAGAGCTTGGGAGAGAAGCCACCAGCTAGACAATAATTAAACACTGAAGAATGTGGTAGTCGTGTGATGCGCAAATGAGCTCAGAGAAAGGAGGGGTGGGCTGAAGCACCTGAGACAGTTTCAACGGAACAGGACCCTCGACCTGGACCCTCAAAGGGCGGGTAGTACTTAAATAAGAGGAGCATGGGGGCGCCTGGGTGGCTCAGTAGGTTAAACATCCGACTCTTGATTTCGGTTCGGGTCGTGATCTCAGGATCGTGAGATGGAGCCCTGTGTCAAGCTCCATGCTGGGGCGTGGAGCTTGCTTAAGATTCCCTCTCTCTCTCTCCCCTGCTCTGCGCCTCCACAGGCTCCCTCTCCAAAAATTTAAAAAAAAAAAAAAAAAAAGGGCGCCTGGGTGGCTCAGATGGTTAAGCGTCTGCCTTCGGCTCAGGTCATGATCCCAGGGTCCTGGGATCAAGACCCGCATCAGGCTCCCTGCTCAGCGGGGAGCCTGCTTCTCCCTCTGCCTCTCTCTCTGTCTCTTATGAATAAATAAAAAATCTTTATAAATAAATAAATAAAAAGAAAGAAAGAAAGAAAGGAGCATGAAGGTGAGAGATGCAAGTACCCCTCGCTACCCAAGTCCATTGGTTGCTCAGTTAGAAGGGCAAGGTGCAGCCCATATTTAAACTCAGCCAAGGTAGGGATAGGCAAGGTGTGCTTGGGAATCATATGAAGGTGGAAGGTACACGTTGGGAAATCATAGGAGGAAAAGTAGAGAGGCTGAGTGCAGCACCAAGATATTAATTTTTATGGAAAGAAAATTCTGATTCCTCATTTTGAATTGTGTAACCCTTAATGCAAACATCTCATTTCTAAGCACTCGTGTTGCCCTAGGCTCATGCTCTCTCTTTGAGGTGACATTAACTACTGCAGTTAAAATCAGCCTCACTGGTTAAGTCCTTGGCAATTATCTCATGTAATTTTTCTCAAAGCAGTTTCATAATCACCGACATTTAATTCAGATAAATCAATGATCGTTACTATTAGACTAGAAATAATCCTTAAATGTTTCTTTCCGTTGAAGAAACAAGAAATCTCTTAAATGTGTTCTGACTTACTACTAAGGATTTCTTAAACTTCTCTTCAACCTCCCTCTCTTCCCATAAAACATCGAGCTAGAACTCTCCATGATGTTACATCACAAGCAAATGTATGCCCCATATAACAAGCACTATATACCCAGCTACTGAGAAGGAAATCCAGTCTTTTGACATGAAGAGCCTACCAAATGGTTATATAATTTCTCTTGGTTTTTGTTTTGTTGTTGTTGTTTTGTTGTTTTGTTTTTTTTAGAGAGGAAAAGAGAGAATCTTAAGCAAGCTCCATGCCCAGTGCAGAGCCCCATGCTGGGCTCAATCTCACAACCCTGAGATCATGACCTGAGCTGAAATCAAGAGTCAGACGCTTAATTGACTGAGCCACCCAAGTGCCCCAATTCCTCTTGTTTTTAATTATTTCCCAGGAGAGCATGCTTCCTTAGGAACCATCACCAAAAACTCTCGTCTATTTCCTTCCAGTAAAGTACACTTAATGAGGAAATCCATGGTCTGCAGAAAGCGCGGACAAATAGCTCGACAGCCCCGCCTTCCCGGCTGCCCACTGTTAAGCTGCGGGTTCATTATTAAAATTATGTAACAGCAATAACCAAAGTGAGGCTGACCCCGAAGGATGTCAGCATACCACGTATTTCTACCAAAGTTCTACACTTATACTGCCAAAATGTGAAACTACAGAACGTTGATTCAAAGGAACCACATCAGTGATTCACGGTCTTAGACGGAAAATGAAAACATCAATTAAAGCCACAGATTTCAGCTCTGATCTTCCCCCCAGATCTGGCATCTCTTTACTGCAGATTACTTGTGAAGAATGACTCAACTGCAGCAAACTTCGTTATTTTGCTGGAGAAAAGGGAAGAGAAAATCAATTTGAGGAGCCAACAGAAAGCAGTGTGACAAATTCATTCCGTGGTTGACTGGCCTGGTCAACAAAGATGTTGATATGAACATTTCTTACTTCAGGTCTATTTTCTTAGAAGCATTGACACAATCTCCCCCAGGACTTCAAAGTCTATAAAACCGCTAAAGCACTCATGGAAACTAAATAAAATAGTATTTGTAAGTCTTGCAAATAATAACATGCTTCTCAGATGTTGTATCCATTTAAGGAGGCATCTAATTTGACAAAAATCTGTCCTAGATAGTAAAAGGAAAAAAAACTGCAGACAAAAATGATGCCCCAGTCCAGGTTGTTATGGTCCACTTCTCCTTCAACAGCCCTGAGCAATCTGATTTTCAGCCTGGTAGATGGGACTCTATCCTGAGCCCATTCTTTATTGATACTAGATTGAGACTGACAATGAATTTCTTCAAAACCATTTGAAGTACTGATATATTACCAACTTGCAAAGCAAAGGCCATTTAAGAAATAAAAACGTGCCCACAAGATATTTAATTATGAAGTAATAAGGGATTTTTAGATAAATGTATCAGACCTTAAAGCTCCTAATGGATGTTTTCCTTTTAGGATACACACTGTTCCTCAAAAATACTTGAAACTTCTCTTTTAGAACTGTCTCCTAGCCAGTTTCAAGCCACAGAACACAGATCTTAGTATTTTCACTCATTTAAAAATAAAATCAAATGGGGCGCCTGGGTGGCTCAGTTGGTTAAGCGACTGCCTTCGGCTCAGGTCATGATCCTGGAGTCCCGGGATCGAGTCCCGCATCGGGCTCCCTGCTCGGCGGGGAGCCTGCTTCTCCCTCTGACCCTCCTCCCTCTCATGCTGTCTCTCATTCTCTCTCTCTCAAATAAATAAATAAAATCTTTAAAAAATAAATAAATAAATAAAATAAATAAAATCAAATGTAGTTTTATCACTACATTTAGTAAATTTTTTTAATATATATATATATATTTTTAATTTTATTTTAAGTAGGCTCCACCCCAACATGGGGCTCGAACACACAACCATGAAATCAAGTCACACACTCTACGGAATAAGCCAGCCAGGTGCCCCTACATTCAGTAATTTTTATCACTAAAAACTTTTGGCAGTCAGAAAATCATACCTACCACAAAGGATGAAATTATGCTACCTCAAGAATTAGGTAAAGATTCTTAAAATGGGGGGCGCCTGGGTGGCTCAGTTGGTTAAGCGACTGCCTTCAGCTCAGGTCGTGATCCTGGAGTCCCGGGATTGAGTCCCGCATCGGGCTCCCTGCTCAGCAAGGAGTCTGCTTCTCCCTCTGACCCTCACCCCTCTCGTGCTCTCTCTCTATCTCATTCTCTCTCAAATAAATAAATAAAATCTTTAAAAAAAGAAAAAAAAAAGATTCTTAAAATGGGGGCGCCTGGGTGGCTCAGTGGGTTAAGCGTCTGCCTTCAGCTCAGGTCATGATCCCAGGGTCCTGGGATCGAGCCCTGCATTGGGCTCCCTGCTCAGCGGGAAGCCTGCTTCTCCCTCTCCCACTCCCCCTGCTTGTGTTCCCTCTCTCGCTGTGTCTCTCTCTGTCAAATAAATAAATAAAATCTTTAAAAAAAAAAAAAAGATTCTTAAAATGAACATTTTGAGAAGAAATGCTCCAAAAACATCTTGAGCACTGGGACAAAATAGCAAAATGGAAGGAAGAGCAATCCTTCGGCTGTATCATTTCCAGTGGATTCCTTTAACATTTGCTTTAATAAGCAGGTAGGCCTTCTATTCTCTACATATGAATTAGCTAGAGCCAAGTTAAGATAACACAAGCTTTTCTTTTTAATTCTATTCTCCTATTTCCTCCCCTCCTCCTTCTCCTAGAACATGTGCTCTGTACACGTGCGTGCCCACACGTGCGTACACACGCACTTACCATCTGGAGCGTATTTTGAGGAGATCCCTAAAATGACCGCGAGTGCAACAAAAAATGAGAAACTAGTGAAAGCAAAGCAAATGAAGGTATTTTTGTGCCTCTTCTGCTTCTGTCTTTCCCTCTGGGCTTGCTGCTCTTCAGGGGAGAAAGCAAAGGTGGCCCGGGCTTCCTGTCTGATGGAGGTCAGTTTGGCTGAAGCTTGGCTCTTTGGAGGAGGAGGGGGCCGCAGGGGCACAACCTTCCCTGGCACGTAGCCAGACGAGCGATGGCTGCTTCCATTCTGAGGCTGGAGGAAAGCAGGGGAGTGTCCCCTGGAATCAGTGGCATGCATGATAAACTGTCACTGCGAAAAGAAAAAAAATTAAGGTTCAGAAATGTGAGAATTGGGGCGCCTGGGTGGCTCAGTCGTTTAAGCGTCTGCCTTTGGCTCAGCTCATGATCTCAGAGTCCTGGGATCGAGCCCTACATCGGGCTCCCTGCTCCGCGGGAAGCCTGCTTCTCCCTCTCCCACTCCCCCTGCTTATATTCCCTCTCTTGCTGTGCCTCTCTCCATCAAATAAATAAATAAATAAAAACTAAAAAAAAAAAAGAAATGTGAGAATTGTAATGGCTTTTTTTTTTTTAAAGATTTATTTATTGGAGAGCGTGCGCACGTGAGCGACCAGGGAAGGGACAGAGGGAGAGAGAGAGAATCCTCAAGCAGACTCCTTGCTGAGTGCAGAGCCTGACGTGGGGCTCGATCCCAGGACCCTGAGCTCACGACCTGGGCCGAAGCCAAGAGTTGGCCGCTCAACCGACCACGCCACCCAGGCACCCCTGTAATGGCTTTACGAAGTGTTTTTTATTGTGATCAAATCACGTCGCGTGAAACTGACAACTTAAGCCATTTTTAAAGTGCACAATCTGGTGACATTCAGTACCTTCACAATTTTGCACAACCATCACCACCAACCATCTCCAGGACATTTTTATCATCCCAAAGAGAAACTCTGTAGCCATTATGCAAGAATTCCCCATTCCTCCCTTCCCCCCAGTCCCTGGTAACCACTGTAACGACTCTGAAAATACCAAGTCAGCTCACACCCCTGACAGAGTCACTGTCTTCTAATGTCACTGCTTCTTGAGCCTGGCTGCACATCTGAATCACCCACTAACATTAAAGTCCCGTGCCACACCCCAAACAATGAAGTCAGGATCCAAGCATCTCTATCTTTTAAATGCCCCCCACAAAGCCAGTCTAACGAGCACCTTGGTTGAGAGTCACTCTAAGGCAACCGTTCTCAATTTGCATTGTGCCTAAGAATCACCAGGGGTATTTGTGATTTCCAGCTCAATTGGCGAATGGATTTTATATCTTTAACACATACCCTGGTGAGACACTGAAGCAAGTGGTCACACTTTTTGAGTATCATGACTCTAAGCTCTTCCAGCCGAAGTTAAAGTCCATGCATCTTACGAAGACCATAAGTTCCAATAGACAAGCTTTCACGTTTAGGTGTTCAATTTCCCTGCTAGATTTTTCTTTTTTCTTTTTTTAATTTATAGATTTTTTTTTTAAGATCTTTATTTATTTATTTGACAGAGAGAGAGAGAGACAGCGAGAGAGGGAACACAAACAGGGGGAGTGGGAGAGGGAGAAGCAGGCTTCCCGCAGAGCAGGGAGCCCGACGTGGGGCTCGATCCCAGGACTCTGGGATCATGACCTGAGCAGAAGGCAGAAGCTTAACGACTGAGCCACCGAGGCGCCCCTCCCTGCTAGATTTTTCTTTTGGTGAAGCAACTTAAGCATTCGTACCTGTGTTATCCCTTACCTATAGACTATGAACTCATTTAGTGAAGAAACCTAAAGTCTACATTCTCTGGTTAAAAAAGAGACAACAGGCCCAAAATGGAGTCCCTTGTGCTAAAGCCATGTCACCAAACCAAGACTTAACATCTAACCTACTTGTGGTTTCAGACTCTCTCAGGAACGTAACCTTTAACCAGTCTGAAGTTACCTGGTCAGCACTAGTAAGATAATCTGCTTGACAGACCCCTGCCTTCCCCCAAAGGAAGGTGACCTCGCCTGAAACAATCCACTCTTTGCTAGAAACTTCTTTTTCTGCCCCCTGCCTCCCATTTTGTAAAGCTCCTTGGAGACCCTTTCTATCTGCTAACATAAGATGCTGCCTGATCCATGAATCATTAAGTAAAGCCAATTAGATCTTCAAATTCACTCAACTGAATGCTGTTTTTTAACAATCTCTTTAAATCTTCAAATTTTGTTTAAAAAATAGGCATTCAAATATTATGGTTAGAATAATTTAAAAAAAAACCTAACTCAGAATCCTTACTGCCAGGCACTGTTCTAAACCTCTCACGTATATTACTCATCTAATACATTTAATACAACAAATCTCCGTAGCTCCCATGGCCCCCATTGTACACATGAGAAAAACTGAGGCCTACAAAGGTTAATTAGCAAGTATATGGGTAAACCAGGACTCAAACCCAGGGCACTAGAGTTCAGGCTCTTAACCGTTATACTAATGTGTCTTTCAGAACAATTGAGAGGCGATAATGTCAAAGAAATCAGTTTTCTGATTTGCAAGGGTGTAACTAGAATGAGTTGAGTCTGAAAGAGCACATTAATATTTTCAAGAATTCTTCATGCAGAAGTTCACTACAAATGATTCTTATCTAAGAGAAGCTGACACATAAACCAAGGTCCTTTTTATTCTTTAGCGTAAGCACCTGTTAAGTTTCTGAATGAAAGAGTAAGTTTTGAATGCAACCCTATTCTGTTACTTTGCAAAGTCAAAGAAAGAATGCAAGGAAACAAGAAATGCTATGCTTTTATCATGTTCTTATTGCAAGGACTGTGGGTGAATAAGATGTGTTCAATGGCTTCGGAAACATGGTGTTCAACCTCTTTCCTTACTTCCCTTCCTTAATAAGTAGAGCATCTCAGAGTCACCTGATTTCATTCAGTACCCTTGTGATTAATCCCCTCATCTTCTGCCAAAACAATGAATAAGATCCAAGTCACAGGGGTACCCCCAAATTGCTCTAAACTACAGCAAATCCATGAAACACAAAATGTGGTCATTAGAAAAGCCATTAATAAGCATTCCCAGGAACCAAACGATCTGGAAATTAATGGGGACAGAAAGGGAATCTAATCAGGAATTGATGCGGATTTTACATGGGGCAAAGAACATTCTCAGAGTCAGTGTGTCTGTCAAAAACACTTGGTTAGTGGGGTTTGATTTCTGAACAAAAGTAATTATTTAGATGAAGCTTAAGCTCCGTGACAAAGGGAAGAGAACACGATTCAAGGTGCTATTGAAGAAACTGCTGCATGTGCCAAACAGCAGAACGAAATAATGGAGACATCCTGCTGGAACAAATGAGAGAGTATAACAAAGACCCCTTTATGATCCTCTATTAACAAAGACAGGATGAAACTAGATATTCTTGAGTGCCAGGCTCACCAGGGTGGGAGGGGAAGCAGGACTATGATCTGCTCTGAAAGGGAGTGGGAAGCTTTTGTTCGAGGCTGCAATCATCTGATACTTCATTGTTTCAGGGTGAGAAAGGTTGTTATTACTTAACAGGCTGGAGGGCCCTTTTGTGGGCAATGATGTGTCTCCAGATGTACCCACAATATAATACCAGGCAATAAGAGGCTAAATGAAGCCGCCAACCCACTGGGAATAATTTGTGTCTTCACATTCACAAAACGATATCCTAACGTGGAAAACTCTGATGGTGTCTGCCACAAATTAAAATGGTCAATAAATGAAAAATAACTGTGGCTCTGTTTTCCCCATAACTCTTTTGTAAAACTAAATATATATATATTTTTTAATTTTTATTTTTTTTTTGAGTAAACTCTACACCCAACATGAGGCTTGAGCTCATGACTCCCCGAGATCAAGAGTGGCTTGCTCTGCCAGCCAGGCACCCCAAAACTAAATACATTTATGTTCATATATTCTGAGCCCATTAGCTCCACTTTACTGGAAAACATGTAAATGCATAAGCGACAGATACAAACATTCTTTTCCTAAAAAGTAAACACACTGTTAAAACCATCTTAAAAAATTACAACCAGGGACACCTGGTTGGTCCAGTCAGAAGAACGTGCAACGCTTGACCTCGGGGTCATGAGTTCAAGCTCCATGTTGGGTGTAGAGATTACTTAAATAAACAAATAAATAAACATTTAAAACATTACAACTAAAAAAATCATTTTATGCAGACTTCTCTTTCAATTTATCATCATTTTTTAAAGATACAAGATACAAATACACTGCTTTAGAATTTCACTTTACATTTATGAGTTTACTTTAGGAGTAGGATTATGAATCAATTACTTAAAAATATGATTGCTAGTTATAGATTTCAATTCTTTGTGGGAAGAATTGACATTTCACTCATTCAATAAGCAATTGTGAGCTCTCCTGCAGTCACTAGAGAATTGTGGTAAGCACCATGGAGGATAGACAAAAGATTTGCAGATTTCTATCCCTAAGAAATACAATTCCTAAATTCAATTTTAATGACTTGCTTGAAGGCAGAGTGGAATTGACCAAGGAAATACAGTTGACCCTTGAACTAAGGGGCGGTTAGGGGCACTGATCCCCATCTCCCCCACCAAGCAGTCAAAAATCCATGAATAACTTTTGACTCTCCAAAAATTTAACTACTAATAGCTTACTGTTGACCGGAAGCCTTATGGATGACATAAAACAGTGGATTACCACACATTTCGTATGTTATATGTATCATATACTGTATTCTTACAATAAATGAAGCTAGAGAAAAGAAAATGCTATTAAGAAAACACATTTACAGCTTGGATTAGTGTGAGTTTAGGGTTCTGAGAACAAAGAGGCACCTTAACAGAAGAAAACATGAAGAGTTCCCTCCAGCTCTCAAGACTTCAAGGTGAGTCTGAGCGGTCATTTTAAACTTTTTATGACAGAGCAATGTTTTTACTCAATACACTAATAAATTTGCTCATATTACATGCCATTTTTAAGAGGGCTGTCTCCCTCGTGTAAAGAACACAGTACTCTATGGAAGGAACACGTTCGTATTTTATGATGTATTAGAAGAACTAGTACAGCGTGAGCTAAATCCCTAAACACTGACAGATAATCCAAAACGGGGCAAAACCAAGTCATTCGAGTTTGGAAATGCACCCCATGAGGGTTTTGAAGCAGAACTTTTGGCATTTGAAAGTATTCCCTCGGGGCGCCTGGGTGGCTCAGTTGGTTAAGCGACTGCCTTCGGGTCAGGTCATGATCCTGGAGTCCCTGGATCGAGTCCCGCATCGGGCTCCCTGCTCGGCAGGGAGCCTGCTTCTGCCTCTGACCCTCCCCCCTCTCATGTGCTCTCTCTCTCTCATTCTCTCTCTCAAATAAATAAATAAAATCTTTAAAAAAAAAAAAAAAGTATTCCCTCATATGTATTTACTGGATGGTAAAAAGTGGTAGCCCGAAAGGCTTAGTAATAATTAACTAAGAAGTAAAATCATTAAGTAAATAAGTAAATATCATCTGTCATATTTCATGCTATCATAGAAATAAATATCATGCCATTAAAGATCTTCACAGGGAATTTAGGCAAAGATTTAAAGTAGGTAATACAAGAAATTACTAAGAACATGAAACTATATCATGCAAATGCTGAAAAAGGGGAAGCATTCAAAATCTACTACTTTTGTCAAAAAAAACTCACAAAAAAATCTTTAAAACTTGCTATTATTTTATTTATTTTTTTAAGGATTTTATTTATTTATTTGTCAGAGAGAGAGGGAACACAAGCAGGGGGAGTGGGAGAGGGAGAAGCAGGCTCTCCGCTGAGCAGGGAGCCCGAGGCGGGGCTCGATCCCAGGACCCTGGGATCATGACCTGAACCGAAGGCAGACACTTAACGACGGAGCCACCCAGGCGCCCCAAAAATTTGCTATTATTTTAAATAAAATTCTTCTGTTGGATAAAAAAGAGTGTACAACCTCAAACAGTAACTCAAGGTGGGAGGAGTCTGCATTTGGCAAGAGCACTCAATTACAAGAAGTAATCACAGAAAATAATTTATTTTGGAATTTCAGTAACATTAAAGGAGATCACGTTGGTGAGAGTTTCTTGCGCCTATAAAAAAAAAAAAAAAAAAGAGCATGGGTGCCTGGGTGGCTCAGTTGGTTGAGCGACTGCCTTCGGCTCAGGTCAGGATCCTGGAGTCCCGGGATCGAGTCCCGCATCGGGCTCCCTGCTCGGCGGGGAGTCTGCTTCTCCCTCTGACCCTCCTCCCTCTCATGCTCTCTGTATCTCATTCTCTCTCTCAAATAAATAAATAAAATCTTTAAAAAAAAAAAAAAAGAGCATGATTTTAAGAAAAGTGATATATTCTCTTTTAAAGTCGTCAAACACCGTGCTATCCCATCCACGAAGCCCTGTCATCTCAGGATTCTACAAGAAGTTCCCTGGCTGTTCTTCCCTGCACTCTGTCTAAAACTCTTGGTCAGATGGCTCAGCTGGTAGAGCCTGTAACTCTTGACCTGGAGTTCAAGCCCCACGTTGAGTGTAGAGATTACTAAAAAAAAAAATTTTAAATAAAACTCTAGTTGGATCATCTTGCTTTCTGCCTTATGTTTCAGTTAACATGTGGACTTGTCCATCCATCCCCTGCAGTTGACTATAAGCTTCTTGAGAACAGGGACTAGTCTTACTTATCTTAGGATTCTCACAGGACCTTCCACATCGTAGGTCCTCACTAGGTGCGTGTTGAACTTAGATCACTCTAGCTCTATAAACCACACACACAGATTGGAATTTCCCACTCAATCTTTCCTTGACATCCTTGAGGCTCTGGGAAATTTGTCTCATCCATCTGGATCTGTTGCCCTGATTTGGGAAAAACTGAGAACATTTACTACTTGAAGCAGAAAAGCCAAAGCATTAATTTTTACAAAACGCAATCCTAGTGTGCAATCTAGCAGGTGACTAAAGGTATTATTACCAACTGCAAACAGGCATTGTAAAGATAAAGAGTGGCAAACTAGACAAGCTCAGCCTTTCACAAGATTTTTTAATACTTGTAGCAAAACAGTAGGAAATGCAGTAGGCACACAGGAAAAAGGAAAGTGTTCCATTCCACTTCGTATTGTCATGCTGACAGCCAGTAAGGGCTGCGATCTGGGGCACCTGGCTGGCTCAGTCGGTAGAGCGACTCTTGATCAGTGGGTCGTGAGTTCAAGCCCCACTTTGGGCACAGAGCTTACTTTGAAAACAATGCTGTGATCAAAGGGAAAGTCTTCTCAATACAGACATAGCAGTAATTCAAACTCAATAAGTGCTCTTTAAAAGGACTGAGTTTTCAAGTTCTTCCTACTGCTGAGATGCTAACATAGAAGACAAACGGCCTACTATACGTGCTTATCATTCACAGGGTGGTTGAGGACGCTTGCCCTCGAAGCTGTATATTCAGTCTCCCAAATCCCCCAGCCTCTCCAACCCAGTGGAGAGGGGTTCTCACAGCCCACTGCCATGCCATGGGTATCAACCCCATCATATCCAACACCTAATGAAAATGCACTACTTTTGACCCATTTTAAGTCTTTGAAACCCTACCTACACTTGTCATGAGAACTGATTTTTGACTGGAAAATCCAGGCTTACAGGGACAATCAAGAAGCTGGCATGATCTCAAGTTTACTCTTCTTCGATGAAACGCATAATTTTTGAAACAGTATCCAGTCTAAAGATCAATTCTGCAAGTTACAGTCGAGTTTAGGGAACAACTGGCCAAAGTCTGGCTGAGGAAACTTCCTTTTATTAAGATCCTGGTAGGTCTTTACCACACACCCACTGGTATGCTCTCAGTCACAACAAAATGTAACACATGCCAGGAACAAGAGGTGTTCGTGAATTATCCTGAAAACAAATGACAGATGTTTGTAATTATTAGTAATTATGACCTAATTAAAATTTTAACCAGCTCTTAATGGTCTTGAACTTCCAATTAATGGTTCCAACTTCCAATCTCCCGTTTTTAGGAGGAAGATAACATCAAGGAATCAGGTTTAGGGGCGCCTGGGTGGCTCAGTTGGTTAAGCGACTGCCTTCGGCTCAGGTCATGATCCTGGAGTCCCGGGATCGAGTCCCGCATCGGGCTCCCTGCTCGGCGGGGGGTCTGCTTCTCCCTCTGACCCTCTTCCCTCTTGCGCTCTCTGTCTCTCATTCTCTCTCTCTCAAATAAATAAATAAAATCTTAAAAAAAAAAAAAGGAATCAGGTTTAGGGTGTTGGGGGACGGCAGCAGGGTGTTTCTTTAGTTTTGCTGTAGATTCAGAGTATGTCTATAGTTGATAAACAGTGAGCTCAACACTTTAATCATATAAAGCTGTTGTGTAAGAAATAAGCTTAGCAGGGGTGCCAGGGTGGTTCAGTCGTTAAGCGTCTGCCTTCGGCTCAGGTCATGATCTCAGGGTCCTGGGATCGAGCCCCGCATCAGGCTCCCTGCTCCACAGGAAGCCTGCTTCTCCCTCTCCCACTCCCCCTGCTTGTGTTCCCTCTCTCGCTGTGTCTCTCTCTGTCAAATAAATAAACAAAATCTTTAAAAAAAAGAAAAAAAGAAAGAAGCTTACCAAAACTGACTTTTAGGCCCTTTAGTTTCTCAAAACATCAAATAAATACTTAAGTGTGATCAGTATTTTCATGAAGATTATGTATTTAAATACATATTATACAGATTTTTCAAAAACAATGGCTGAAAAGTTTCTGGGGGAACATCCTTCTACACATAGTTTAGAGGAATATATTTTATTGCATATCCTATTCCCAGAGCATGCAGGATAACATATATTTTTAAACAACAATCCCTGCAACAGAATTCAATAGAAATGCTAGGTCTGTACTTACAGCTCTTTGGGAGAAAACAGACAGATGGTGGAGGAAAATTAAGTTCAGTTTCATTCAGAGAACAGCTTGGTTTGTGCAAGTATACACCCAAAGTATCCAATCCCCTGAGACCTCCAAACAGAACAGTGCTCTCAGACAAGACATACTCTCCATCATTACCTTGTACGGGTAGGCCTTTTGTCTTTTCTTTCAACTCTCCAAACCAAGAGGAGTCACTATCACTTGCAATTGCCTGACATGGTCCCAAGAAATAAGACATTTGTCATGGTTAGTTTATTTACATTCATTCTGGGTCACTTTTACTAAGCTGATTGTGCCCGGGGCCAATGTTGCAGAGACAGAGGGGAAACTCCAACCCTCCATTAAAAACCTCTCCCTATGCAGGGGAAGGATACGGGGCTGAGAAATGTTCATTTTTATTCCCTACCTTCTTTTTCCACTTGGTCAATTTAGACACGTATGATGAATGATACTCCCCACAGTTGAGCTACTATTATATATAAACACCAATACACCCAGACCTGAAGTCTAGCACCATGGATCATTGTTCACATTACCTCCTCCCTCAAAAGGAAACCACTCTCCCAATACATACTAACTCCGTTAAAATATAATACAGAGAAATGACAAGGAATTTTTCAAACCTATAATCTCCTAAAAAGGCTAAATTGACTAGAAATTATTTTTTGTCACTAAGCATTTGAGTCAGAAAAAGTATTATTGAAAGCCAGAAGACATTTGTTTTTTCCTGCTTAGCAATTCACTTTTTGTTAAGCTCTACTGTTAAGCTCTTTGCCAGAAAACCATAGTCGGGAAATAATAAATCCCTGGAAAACAAAAATTAACTAAAAATACTAAGAGTTGGATTATGTTGAAAACAACGAAGCAACAAACGCTGAGTTTATGGGTCTGCAGTGAAGGAATTCAGATGAGCACATCAGCTTCAATTTCACTAAAGCGGATCTATCCTCGAAAATTATGTTGGAATCTCCTGTTAAATATGGATCCCTCTGAACAAAGAGTCCGTATTTATAATATCTAATGCCCAAAGTAAGCCAAGTGAACACTTTCCCATCTTAAAAGTTATATAGGCGACCTTTAAGAAATATTTTTAGTTCGTTCTTAGAGTCCTCTCATTTATGCAGGGTACAGGAGGCAGACGTCTGATTTTCCTGACACCAAACATACTCATTAATCCTGTCTTTTTCAAATCTGTTACGCGTCTCCATGAAAAGCAGTGCTTGACCCCACAGCCAAGATGGCTGACAGAGGGAAAAGGCTGAAGAACATTACCATGGGCAACAAAAGAGAAGCAAAAGGAAAAAGGCAACAGATCCACAGACCAACAGGGGAGAAAGGCTGACAAGGAAGAGTATCTAACACTCCTTACCAGGTCAAAAATAAATTTTAAGAAAGCAAAGTAGGTAGGCCCCTGGGTAGAAGGAAAGAACTAAAGGATAAACAAAACTGAAGGCAGAACAAGCTTCAACTTGGAAAACTGGAGAAAGGAGAGGGTGGGTCCTTTTACCTACCAGTCCTCTGCTCTTCACTCCTATTTCCTTCTCCCAATTATTATTCCTCAGCTTCCTTTTTCTCCTGCATGCTTTCTAGTAAAAAGCTGCCCTCTTTTCTCCCCTCCTTCCCAATGCTCCTTAGACCATCCCCCTTCGCCCTCGTTCCCCACAGGCTGGGAGGGCACAGGCCCCCAGCCTGCTGACGGTGACGGATGGCTGTCAGAGAGGTACACAATGGCGGATGGCAGCTGGCCTTCGAAAGAAAGAACCAAAGCCAACGTCTGACCTGAGGGAGGCTGATTTAATTAAGGTTACGGCAAAGGGCAGAGCCGCCTGTGGGCTGCATTCTCTGCCGAGCGCCAGGGACAAAGCCTGAAAATATTTCTCAAGAAGAAAGAGCCAAGAAAGTTATGTTGGTTAAAGTGTTGAAAGTAGGAAAAAAGAAGAGGCAACAGAGATTTGTTTGATAAAGAAGCAGAGATGGACCAAAAGTCCACAATCTCTTGAGATACAGACATCAAAATGCAAGAACAGTAGAAAACGGGTAACGAGGACGTTTGGACATGCCTTTCAAACTAGGAAATATTCCAGATGAATAATGAGATGCCCAGATTGAAGTGATCTGGGGCCACTCAATCCAGTATCAAAGCAAAATCTCTATCAATGGCAGGGTCAGGACAGGAATCCAAATGTACTATTTCTTTTACCTACAACACATAGCCTTTTTTTTTTTTTAAAGATTGTATTTATTTATTTGAGAGAGAGAAAGAGAGAGAGAGCACGTGAGAGGGGGGAGAGAAGAGGGAGAAGCAGACCCCCTGCTGAGCAGGGAGCCCGATGCGGGACTCGATCCCGGGACTCCAGGATCATGACCTGAGCCGAAGGCAGTCGCTTAACCAACTGAGCCACCCAGGCGCCCCAACACATAGCCTATTTTTAATACAATATTCACCCCTGGGAGTAAAGGCTTGCCCGACAGGGAACACATTTAGGCTTGAACATCTCTTATGAGACAAGGACTCTGCTAGATGATGGGGACCCAGTGGTGTACAAACAAATGTCTACCTTCCAGGAGCTCAGAGCTCAGTGTTGGGGGGGTCAGGAGAGGACCCAAGGAAACAAGTAAGTACAATGCATGTCAGGGCAAAGACACTAACTGGGCTGGTGGGTCTGAAGAGGTGATCGCCTGAGTTTATTAGATCTCTACAAATGGAATAATTTTTAAAAGCCCTGGCAAACTGACTTACCCAACTGCATGCCACCAGACCACTACGAATAGCTTCCTTTGCATGTATAAACTAAAATCTACCACAGAACCCAGCCACTACCATGACAACGTACTGTCCAACGATGACCAATATGGGAGGAAACAACAGAAGTCTCTTGTATTTTGTGGAAGGCTGCAGATGAGTCCCTGGCCAAAACAAAAACAGTGCCTGATCTCCTGCGGCGTCTGAAACCTAGGCCTACGGACGAGACCATATTATACCTCCTCCAGTCTCAAAGTTCATCAAAACTCAATGGTGCCAGAGAGTCAGCAGGGAAGACCAACGAATGAGCAATTACTCCGCACTAGAGGGTGCTTAGACTTTGCATAGCCGAGCAGAGACAGGTTCTGGCCAGCAGCAATGAGACCGGCAAACAGGGGCTGCATGATGGGCTCAAGGGCCTTAAGCACAAACAGGGAGCAAGAAGAAATACTTGAAGGTACTTGAAGGTTAAAGCCAAGCTCAGACCACATGGTAACTCAGCAGCTGGGGGGGGGGGGGGGGGGGGAGACACACCGACAGACAGTTATCCATGAGCTGACCATACATTGTGAAGCGTGACCATATGGAGAGGACAGGACAGGCAGTGTCTAAATCAGCACAAGCACTTGGGAAAGCAGCTATTAACATTCATCAAAAGACGTCATTAACTGTGCTGAAAAGCCGATTCATCTTCCATTTGGCCTTTTCAGCTCTATCCCCATACACAGCCCACTTGCTACCAAACTGCTAGCTTCTCAATATTACTAGCACTTCGCTTCTATCGGAGCATGTCCTAGGGTGGCTGGGGAATGGCTGTCATCAAGTACCCATTGCACAATTAAAGCCACATCTTTGGCATTAAGGAAAGAGAATTTTATAAATCCTCATACGAAGTGGATTTTAAGGGTACCACTGGCAGTAGTAAAAACCAAAATGACTCATTTTTCTCATTCCTTCTGAAACAGGAATCAGGCATTTGTCCTTGTGCTCAACTTAATCTTTCCACTGTCTAAAATGTTAATAATTAATTTTCCAACCTCACTGTATGCAAAAAAAAAAAAAATCATTCATTCTTCAGGGAAGCGAGTCACCATCAATAAGAACAGGAAATGGGCAGTATCCAAGTACGAGCCAGTAATTAGGCAGAAGCCCCCAAATCAGTAACAATTTCACTCTTCGGAGAGACTCCATAATTAGATATGACCAAGACATCTGGCTTGTGGTGGATACTCCTATGTTTTAAGATACTTATATCAAACTCAGAGTCAATGAGGAGAATTCTTTTCTCAGTGACTCAACATGGATCGTCTTAAATTGCAATCCTTTCAGGCAACAATGTTCCAATCACACTTCTATGCAGTGTTAAGACCATTTTAAAAACTATATTAAAGCTAAGACTGCTACAAGCTCTCTGAGGCAAACTTTTCATAATATAAAGTCTCCAAATGCTGTCAATTTTTTACTTATTGTCCAAACTAAAATAGAGTCCTGAAAAAATAAATATCAAAGGCTGATCACTTGTGCCCATGTAATGGAAATAAATGTCATGTTACAAATCTGGCTACAAGGTTAGACTAATAATAATAATTTCAAGGCAGATTTGCCTAATCGATCAAAGGACTGATTTGATGGGAGATAGCAATTCTGTGCTTTAAGTCATACACAGCGTCCCAGTCTGTGCCATTTTTTTTAAAGAGGCATTTTAATAAAGACCCTATGCTTCATTCATCTTGGTACTGCTCACAGCAACCAGCACAGAGCCTTGCACATCTTAGGAATGCAATAAAATATTTGCTGAACATAGTTCCTGACAACCAACATTAATGGCTTCCCAAAGCAAGTACAGGGAAAACAAAAGACCATGCCAACATATTTCTAACACACTTTTATCCTATGATTCACAACACAAATCGGAATAATGTTTCCAGGAACTTGCTTTTTAAAAAACGTGCACTTTTACAATATTTTACATTTGTGTACTATTTGTGAAAAATGCAAGTAAAGCTAACATTATTTTTACACTTAGTTCCCTATTTGCCAGAAATTTCTTACAAGTAACATCACCCCACTGCGTACATCATATCATGGGTAAATCCTCCCAAACAGAAAAGGTAGAGTGTCTGCTTTAAACTTGGGTGCAATGGGTTTCTAAGCCCAAATGCAAATTACTTCCCCATTAAAACATTAAAGTAACTAAATTGCTAACAAAACCAAACAGGAACAAATTAAGAGTATATTAGAGGGGGGAAAAAATGCTGACTGGAAATAAGGACAAAGGGGTTCTTGTCCCTGCTCAGCCATTAATTTACTATATGACCTTACCTAATTAGTTAGGCTCTCTGGGTCTCAACTTCCTCATTTTAATATTATTTTTAAAGCCCTTTCAAACTACATGCTAAGATTCACCATGTCCTGAAAAGTGATTTACATTCGTACTGCCCCCCTCCCCCCCAATCACATTGAACATGATAGTTTTAAATATGTGAGTATGGATTTCTATCAAAAGCAACTTATTAAAATGTCAGATGAGCTTAAGTCCACTTCAAGTGGAGAATAAGGCAAGTAGGTTAAAACAAATAGTGCTTCCAGATTCACGTTTCACCCAGACAGCAACTGTTCTTACTGGGGGAACAGGTTTTTCTTTAATAGCATCGTTGAAAATTCCAGCTCTTTACAAACGAAGTAAACTAGTCAGGGTCACTGTCAGGGTCTCAAAAATGCAGATGCATGGCTTCTCCTTCCTTTTCCCTTTTCCCTATTCATCTTGTTGGGAGAGAGAAAAGCAGAAGGGCTAGCTTGACTTGGGAGATTGGGGAGGGGCGGGGAGGGGAGGGAAGAACGTGGCAGTTACTATACAGACCGAGACAAGCCCCTCTCAATTGAGGTACTGTACGAGCCAGCCCATCCTTCTAATTAGTGCTCACAACCCAAATGCAATGAAAGGGTTTCCTGTGGCTGGGATGGGAAGATGCCTGGACACGTTGAGGAATGCTCTATGACAATAACCAACACAACCATCTGAAAAACTGCACTCAAGCTGCGATTCAGAACACCCTGGAAAGGGCACTTTATTATATGCACAGCGAATTAAATAAAAGTTAATCCTCAAAGAATTCAATAAAGTATTCTCAAACTAATTTTACAGATGAACAAACGTGAAGAAGTAGGGCATTTGGCCATCAGCAAACGGTTAACAAATGTCAGAGCCTCGTTTTAAACTCAGTTCTGACTTCGAGTACTCCAATCTTTACGTTTCAAAATGATACCACTGACACCACTGTCCAGCCCCTGTTATTTTTGTCTGATTTTGAAAACTTTATTTTTCACTAAATTGCTTCCTCATTACTGTCCCCCCCCGCCCCCCATTCCCACTCTGGTCCCCTTCTGGATTCTTAAAGCATTCTATGCATAATGCTCCAAACACTCATACACACTTCCTGGGCTTTCTCTAATTGTTCATTTCCTTTCCCCCCAGCCTAGACTCATTCCTTTCGACAGCAGAGACCAGCTCCTCTTCCCTTACAGACAGAAGCCACCACACAGATGATCTTGGCTCCCTGTGACTTCCAAGCCCGAACCACTCCATCCAACTCCCTCTCCCTACCGACAAGCACACAGTGAGCGTTCAGAGTGCTTCCCAAGTGCCTGACACACAGTAGGTGAATAATAATTGTTAGCTGAACGCATGGTTGGTGGGTGGGTGGATGATGCAAGATCCTATTTTATAGCACTTTACAAAGTACACCCTTACATCCCATATGCCATGGGAGTCTAAAACTGTACTTAATAATAAGCATTCCAATGTTCTCTTTCTGCACCGTGGCTCGTCCTATCATTCTCAAATTCAGGGCCCAGAGGTGCAGAGCTGGTAAGTTAGTGGTAGCCTTTCGACTTCAGAAATGGCCCAACGCTACTTTACTTTCTAGTCTGTCTTCCCGCCATTCCCAAGTAGCTTGGTAACAGGCTAAATTAGGTTCATTAGAACACGAAGGAGGTGTGGTCCCATTCTGGTTTCCTGTTGTGAAATCTGAGACTTCGGAAAATCTGCAGGTTACAGGTTAGATCAACAAAGGAGCCTGGACTCAAACAATTCACAGTGACCAAGAAAACCTAAACAAGCACAGGAGAAGAATGTACTGATCCGACCTCCCTGTCCACACATGCCTCGGCTTCGTTCACAGGCTGTTAAAGCAGAACAGGTAGGTGAGGACTCAAAATTCCCTTCTAACCTTAATTTTCTGAGCTTAATGGTTCATTCATCAGCTAAAGCAGCTAAAGCTTTCATCAGCTAAAGCAGCATCAGGTGGAATGAACTGAATTCATCAGCTAAAGCAGCATCAGGTGGAATGAACTGAAACCCAGAGGCAGACTTCTAGTTCCACCCCACACACTGACCCTGGAGTGCAGGTCCGCAGAAAGTCAGGGGAGTAACTTTAAGGTAAAGGACACAACACCAGAAGGTACTACCTAGTGTCTACTAAGCACCAGTGCCTACCGCACTTTCTTCTGCTTTGCCCAAAAATGCAAGCCCTGAAGAACCCTTTGAATAGCTAATCCAAGGTGCACAAACCAGAGCATGATGCCCAGACCAATTCTGAAAACAGCAAGTTTCCTTCAAGATTAATACCTCCTTTTTGCCCACCAAAGAACCCTAAGGCTAAATACCTGAAATGCATTTCTAACACAGAGCCCCTGCCAAGACGTATGTCTACGTCTGGCCGCCCCCATGGCGGAGGCCTCCCTCCGCTCAGGTGAAATCTCCCACCAGCCCACCGCCTCTAAATTCACATTCCGTCCGGGGAAGGGCTCCCGAAAACAACATCTGCACACCCTCAACACGTGCAATTATGCAACAGCGCATCACATTGTCACTCTGAGACCAGGAGAGTGGCCACAAGCCAGTGAGCGGCTCCCGAGTGGAATGAAAGTTCTTAAAATTATTAAGCACTCCATCTGTCACCCCGACTGTTGATGAAAGGGGAAGTATATCAAAGTCTGTTTTCCTAACCTTAGGCAGAGAATTTGAGTGAGTGGTTTCTGCTCCACAGCGAGGTCTGGTGACAATCCTCAGCAGAGAGCATCCAGGGACATCGGGACCCTGGTTTTATTGCAAAGGATACAGCAACTAGCATTAACTACTGAAGTCCTCACAGAGCAGGACCCCCTCCCTTGCCAAGACCTCCCAACTCTGCAGAGTAAAGCTGGGAGCGGGGTCCAGTGCTAAGGCTACCCCCAGGTGTAAAGAAAGCTGCGAGCGATTTTTAAGTCCCCCCTTACTTTTACTAACACAAAGCGGGGTAAGGGGTGAGGGGTCGGTTCACCAACCCAGGGGAATAGTAAAGAGACAAAGGTCACCCCCAAACGCGTCCCGTGCGCGCACGGAAGCCGAGACTCTGCAATGCACATTCCACCAACCTTTCACCGTGGTCGGCTTCCTGTGGGGTTTATCCCCCCCACCCCAACCCTCTCCGGAAAGTTTGAGGCTGTTCACACCGACTTTCAAAGGTCCATTGTTTCCTTCTCCGTAAACGTAATGAAAAGAGAGACGGAGAGAAAGAAATCAAGACGCGCTTCCCCAGACCCTTTCTTAAAGAGCGGAGAGGATTTACTCCGGGGGAGTCCGGTTCCTCCGGATCGAGAGGAGAGACCGGGAATCGCGGCGCGCGGGGGGAGGGCGGGAGAATGTTTGCCATTTCCGCAGAAATGCCTAAACGCCAGGCCGCCGGGAGCCGGGAGCCGGGAGCCGGGACGGTGCGCGGGGCCGCGGGCGGCGACCTCGCGGTGGCCCTGCGCGCAGCTGGGGAGGCGGGGCGGGGGGGGGAGCCCTCCGCGGCTTACCTTCCCCTCCCCCACTGAGCGTCGGCTACTCCAGGTGCCTACACCGCGGTCCAAAGAGACGGAGCCGAGCTCCTAGCGTCCCCGTGTCCGGATCTTCTCTCCATGGCCAGAGAGCCCCGGGAGCCCCGCGCCCGCCGCCGCCGCCGCCGCTGCTTTTATGCAACTGGCAGCCGCAGCCTCTCTCTGCCTGGAGGTGAAACGCTCTCCTCCCGGGAATGACGCGCACTTCCCTCCGCCTCCGCCTCCGCCTCCTCCAGCCCGAGCCTCGGGGGCAGGGGCCTCGGCTCGCTCGCTCCGCGAGCAGCCGCTCGGCTTCCTCCGCTCCTTCCCCTCCGGGAGGAAGGGAGCCTCGGCCCCGGCGGCGCGCGCCCCAGCGTCCCCGCCACGAAGGGAGGCGGCGGCGGCAGCGCGGGGCACAGCGGGGTCCCGGGAGTCGCGCTTGCCCCTGGTCGGCGGGCGCCGCGGCTCGCGAGGGTCGCGCTCAGCCTCCGCGGGCCGGACAAGCGGCCCCGCTCTGCTGGGCGGAGGGCTGCCGATTGGGCGGGCGGGCGGACGAGACGGAGGAGGCGGGGGCAGAGGAGGAGCCTGCGGCCGGAGGAGGCGGGGGCCGCGCTGGGCTCCTCCCGCCGCCCGGCTCCGCGGGAGCTCCGGACCCCTGCGCTCAGTGCCTCCCGCTGCGGCGCCGGGAACCGCGGCCCCGGCTGCGGCCCCAAACTCCTACCCGGCCAGTGTGAACCTGAGCCGGCGCCCCCGCACCTCGTGGCCGAGCCTGACAATGAGCCCCCATCACCCCCGGCCGAACCTGACCAGGAGCCCCCGTCACCCCCGGCCGAACCTGACCAGGAGCCCCCGTCACCCCCGGCCGAACCTGACCAGGAGCCCCCGTCACCCCCGGCCGAACCTGACCAGGAGCCCCCGTCACCCCCGGCCGAACCTGACCAGGAGCCCCCGTCACCCCCGGCCGAACCTGACCAGGAGCCCCCGTCACCCCCGGCCGAACCTGACCAGGAGCCCCCGTCACCCCCGGCCGAACCTGACCAGGAGCCCCCGTCACCCCCGGCCGAACCTGACCAGGAGCCCCCGTCACCCCCGGCCGAACCTGACCAGGAGCCCCCGTCACCCCCGGCCGAACCTGACCAGGATCACCCCCGGCCGAACCTGACCAGGAGCCCCCGTCACCCCCGGGGGAGCCAGCCCCCCATCCTGTCCTGGCTGAGCCTGACACTGCGCCCCCGTCACTCCACGGCTGAGCTGTACCCTGCACCCCCAGCGCCTCCCGGCGGAGCCTGACTGCGCCCCAACACCCCACGGCTGAGCTGGACACTGCGCCTTCATCGCTCCCGCCAGAGCCAGACTCTGAGCCGCATCATCCCCAAAGGGACTTCTGTAATTCCCGAAAGTGTTCGGAGAGTCCGGCCGGCGCACCACGGCCGCCCCCACCTGGCCAACCGCGGGCGCCGAGTTCTTAGCGCTTTCCCAAGAACCGGCCGGCTCTCTGGCTCGGGACAGCTCCTCCGGCCGCGCCCGGCCGCGCCGGCACCCGGCTCTCCGGCCAGAATAAATGCAACGACGCTTCCCCACGCCCCCTGCCCGCGTCACTCCCGAGTGGCTGCCCGCCCACCCCGGCGCCTACGGACGGGTCTCCGGACTCCGGCACCCGGGCTGCAGTAGCCCAGCCGCCACCACCCCGCCCCTCGCTGGAGCTGCTCCCGCCGAGGGCGCGGCCGGGCTTGATTAGTCAGACCCACGAGGTCCCCAGCTAGTGACAGCGGAAGGACTGCCAAGTCCAGGCGGTCGTCGTCCTCTGTTTAATTCGGAATCGGAAGTTGTCCCGAAGGGGCACTCTTTCAGTGAATACTGTACAGACAGGAGTGTTCCTTTTTCAGGGTTGCTCTTCCTCCCCTCCCCCCCCCACCCTTTTAATAAAACCTTAGTCATGTAACCATGACACACCCAGCAGGCGGGAAAGGGGATTCCCTATATCCACGAGTTTGGTGCAGGAGTTCGTAGAAATCAAAAAGTTGCCAAATCTTGGCTGATGATAAGCTTCCCCTGGGGAGCTTTGAAAAATTCAGATTCCCAAACTTCACACGACCTACTGAATCACAGATGCCTGGAATATGTAAGTTTGAGAAACGGTGCTACATCCTCGAATTAATTAAAACCTTGGAAAGATGCCTCCACAATAGCAACATCGTCCAGTGCTGAGACCTTAATGAAATTACCCAACTTTGGGAGCCCCCTGTCCCTCTAGGAGAGGGAGGAAGTTTCTTGAAATAAGGCAGTTGCAGGTGCCCCCGTGGCTCAGTTGGTTAAGCATCTGCCTTCAGCTAGGGTCCTGAGCTCAGGCTCCTGGGATCCAGCTCCATAAGGGGCTCCCTGCTCAGTGGGGAGTCTGCTCTTCCTTCTCCCTCTGCCCCTCCTACCTGCTCCTTCTCTCTCTCAAATAAGTAAAATCTTAAAAAAAAAAAGCAGGGGCACCTGGGTGGCACAGTCGGTTAAGCGTCTGCCTTCATTCAGCTCAGGTCACGATCCCAGGGTCCTCGGATAAGGATGGGCTCCTTGCTCGGAGGGGAGCCTGCTTCTCCCTCTGCCTGCCACTCTCCCTGCTAGTGCTCTCTCTCTCTCTCTCTGACAAAGAAAATCTTCCCCCCAAAATGCCCATTTTCTGAATCTTTATTAAGTGCCAGGCACTTTGCTTGGAGTTTGAATATGTTATCTAATTTAATCCTCCCAAAAATTGTTATTCCAACTGTAGACACGAGGACACTGGGACTCAGAAAAAGTCTAGCGAGCTGCATAGCAAGAGCCTATTGGAATCAAGTCTGCTAACCATTCAAACATTAAAAATAACAATTTAAAAAATCACAAACTATTTTAATGAAAGTTTTGGGTTTAAAGAGGTCTTACTTGCATAACCTATACCTATTGCCAAAATCAAAGGAAATGGACATGGATATCTGGGGATGCTGTGCCCAGGGGACGGGGTGGGCAGGCGGTGTAGGAGACTCCATACCTTCTGCTCAATATTGTTGTGAACCTAAAACTTCTCTAAATAAAGCCTACTGGGGGGCGCCTGGCCGGCTCAGTCAGTAGAGCATGCGACTCTTGACACCAGGCTTGTAAGTTCAAGCCCCACGTTGGGTGTAGGGATTACTTAAAAATAAAATCTTTAAAAAAATTTTTTTTAAATAAAAAAATAAAGTCTATCGACACAAAAGGGGGCACTGTGTCCTTGTATGGCTGACCTTTGAGAATTTTATAAATTTACGTTCTTGGGTATTTATCAGGAAACATAAAAAATCAAAGGTTCCTAAAATAAGGCAGACGGTTTTGAAACTACAGACGGTCACCAACTTCCGATGGTCTGACTTAATCGTTCAACTTTACGATGGTGCGAATGTGAAATGCATTCAGTAGAAACTATACTTCAGATTTCAAATTTGGATCTTTTCCTGGTCCAGCCAGAAGTGGTATGAGACTCTTTCATGATGCCAGGCAGAGACAGGGAGCCGAGGCCCCCTGTCAGCCCAGCGATCACGAGGGTCAACAACCAATACACTCACAACCATTCTGTACCCAGACAACCATTCTGTTTTTCACTTTCAGCACAGTACTCAATACATGACACGAGATATTCAACACTTCATTATAAAATGGGCTTTGTGTTAGATGATTTGGCCCAACTATAGGGTAATGTGGGTGTTCTGAGCACGTTTAAGCTGGGCTAGGCTAAGCGATGATGTTCGGTAGGTTAGGTGTACTAAATGCATTTTTGACTTAAGATATTTTCAACTGATCGTGGGTTTATCCAGATGTAACCCCATCATGAGCTGAGGAAGATCTGTATTGTGAACGGAAGTTACACTGGACACAAAATGAGAGGCCACGGACTTCTCTGGTCAATGGAATTGATGTTGTCACAGATCGGGTTCCCAGGGAAGCAGGCTCTGAGACAGAGTGGCAAGATGTTCATTAAAAAATGTCCATGAGGTCAACACCTTTGGAGGGAGGGACAGGAAGCAGGATGGGACAGAGGGAAAAGTTGAGCTGCCATGTGAACCCAGCAACGGGCTCAGCCAACCTCCGAATTATTGCCCCTAGATGCCAGAACTTTACATCGCCTCCTGAATTAGTCATTGGATGTCGTGCACCCTGGGAAGTGGCATGACCTTGGGCAAGGCGGCTCAGCAGCCCCAGGCAGACCAAGGCAGACCTGGAGAGGGCTGGCTATGGATAACCCTCAGAGATGGGCAGCCAGTCCTCCCTTGAAGCCAAATCTGGTAGCCTAGTACCAGTAGGTAGTCGCCTACTCCCTCACTGGTGTTCTGTCCTTTCCACATGAGGAGGGAAAGCCCGAGGATGAGTGAGATGCTCATGTGATGCCTCTTGTTTATTGTCCTGGTGGTGGTAGTGCTCACAGTTTTGGCTAAGAGTGGAGGCCCTTCAGTCATGTTGCCTGGGTTAGAACCACTCCATAGCTCCCTGCAGCACAACTTCGGACAAAGATGCCCAGCCTCTCTGTGCCTATGTCTTCATTTAAAAATGGGAATAGGGGCTGGGTACCTGGGTGGCTCAGTCAGTGAAGCGTCTGCCTTCGGCTCAGGTCATGATCTCAGGGTCCTGGGATTGAGCCCCGCATTGGGCTCCCTGCTCAGCTGGGAGTCTGCTTCTCCCTCTACTTCCCCCTCTTCTGCTCCCCCCACTTGCATGCTCACACTCTCTCTCAAATAAATAAAATCTTTATTTTTTTTAGACGATTATATTTACTTATTTGACAGAGACACAGCGAGAGAGGGAACACAAGCAGGGGGAGTGGGAGAGGGAGAAGCAGGCTTCCTGCTGAGCAGGGAGACGGATATGGGACTCGATCCCAGGACCCTGGGATCATGACCTGAGCTGAAGGCAGACGCTTAACGACTGAGCCACCCAGGCGCCCCTCAAATAAATAAAATATTTTTTAAAAAATGGGAATGGGGGCACCTGGCTGGCTCAATGAATAGAGCATGTGACTCTTGATGTCAGGGTTGTAAGTTCGAGCCCCACATTTGGCATAGAGCTTACTTTGAATGGATGAATGAATGAAAGAATGATAGTACCTAGACCATGCAGTTGTTATGAGGGTTAACTATCATAACACTATAAGGGGCTTAGCCAAACACCTCATAAGTGCTCAGCATACTGTGTCATCGGTGCCTCTGGCCCTCTCTTCTTTAGCCTTCCATGATTGGCTAAGTTAGAATCTTCTATCAGGTTACACTCACAATGACTTTTTTGGTGGGGATTGGAAACTGAGTAAGATCCAGGCTGGAGGTGAAGGCCATGAGAAACATACGATGAACATGATCTAAAGGAGGCTGGAACTTTCTTTTTAATGGTGAAAAACAACAGCTACACTCCAAACATGCCTTATTCTTTCAAGCTCTCTGGCTCTGTACGCATGCCCCTTTCCCCATCTTTCAGCAATGCCAGTTCTCCCAATCCGTACCCTGGCCGGCCCGTCCCTTACCACGCTTACCACTGTCCTCTTACCTCCTGAGAACTAGATCAAATGTGACCCTCTTTGTGAACATTCTGGGGTCCGTCAGGGCCTCCCCTCAACTCCAATGGCTCTGTATCCACATCGGTTACACCCAGGCCAGCACTGCGCCATGATGGTCAAGTACGTACCCCAGCCATCTCCATCCTACCCCTTTCCTTGCAGCTGGTGAACTGGACACCCGAAGAATCAGATTTAAGATGGAACCTCCTCGGGGCGCCTGGGTGGCTCAGTCGGTTAAGCATCTGCCTTTGGCTCAGGTCATGATCCCAGGGTCCTGGGATTAAGCCCCGCATCGGGCTCCCTGCTCGGCGGGAGGACTGCTTCTCCCTCTCCTGCTCCCCCTGCTTGTGTTCCTACTCTCGCTGTCTCTCTCTCTCTGTCAAATAAATAAATAAAACTTCGAATTTATTTATTTATTTACTAAAGTTTATTTATTTATTTTGTAATCTCTATGCCCAATGTGGGACTCGAACTCACCACCCTGAGATCAAGCTCACATGTTCTTCTGACTGAGCCAGTCAGGCGCCCCAAAGCCCATTCGTTTTTAAACCCTAAGGGTCTAGCACAGTGTTTCGAGAGTGACATTGCGTGCTGTGTGGACGGCAGAGGAATTCGCAGAGCCCTGCAAGACGGGGAGAGGATCAAACACCCGATCTGGAAAGAGCTTGTACACCTCCGCATTCAGCACTTTAGTGCCGCTGCTTGCTTTGTATGTCCCAGCTCCAAACCCTTTGAAGGCAGAACCTCCCTTGACTACCAGCCACTCTTCCCCTCTCTGCTTCCACCCCCACCCCGCCACCACCAGGCTATTAGAACTTAATCCCTACAAACAGTGTTTCATTCTATGAGGGTCTGAACAGATTGTTTTCAAATCTCGTTTTTCTGTTCATACTTGTTCCCAGCTACATTTAGCGTCTGGGTATGGAAATGATTCTCCAGGTGACTAATGCTTCTCCAGGAAGGTGTTGATATGCTGTTTGCTATCCTCACCTTAATTAAAAGTCTTAGAAGAATTTTCCCCCATTGACCGAATGCAATAACATTACAGAATGTTAGTGTGACCTTTCTCCACTGGGGTACCGCTGCTGAGTGTCTACAAAACCATCTTTTCTTTCTTTATGTCCTTCCATCCAACTAACCTCATTCTCACACTTCATCAGCTTGTCTTGAAGACTGTGTGTTTCCAGTTAAACTCTCTGGATCTTTGCTTTAAACTATGATGTAAGCAATTCTGCTATAGCTAAAACTCTGACACAGTCTTTTCAGAGAGAGGAGAAACATTTATTTATTTATCAGCCTCCAAAATCTGTTGGGTAAGTAGGAATGAAACCTCTTTTCCTTTTCTTGTTTGAAAACACAGCCTTCTACTCTGAAAAAAGTGATATTCCATCCTGATTCCTATGCAATATATTCAAAGTATGCACAAAATCATTTTAAGTTATATGCTATCTCTATATAACTTTGTTGTTGGCGCCCGGAACCAATATCTAGAACGTCTTCACAATTGAAGATACTGTCCCTGAGAAGGGAAATAAGTTGCCTGAGGTCACTCAGCTAGAATAAAGTTGCTACTGTAACATATTTTGTATTAAGATTTTTCTTAATTTTCTTTTAGGGCGCCTGGGTGGCTCAGTTGGTTGGGCGACTGCCTTCGGCTCAGGTCATGATCCTGGAGTCCCTGGATCGAGTCCCGCATCGGGCTCCCTGCTCGGCAGGGAGTCTGCTTCTCCCTCTGACCCTCCCGACCCTCCCCCCTCTCATGCTGTCTCTCTCTCTGTCTCTCTCTCAAATAAATAAATAAAATCTTTAAAAAAAAAAAGATTTTCTTTTACCATGTCTAAGGTATACGCAGTATTGCCACCATTATCTTATAGGTTTGCTGTTTGAGGATTAGATGATATATGTAAACTGAAGAAATACACATGAGAAATGTACCATCTTTTTGTTATATTCACAAATGGATGCGTACTGAAAGATTTTAAATAGTGAATTAGTGTAAGAATTGAGAAAGCTGATTATGCATAAAGTACATAATTTAAAGTAATACCAACATCCTGGGACACCTGGCCGGCTCTTGATCTAGGGGTTGTAAGTTCAAGCCCCATGTTGGGCACAGTGTCTCCTAAAAAATAAAAATTTTTAAAAAAAATTTTAATAAAATAATACCAACGTCCTGAAATCATGTATTATCTCCTGGGTTTTATCCCTTCCTTCCTGTTCCTCCCTTCCAGGCTACCAATAAAGAAGCATAAGCTCACTGTACCCTGAAAGATTAAGAATCTTGTGTACTCGTCAAAGAAGCAGAATTAGAAAGGAGAAGCAAGATTAGCAGCACCTTACCTGCATAAATTCATAGCTGTCAAATTCCCCAAAGTATATTATATAAAAGCTCTCTGCAGGGGCACCTCATTGGCTCAGTCGGTTAAGTGTCCAGCTCTGGATCTCAGCTCAGGTCTTGATCTCAAGGTCATGAGTTCAGACCCCAGATTGGGCTCCAAGTTGGACGTAGAGCCTACTGGAAAAAAAAAAAAACAACTCTCTGAATTTTCCATAGTTACAATTAAAAACTAACATACAAGAAAAAAAATAATAGATCCTACAGTCTCAGGGCCATCTGGATGACAAAACAGCTCTTTAGGAAACTTGAAGTCACCAATGATTTGAAAATCCACAGTGAACAACCTGTCAGAAGTTCCTCTTTGTCTACCTCAATTCCACAAATCTCCTTTGTGATATGTCCACATTCCTCTCTAAAGAAATGAACGTGAAACTATTTTGAAAGATAATCAAGATTACTTGAGACAAAGGACAAATACTATATGATTCCACTTATATGAGGCGCCTAGAGTAAACAAATTCATAAAGATAGAAAGTAGAGGGGCGCCTGGGTGGCTCAGTTGGTTAAGCGACCGCCTTCGGCTCAGGTCATGATCCTGGAGTCCCTGGATCGAGTCCCGCATCAGGCTCCCTGCTCAGCGGGGAGTCTTCTTCTCCCTCTGACCCTCCCCCCTCTCATGTGCTCTCTCTCATTCTCTCTCTCTCTCAAATAAATAAATAAAATCTTAAAAAAAAAAAAAAAAGAAAGAAAGTAGAGTAGTACCTGCCAGGGACTAGAGGAGAGGGGCATTGTTACTATTTAACAGATACAGAGTTTCAGTTTGGGAACATGAAAAAGTTGCAAAGATGATGGTGGTGGTGGTGCACGATAGGAATATATTTAATACCACTGAAACTTACACTTAAAAATAGCTAAAATGGTCAATTTTATGTTGTCACAGAAAAAAAGATTACATCTTGAAATATTATAACCTAACAAAAGTCATCAAATATTTCTCCAAGTTTCTAAGAGTACAATGGAAAAATGACAAAAATAAAAAAATCTGATTTTATGTTCCATTTGGATGTAAGAACTTACTGCAACTTTAAACGGAGGCACTGTTTTCAGAAAACTGTTAAAATGCACTACTAAGGGGGTTGCTGGAGGGCTCAGTCGATGGAGCCTGTGGCTCTTGATCTCTGGGTCATGAGTTCAAGCCCCACGTTGGGTGTAGAGATCAGTCTAAAAATTAGTAAATAGGGCGCCTGGGTGGCTCAGTTGGTTAAGCGACTGCCTTCGGCTCAGGTCATGATCCTGGAGTCCCGGGATCGAGTCCCGCATCGGGCTCCCTGCTCGGCAGGGAGTCTGCTTCTCCCTCTGACCCTCCCCCCTCTCATGCTCTCTGTCTCTCATTCTCTCTCTCAAATAAATAAATAAAATAAAATAAAATAAAAAAGGCTTTCAGCTTTAAAAATAAATAAATAAATAAATAAATAAATAAATAAATAAATAAATAAAAATTAGTAAATAAATAAAAATGTACTACAAGGTGCTTAAAAATGGAGGAAGGAATTTCAGCCCTTTCCATGATCACATCAACACAGGTTTTCTTGTGTGGATGAGCTGAATACAGCTTAGGAAACTCAGAGCTCAGTTATTTATACAACAAATATTTGTTGTTGGCCAACGTGCCAAACAGTGACAGATTTTGGCGGTAAGACAGCAGAGCTAATGCACTGCTGTTGGGAGTTCCTCTCTCTCATCGAAGGAAGCTGACAAGTAAGCAAACCAGTAAGCAAATGATAATACAGATTGTGATAAACTCTCTAAAGGACATAAGCAGAATTAGGAATGATGAGTGGGACAGAAGACATTGATGGCCCTCAATGACCCACGCTCCCAGTATTCGTGCTCTTGTGAGGTTCCCTCCCATACTAGCTCTGGACTTGGCCATGCGACTTGCTTTGGCCAATGCAACAGTGGTGGGATGATGTAAGCAGAGGCCTCAAAAGCATTTGCACAAGTGGTTGGCGTTGAGGTGGGGGAAGGGGTATTTAAGATCGCGTGGTCAGGGAATACAAAGATAGTGGTAGTTAAGATCTAAAGGATATGAACCCTGAGAACAAAACTTTGAAAAGGAAGATACAGGGGCGCCTGGGTGGCTCAGTTGGTTGGGCGACTGCCTTCAGCTGGGGTCATGATCCTGGAGTCCCGGGATCGAGTCCCACATCGGGCTCCCTGCTCAGCAGGGGGTCTGCTTCTCCCTCTGACCCTCTTCCCGCTCGTGCTCTCTGTCTCTCATTCTCTCTCTCTCAAATAAATAAATAAAATCTTAAAAAAAAAAAAAGAAAAGAAAAGAAAAGGAAGATACAGTATAATGGTGAAAAAGGAGGGACCAAGGAAGGTGAAGCCCTGAGGATGGGAAATCCAGGCTTGGAATATTGTGGACCCAGGAGAGACTGATGGTGAACTTTTTGCCTCATTTCTGCTTGGACTGGCCTTATCTGGATACTAAATAAATCATAAGAAGAAGCCATAAAGGTTGACGAATTTTCTGGACAGATTCCTTGCTTTATAGAGAAATATTTGATTTTCAGCTAAGCTGAAAATAAGCAACAGATTTTTTTAAAGATTTATTTATTTATTTTAGAGAGTGTGCATGCACATGTCGGGGGGGAGGGTCAGAGGGAGAGGATCTTCAAGCTGACTCCCTGCTGAGCACAGAGCCCCTTCCAGCTCAATCCCAGGACACATGAGATTATGACCTAAGCCAAAACCAAGGGTCGGAGGCTTAACCGACTGAGCCCCCCAGGTTCCCCAATAAGCAACAGTTTTAAGAAGGCCAAGCAGCTTTCACTTTTATGTCTTTGGAAGCCCTGAGTTACCATGTTCAAATCTGGCTACCCTGCCAGAGAAACCACATGTAGAGTGTTGCGCCTTCACTTTCTCAAACTGAGAGACCGTGTGGGGAAAGAAGACCCGACACATAGTGAGAAGGAAGACCCAGCCATCTCAGTATCCCTGTTGAGTTCATCCCCACCTGCCCCACCAAATAAATGCAGGCATATGAGTGACCCACTGGTAAGAACAGCAGAAGAACTGCCCAGCTGATTTCAGAATCCAGATTTCAGAATCACGAGCCAGTGAAATAGTTGTTATTTGAACACTGAGTTTGGGGTGGATGCTATGCAACAATAAAAAAAAACCTCGGGCGCCTGGGTGGCTCAGTTGGTTGGGCGACTGCCTTTGGCTCAGGTCATGATCCCGGGGTCCTGGGATCGAGTCCCGTGTCGGCTCCCAGCTCAGTGGGGAGTCTGCTTCTCCCTCTGCCACTGCTCCCCCCGACCACCACTTGTGTTCATGCTCTCTCGCTCTCAAATAAATAGAAATTTTAAAAAATAACATCCTACAATGCACAGGACAAAGAATTATTTGGCCCAAGATGTCAATAGTGCCATGGATGAGAAATGTGGATCTACATGAAGGGTATATGTATTTACGACTTTGATAAATAATTGTCAGTCTTTTGTGGGGGCTCTGCCCATGTATTTTCTCCAGAGCAATTATGAGAATGTCTCTCACCAGCAGTATTTATCACCATGTACATGGATATGTAGATATAACTACCAACATAGGTATAGATATGGCACCTATTTTTTTTAAAGATTTTATTTATTTATTTGAGAGAGAGAGAATGAGAGAGAGAAAGAAAGAGAGCACACATGAGAGGGGGGAGGGTCAGAGGGAGAAGCAGCCTCCCTGCTGAGCAGGGAGCCCGATGCAGGACTCGATCCTGGGACTCCAGGATTGTGACCTGAGCCGAAGGCAGTCGCCTAACCAACTGAGCCACCCAGGTGCCCTGCATCTAGGACAAATCCTAGGAAAAATACCATCACTCTGGCATGTATTTGTGTAATCATAATCAAGGATGAGGGTCCTTTCACATATACAAGAGTCGTGTGTAGTTCCTCTGCTGTGACTTGTCTTTCATACCCTTTGCTCCTTTTTCTACTGGGCTGTTGTGCTTATTTGTCATTGATTTGTAAAAGCTCTATATATGTTAAGGAAATTACCCCTTTGTTTGTGATTTGAGTTGAAAGTATGATTTCCCAGTTTCGCAGACTGATGCAGAGAGGTAAATAGCTAGAAAGCAAACTATACTAAGACAACCACACTTAAATGAAAAAACATGTTTGTAAACTACAGCTTGAACCAGTGTAAGAAACTAACAAGGGGGGCGCCTGGGTGGCTCAGTTGGTTAGGCGTCTGCCTTCAGCTCAAGTCATGATCCCGGGGTCCTGGGATCGAGCCCCGCATCAGGCTCCCTGCTCCACGGGGGGCCTGTTTCTCCCTCTCCCACTGCTTGTGCTCTCCTGCTCTCTCTCTGCCAAATAAATAAATAAAATCTTAAAAAAAAAAAAAAAGAAAGAAAAGAAACTAACAAGGGATGTGTTGAGGGAAGAAAACTAGTATCTGCTGGCAAAAACCACACAATGAGGGACAGAGAGAAGCAGCGGGTAGGGGGCTGAAGAGACGGGGTGTTGTTGTCAGGGGAGAGAAATCCCCATCTGAGGCCAGACTGTGAACCTGCGAGACTGAATTTCAAACTGTAGGAAATTATTTAAAGCAGTGGATGATACCATAGGTCGAAGATCAGGCTCTCAGTTCAGTCTGTAAGTTCCCCTTGACCTTTTGAACCTTTGGAGTCTTGTCCCTCTCTCAGTCTCGCTGATAAAAAAAAAAATGACTAGCAACGAGAGACACATAATAAGCAAGGGTTCTGGAGTCACACTGTTTCAGATCAAGTCAGCAATACCACCTACTTGCGGTGTGACTTTGGGGGACTTACTTCAGCTCTCTGGGTCTCCATTTCCTTATCTGTAAAATGCGACTAACCGTAGTACCCACCCCTACAGAGTTATTATGACAGTAAATGAGTTAATAAATATGAAGCATTTAGAAGAGTACCTGGTACGTATATGCATATGGTTAAAGTTATTTAATGTTATTGGGGCACCTGGGTGACTCAGTCGGTTGGGCATCTGACTCCTGGTTTTGGCTCAGGTCATGATCTCAGGGTCATGGGATCGAGCCCCATCTCAGGCTCCATGCTCGGCAGGGAGTCTGCTTGTCCCTCTCCCTCTGCTCCTCCCCCATTCATGCTCTCTCTCTCTCTCCCAAATAAATAAATAAATATCTTTTAAAAATAAAAATAAAGTGGGGCGCCTGGGTGGCTCAGTCGGTTAAGCGTCTGCCTTTGGCTCAGGTCATGATCCCAGGGTCCTGGGATCGAGTCCCACATCGGGCTCCCTGCTCGGCGGGAAGCCTGCTTCTCCCTCTCCCACTCCCCCTGCTTGTGTTCCCTCTCTCGCTGTGTCTCTCTCTGTCAAATAAATAAATAAAATCTTAAAAAAAAAAAAAGAATCCTTTAAAAAATAAAAATAAAGTTATTTGATGTTATTAATACACTCTAATATACACACATACTTAGTCTATTTCAGACAAGTAACACAGTATCTCAGATTTTCAACCACTGTTGTATACAATTATCCTCATTTCACAGTAAGGAAACTGAGGCTCAGGAAAAGGAAATAAGATCCACTTTTTTCATCACCTTTGGGTCATCTCCCAATATTAAAGAAAGTAGTATCTTTACAAGGAAAGCTTGTAGAAAAAAAAAATACCTTACACAGGCGACCAGAAACCATCTTCAAGTATAGGAAGGGTTATCGTGAGGACCAGAAATTAACTTTACTCTGTTGCTCCAGGGAGCAGAAGCGCTATCAATGGGTAGAAAAATCAAGGGATGTAGAATTTGGTTCGACCTTATGAAGAAGTTGCTGTTTATACCTTCCAATGTAGCTCCAGTTCCTAGCCCAGTGCTTGGCAACAGTTCTCAATAAATATTTGCTGAATGAATGTATAAATGAATGAAGAGCTTTCCAAAATGGCACAGACGGCCTCAGGAGCACTCCATCCCGGCATGTGTAAGAAGAGGCTATAGCTAAGCAAGCACCTTACGGAAGGCTAGAAGAAATGCCACTGACATACAACTATGCTATCTGAGTCTTCAGGAAGAAAAATGATCCTAGAGAATATGCAGGAGAGAAGTTCTTCTCAGAACCACTAAGGGACTGACTGCTGGCTTTAAAAGTTTCTGTACTACAGGTGAAAGTAACTTCAAAGGGGACCCTCGTCAAATGCTTCTCGTTGTTTTTGTGGGACACAGGTTTCAAGAGGCAAGACCACTCTAGTGATACTTTATACAGGTAAAATCAAGTAAAGGAAAAAAGCTGTAAGCAGCATGCCTTGGCAAGAAAAAAAAGAAGGAAGGGATGGTTCAAAAGGGCATTGGCAACATATAAAGTTTTAATAGAAATTAGTAATAATTCCCACCATTTGAAGATTTATGATGTGCCAACCACTGTGAGAAACCCAAGTCTCAATGGAAAAATGAGTTATCTTCCAATTTTTGGAGGTACTGGAGCCAGAGAGGACCAAGTTTAAATTCTGACTGGAACATTTAATCATTGTTTCACTCTAGGCAAGCTTCCCACATCCTTGGGTCTTCAGTTTTGTCACATGTGAATCAACAAAATTGGAGATAAATAATTCCACACAGATAGAACACACTAGATGCAAAACGTCTCCCACAGGACCCAGTAGATTTTGGCACTCCCCCCGCCTAGCCTGTACAATATAAGGAGCTGCCTATGACAGCTGAGAATGACCAAAGATTAAATGGCTCGCTTCATGAGCCAGGGAGTCCTCCACCTCCGGAGGTGTTTATTCACAGGCTACGTGCAAACTCCAACACGTACATAATGCTTCCTACGTGCCAGGAACTGCTGCGTGTGATTTATAGATATTTATGAATTCTGCTGATCCTCCCAACCCTATGAGGAGATGCGACTGTTAGCCACATTTTACAGATGCGGGAACTAGGGAGCAGCTAAGTGGTTTGTGTGAGATGATAGCACTAGCAGGTGCCAGAAATTTCAGCCCAGAAGTCCCGCTCTTAACCACTTCACTAACTGCCTGTAAGCAAGAGCGTGAAGGACATTTCGCTCTTAGTTTTGTGTACTGGAGTCCACGACCTTGACGTTCCTCCCAGCACAGAGATCCCGCGCGCCCGTATCTCTGCCTAGTGTGAACAGCTAAAGGGCTTCGACCAGGACGGACAGAAGAGCTCAAAGGAGAAGCAGTAGATGCCAGCACGCGGGGCGGCCCCAGGCGCAGCGCGTCCCACGCTCCGAGAGCGCCCCTCGGCCAGCGGCTGCTCAGCCCCACAGGACACCTGCCAGGCCAAGGCCGGGCCGCGAAGCGAAGGCGTTTCCCGGAGCCAGACCCTAGGTGTCACCAGTGCGACCGCACGGCCACTCCTCCGTCCGTCCTCTGCACTCGGGCTGCCACAGGAAATAACACTGTCAGCGGCGCGGAGGGGGGCGCTGACGCACGGAGGGCGGAAAGGGCGTGGGTGCGAGAGCCGCGAGCCGGGCTGTTGGTGCCCGCGGCGCCCTGCAGCCGCGCCCCGGCCCCGGCGCCCCCCGCCCGCAGCCCCGCGCCCGCCGCCCCCCGCCTGCAGCCCCGCCCCGCCCGCAGCCCCGCCCCCGCAGCCCCGCCCCGCCCACCGCCCCGCGCCCCGTGCACCGCGCTTCCTTGCCCCGCAGCGGCTCCGAGAGGGGGGCTGGCAATCCACCGCCCGCAGCTCCAACTTTGGTTTTAAAGGTTATTGCCGCGGATTTAGGCTTGGGGTTTGGACTTTGAGGGGGAAGGGGAACATAACAGAACTTTTCTGCGTTTCCCTCTGCCTTGAACTACATTTAGATCTAGCGTCTCATGCTAACTCAATCGGCTGGAGAAAATAATAAAGCCGTGCGGACTTACATGTGCATATTAGTAAAGAGAATGCTTTCACAAACTCTGTCTTGTTTGATCCTCCTGACACACCTGTGGAATAGACAGGACAAGGGTTAGCATCCCCATTATACAGGTGAGAACAGTGAGGTTTGAGGAGACGGTAGACAGGACTCAAAATGGTATTCACTTTGTCTCCAAGAGATTAAAAAAAAAATCCCTGGTTTTTAAATTAAATATTTTGTATAGGGGCGCCTGGGTGGCTCAGTCGTTAAGCGTCTGCCTTCAGCTCAGGTCATGATCCCAGGGTCCTGGGATCGAGCCCCTCATCGGGTTCCCTGCTCTGCGGGAAGCCTGCTTCTCCCTCCCCCACTCCCCCTGCTTGTGTTCCCTCTCTCGCTGCGTCTCTCTCTGTCAAATAAATAAATAAAATCTTTAAAAAAATAAAATAAATACTTTGTATAGTGAGCCCATGTAATATATAAAGACTGGGCATTATTCAAACTCCTTATTCATCATCTCCTCCACCCCCCCCCCCAATATATTTGCTTGGCCACAAGAGGAAAAAAGTTATAACCCAGAGCAAGGAAGAAGACAGTTCTAGATGAAAAGAGACTTAAAATACACACTAAGTGCACTAAGTGTGGTTCTTGACCCAATCCTCATTTGAATGAATCAATGAAATGGATATTTGGGATCAACTTCGAAATTTTGAATATAGACCAGGAATTACGTAACATTAAGGAATTATTGTTAATTTTTGTCAGGGATGATGATAGTATTGTAGTTATAAAGAAACATGTTCTTGTTTTTAGAGCTTCCCCGTGACATCTTTAAAATATGTTAGCGGGATGCCTGAGAGGCTCAGTGGGTTAGTGTCTGCGTTCGACTCAGGTCATGAGCCCAGGATCCTCGGATCTAGTCCCACATTGGGATCTTTGCTCAGCAGGGAGCCTGCTTCTCCCTCTGCCTGCCGCTCCCCCTGCTTGTGCGCTCTCTCTCTCTGACAAAATCTAAAAAATAAAATAAAATGTTAGTAAAAAACTAATACATAAATAATAAATAAAATGAAATACACTAGCAAAAAATAATAAGCATATGTGACAATATACTGACTATTGTTAGCTCTAGGTTACGGATATACATAGAGGCGTTTATCTTACTATTCTATTTTTCTTGAGGTTTAAATTTTTCATAATGAGGTAAAAAAACTGCTGAGAAAAGCAGTGACTCGTTCTTCCTTTTACAGTTAAACGTCTTTGTCTTTTTAATTTTTTTGTATTTTGACATTTTCCTTGACTGCCTTTCAGTGTACAGAAAATTTGATGGGTGGGGCGCCTGGCTGGCTCAGTTGGAGGAGTCCCACATCAGGGGTAGAGATTACTTAAATAAATAAACTTAAAAAAAAAAAAAAAAGAAAATTTAGTGTGAAACATAAATGGGGGAAGAGGCCTCATGTTACATTTGACTGAAATTCTACACTATCTATGTCTTTGATCAGACCCTACAGATTACAAATAGGAGCCTAATACACAGAATGTGAAAAAATTCCTCATAAAAGAAAAGAAAATGGTGCTCTGAAGGATTTTTTTTTCCTTTTTGCTTCTCATTTTGAAACCATTCAAACTTACAGGAGTTGCAAGAATAGTATGAGGACTCCTGTGGACCCTTCACCCAGATACATCTATTGTTAACACTTTGCCATATTTGCTCACCACTCTTTCTTTCTCTCTACACAGTTACATGTATTTTTTCTGGACCATTTGAAAGTAAACAGCAGACATCATTCCCTTTTACCCCTAAATACTTCAGTGTGGATCTCATGGAAATGGGGACTTTTTTACATAACAACACAATTATCAAATTCAGGAATTTTTAGCATATACAGTCCCTATTCAAACTTTGCCAATTGGCCCAACAATGTCCTTTATAGTATCTTACCCAAATCCAGAATTCAGGATCAAACCTTTGTGCATTGCATTTGGTTGGTGCCTCTTTTTAGTTCCTCTTAATCTGGAACAGCCTCTTAGCCTTCCTCTGTCTTTCAGGACATGAACAATGAAGAGTACAGTCCAGTTGTTGTGTATAATTTCCCTTAATTTAGGCAGAAAACCTACAAATGCTCTTTAATTATAATTCCAAGAATTTACCAATTCAACCTCTTCTTCAAGAGCTATAATAACACTTACAGGAGAAGAGAAAAATTGAACTGTTAAAACTTGAAAATATAGGGGCGCCTGGGTGGCTCAGTCGTTAAAGCGTCTGCCTTCGGCTCAGGTCGTGATCCCAGGGTCCTGATCAAGTCCCGTATCCGGCTCCCTGCTCAGTGGGAAGCCTGCTTCCCCTCTCACACTCCCCTTGCTTGTGCTCCCTCTCTCGCTGTCTCTCTCGCTGTCAAATAAATAAATAAAAATCTTAAAAAAAAAACAACAACAACTTGAAAATATATATAAAGAACATTATTCTCCCAGAGAAGATTCAGAGAGACCTCACTGGTGAATGAAATTAGTTAAATAAATTTACATGATAATATCAGATTTAAACTAAGTGAAAAGATTAACTGGTGACTAATAATTTGGCAATAAAACATACTACTAAGTGAATCTCTAGTGATGTCTAAAAGTTTGGGTTTCTTTTATTTTAATTTAATTAATTTTTTTTTTTAATTTTTTTTTTTACTTTAAAAAAGGGGCACCTAGGTGGCTCAGTTGGTTAAACGTCTACCTTCAGCTCAGGTCATGATCCCAGGGGATCATCAGGCTCCCTGCTCAGTAGAGAGTATGCTTCTCCCTTTCTCTCTCCCTCTGCCTCTCCCCCTATTCATGCTCGTTCTCGATCTCAAGTAAATAAATAAAATCTTTAAATAAATAAATAAATATCAAACAGGGGTGCCTGCTCAGTTCATGGAGCATGCGACTCTTGATCTCAGGGTCATGAGTTCAAGCATCACATTGGGCATGGAGGGTACTTTAAAAAACAAAACAAAACAAAAAACAGCAAACAAACAAAAGCCTTAAAAAATAGCATACTATTTTTTTTTAAATCTGGGATACGTAAGATATGTTTATACAAAAATAAGAAAATCAAATTACAACTTAAGATATCTTCCACAATGTGGATTCTGAGATAGAAGGAACCTTACAGATTATCCAAGCAACTGAAATTTTACAGAAAAAAAAAAAAACAAAACACACACCAAAACCCAGACTGTATCCAACAGAAATACTCAGACAAGTGTACATGGGTGTTTGTACAAGGATATTCCCCCAATACTGTTTATAATAATGGGGGGGGGGAAGGAAATGATCTCAATACCCATCAATGGGAGGGGTTTTTTTTCATTAGGCAAATTTTTCAGAAGTTATTTTTAAAAATTTTGGGGGGGTTGCTTGGCTGGCTCAGTCAGTAGAGGATACGAGGCCTGATGTCAGGGTCATGAGTTCAAACCCCACGTTGGGCGTGGAGCCTACTTTAAAAAATAATAAAAATAGGGGCAGTTGGGTGGCTCAGTTGTTAAGTGTCTGCCCTCAGCTCAGGTCATGATCCCAGAGTCCTGGGATCGAGCCCCGCATCGGGCTCCCTGCTCAGCCCCCCTGATTGTGTTCCCTTTCTTGCTAGGTCTCTCTCTGTCAAATAAATAAATAAAATCTTTAAAAAAATAAAAAATAATAAAAACAAAGTTTTAAAAATAAGTTCTTATTATGAGAGGTTTTTAAAAAATGTTTTGTCAATATATTAGACTCTCTATAGCCATTAAATAATAAGGCAAATGTATATTTAATGAAACAGGCCTATTATACATGAAATGGTAAAGCAAACTCTAAAATACCATCTGTAGTATAATCGCCCCTTTTTAAAGTAAATGCGTACAGGTGTGTGTGGGAACTGAAAAAAATCTGAAAATAAATATACCAAAATATCACTAGCAATGGATGACTTCCAGGCAAGACTAGAATTGATTTCAATTAACTATTTATCTTTAGTAAAGTGTGAATTTTATATCACTTATTATTTCATTAAACAGGAAAAATAAAGTTATTTTCATTGCAAGAAGAAGCAAGTATCTTTTTTTCATTTTTACTCCAACCAGTGAGTATTAACCATGTCCCAAAGCATGTAGAACAATGCTATGGAATTGTTACTGGCTGAAGACATTCTTCTTTTTTTTTTTTTTTAAGATTTTATTTATTTATTTGACAGAGACATAGTGAGAGAGGGAACACAAGCAGGGGGAGTGGGAGAGGGAGAAGCAGGCTTCCTGCTGAGCAGGGAGCCCGATGCGGGGCTCGATCCCGGGACCCTGGGATCATGACCTGAGCCAAAAGCAGCCGCTTAACGACTGAGCCACCCAGGAGCCCCGAGACATTATTCTTAATATCCAAGATCAGAATTGCAGTAAAGATAACAGGGAAGAAAGCCTATTTGAAAGTGGAATTATGTCACTGGGATCAGAATGTGAAAAAAAACCAAAAAGAGTATGTCTCACTCATTTGAGAATGACATGCTGTGGGAAATTTTTTGGATGAATGAGTAGAAGGATGGATGGATGGATGGATGGATGGATGGATGGATGGATGGATGGATGTGTGTATGGGTGGATGGATGCACAGATGGAAGAACGGATGGATATGTGGGTGGACAGATGGGTGGGTGGATGAATGGGCAGATGGATAGATGGACGGATGGATGGGTGGATGGACGGATGGACGGGCAGATGGATGGATGAACAGACTTCAATATGTGTGAATGTGCAAGGTATACCATTCCATAAAGAACTGGAGGCAGCTGGGAAGAGGGTTGAACAGTTAGATTGATCTAGGTTTTCATTCTTTAGTATTTATGGTCAACTTTCACAGTGACTGTACTTTTTTCACGTTATTACACCCTCCTAAGGAAGAGAAGGGAGAAGTTCAGGCCTCTGCTACTCCTCCAATCTCTGCCCAATAAATAGCAACAAAGAGTGGATGAAAGCACGGTGAAGAGCGATAACCACCACTATTTGAGGAATTTTTAACCTCTGGAGGTGGTGTGGGGCCCCTGCAAAATCCAGAAATACGAACACCCAATTCTGGTTCTATTTCAGGAGATTCTTTTTTTTTTTTTTTTTTAAGATTATTTATGTATTTATTTGACAGAGAGACACAGTGAGAGAGGGAACACAAGCAGGAGGAGTGGGAGAGGGAGAAGTAGGCTTCTCGCAGAGCAGGGAGCCCAATGTGGGGCTCGATCCCAGGACCCTGGGATCATGACCTGAGCCGAAGGCAGGCGCTTAACGACTGAGCCACCCAGGCGCCCCTCAGGAGATTCCTGAGCCCCCAGAGTCCCACCCATTAATTTCGTTGAAGTTCACCAAGTCCATGTTAAGAACTCCCAAGGTAACCTGTAGCAAGAAGGACTGGACCTGGCAGTGACAGGCAGAACGGACCATAAAAGCTTTAGAGGTAAAGCCCTTGTATTTCTATTTGACAAGGGGATCTTGCTGCCTTGAATGTAGCTGCAGCAAACAGGCACTTAAATTTAGGAAGGAGGGGTGCCTGCGTGGCTCAGTCGTTAAGCGTCTGCCTTCAGCTCAGGTCATGATCTCAGGGTCCTGGGATCGGCCCCCCTCATCGGGCTCCCTGCTCCGCAGGAAGCCTGCTTCTCCCTCTCCCACTCCCCCTGCTTGTGTTCCCTCTCTCGCTGTGTCTCTCTCTGTCAAATAAATAAATAAAATCTTTAAAAAAAAAAAAAAAGAGTCCATGATTCCTCATGAAGAAAAAGAAAGGGGCGCCTGGGTGGCTCAGTTGATTAAGCGACTGCCTTCGGCTCAGGTCATGATCCTGGAGTCCCGGGATCGAGTCCCGCATCGGGCTCCCTGCTCGGTGGGGAGTCTGCTTCTCCCTCTGACCCTCCTCCCTCTCCTGCTCTCTGTCTCTCATTCTCTCTGTCTCAAATAAATAAATAAAATCTTTAAAAAAAAAAAAAAAGAAAGAAAGAAAGAAAGAAAAAGAAAGACAACTGAGTGTGCATTTATTTATTCAACAAATCTATATTGAGTTTTCACTGTATGCCAGGCCTTGTTCCAGGAGCTGGAGACATAACAAGGAGCAAAACAAATCCAGCCATGTGGAATGAGCTTTCTTGTTGAGGTTGGGGAGGAAGACAATAAACAGGTAAACAAGCAATTATTTGATATAATGTCACAATGTAATAAGTGCCAGAAAGAAAAATGCAGTAGGGGAAAGAGAAAAAGAGCAATGGGAAGCTTTTATGACAGAGGAGAGTTAGGGAAGGCTTGGCTGAGAAAAAGCACTTGAACAGACACCAGAATGGAGTGAAGGAGCGAGTCATGTAAGCATCTGGGGAAAGAGTTTTCCAGGAAAACAGAACAGGAAATGCAAAAGCCCTGGAGAGGGAATGTGCTCCATGTGTTAGAAACAGCTAGGAGGCCACTGTGGTTGGAGGGAGGTGATCAGGGGAGATGGTGGAGCGAAGTCCAGGACGTAAGCTGGTGTCAAACCACATAAAGGCTCGGAGGCCACAGGAGGGGCTTTGAATCGTCTTCTAAGAGTCATGGGAAACCACCAGAAGGAGGCTTTTCAGAAGGGCAGTATCACCATCTGACTTGTGTTTTATGATGGGTCATTCTAGCTGCTATGTGGAAAAGAGACAGAAGGAGGGTGAGTACGAAAGCAGAGAAGAGAAAAGAGAACATGTATTTTTCCCTTTCCACATGGTACTGATGATTTTTGGCGGCCCCAGGAAAGAGAACATAGATATAAAAATTATTGGATCAAACTGAATGCTTCAGACCAGTTCATTCTACCAGTATGTCACCAACATCCGGTTGATGGGCCCTAGAAATGAGACAGCAGTCTCCCACCTAATGTTAGCTGTGATATTGTGATTTATAATAATATATATTTGGTCTTTGTCCCCATTTCTGGCACAGAGCTTTTTTTTTTTTTTAAGATTTTTATTTATTTTTTTGAGAGAGAATGAGAGTGATAGGGATCACAGAGGGAGAGGGAAAAGCAGACCTGCCACTGAGCAGGGAGCCTGATGTGGGGCTCAATCCCAGGACCCTGAGACCTGACCTGAGCTAAAGGCAGATGCTTAACCAACTGAGCCACCGAGGTGCCCCTGTCACAGAGCTTCTAAAAACCTTAGAATTTCCTAAGTGATGAGAGTGACAACAGTGTCTCTGGTTGTATTAATAAGTCATCTTTAAGACTGAACCTAAGGATGGGGGCTGGTTACCTGGGGAACCAACCATATGACTAGAGGGTTGGAACTTTCAGTCCCATCCATCCCCCTGATCTCTGGGGTAAGGAGAGGGGTTGGATGTTGAATCAATCCCCAGTGGCCAGTAATTTAATCAATCATTCCTATGTAATGAAGCCTCCATGAAAACCCAAGAGGACAGGGTTCAGGGCGCCTGGGTGGCTCAGTTGGTTAAGCGACTGCCTTCAGCTCAGGTCATGATCCTGGAGTCCCTGGATCGAGTCCCGCATCGGGCTCCCTGCTCGGCAGGGAGCCTGCTTCTCCCTCTGACCCTCCCCCCTCTCATGTGCTCTCTGTCTCTCTCATTCTCTCTGTCTCAAATAAATAAATAAAATCTTAAAAAAAAAAAAAAAAGAGGACAGGGTTCAGAGAGCTTCCAGGTTGGGGAACACATGGAGATTTGGGGAGAGAGGCTTGCTCTAGAGAGAGCATGGAAGCTCCACATCCTCCTTTGCCCCATACCTTGCCCTCTGCATCTCTTGCATCTAGCTGCCCCTGAGTTATATTCTTTTATAATAAACCAGTAATCTAGTAAGTAAGAGGTTTCTTTGAGTTCTGTGATCCCCTCTAGCAAATTAATCAAACCTAAGTTGAGGGTCTTGGGAACGTCCAATCTATAGCTGGCCAGTCTGAAGCCTAGGCAACAAGCTGACTTGTGATTGGTATCTGATGTGGGGAGGTGAGGGGCAGTCTTGCAGGACTGAGCCTTTAACCTGTGGAATATGACACTATCTCTAAGTAGATAGTGTCAGAGTTGATTTGACTTGTAGGACCCCTGCTGGTATCTGAAAATGGCTTGGTGGTATGTGAGTCTCCAGGTGTGGCCCATACCTCCTTGTGAAGCAACAAACAACATTGTATCCTAGCATCTAAAGGATCTAGGCATTTGGTCTCCATCATACTTCCAATAATTCACCAGTCTGGCACCTGTAGAATGAATCCGGTGGGATGATTGTAGACTTACCACAAACTCAACCGAGTAGTAGCCTGATCACTGCTGCCAGGCCAGATGTAGTATCTTAGATAGAGATTAATATGGCCTCAGGCACATAGACTGCAGAGGACCTGTTGATAGATATGGCTAGACACCGTGTTGCTTTGGACACCTGTAGCCAGCGAAATCAGTTGTAAGCACAGATGATGATCTAGCTTGACTTCTGAGACAAGTCTCCACCCTGGAGGTCTAAACCAGTAATACCCCACTCTGAAAAGGTAATTGAGATAACAGTTGAAGTCTCTTTCTTCCTCCAGTCTGGAAGAGTGTCAAGATGTCTTTCCATAAGCCAGCAAAAAGAATGAAATCTGGCCATTTGCAACGACGTGGATGGAACTAGAGGGTAATATGCTAAGCAAAGTCAGTCAGTCAGAGAAAGACAAATACCATATGACTTCACTCATATGTGGAATTTAAGAAAAAAACAGATGAACATAGGGAAAGGGAAGGAAAAATAAGATAAGATAAAAACAGAGGGAAGCCAACCGTAAGAGACTCCTAACTATATAGGGAACAAACTGAGGGTTGCTGGAGAGGAAGGGGTAGAGGGACGGGATAACTGGGTGATGGGCAGTAAGGAGGGCACTTGATGTAACAAGCACTGGGTATTATATGCAACTGGAGAATCACTAAATTCTACCCTTGAAACTAATAATGCATTATGTTACTAAATTGAATTTCAATAAAGAGTTTTTTAAAAAAATATCTTTCCATAGATCAAGCTTATATACTTGATCATTTTTTTTTAAGATTTTATTTATTTATTAGGGAGAGAGAGAGTACGTGAGAGGGAGCGAACGAGAGAGAGCAAGGGCAGGGGCAGAGGGAGAGGGAGAAGCAGACTCCCCGCTGAGCAGGGAGCCCGATGTGGGGCTCGATCCCAGGACCCTGGGATCGTGACCTGAGCCGAAGGCAGATGCTTAACTGACTGAGCCACCCAGGCGCCCCTGTACTTGATCATTTTTATTTATTTATTTATTTTAAGATTTTATTTATTTGAGAGAGAGAATGAGAGAGAGAGAGAGAGAGAGCACAAGAGGGGGGAGGGTCAGAGGGAGAAGCAGACTCCCTGCCGAGCAGGGAGCCCGATGTGGGGCTCGATCCCAGGACCCCAGGATCATGACCTGAGTCGAAGGCAGTCGCCCAACCAACTGAGCCACCCAGGCGCCCCTACTTGATCATTTTTATACCACTTCTGTAAATATTCTTGTTCACATTCTACTTCAGCTTCGGATGTGGTTACCAAGTGTATAACCCTTGAATTCCTAGACAGTATTGCCACATCTGGCCAAAGATGCACTTGCCCTAGGAAGCCCTATTCCAGCAATGAGATGTGTACCACACTGTGTACCTTCTGTAAATATCCCAGAGAACAATCACTGTTCTTAAGCACTCACAAATTTTTTTGTACGTAAATTATTGTAAACAACGTCAATGACTGGGACAACAGAAGTTGATTTTGATGCTGCAGGTGTGTTCTTTTCTATCCCCGTCAGAAAAGAAGGACCTGCAACAGCTTGAATTCCCATGTAATAGACAACAATAGTTTTCCCTCCACGTTATATTTACAGTTTTCCCTCCACGTTATATTAACTCTGCTTCCTTCTGTCACACTACAGTCCAAAGAGATCTAGATGATCTTCACAGCGCACAGAACATCCCATTAATCTACGACCCTGGTGACACGGCATTGATCGGACTGGATGACATCAGAAGGCTTGGTAAGACACATGTGCTCCAGAGTGGGGGAGCCTTGCCGTAGCTATACCTGAAGGGATATTTTATCTTGTGTCTTCTACCTTGAAGAAGGAAACACAGTGCCTTCTGCCGCTCCCCCTGCTTGTGCTCCCTCTTTCTGTCTAATAAATAAATAAAATATTAAAAAAAAAAAAAGAAGAAGATACCATCCATTTTTAGCTTGCACTCAACATGCAGGGTGGACCCATCTGCCAATCAAACTTGACCCTTTTCTCATTCTTTGGTTGGTCATGCAGAATTGCAGAATGCCCATACAACCATGAGCATGAGCTGGAGGGACCATGGTGGGGGGGGAGGGCAGTGTGTAGAATCTGGGATCCTGCTCATGCAGCTTACTTGTACCCTCTGGTCCTGCTTATTCTCAATTCTGGATGTAGCACCTTCATTTTATGATGGATTGCTGATAGGAACCCCGTATTTATGACTTGGTTGATCAGCCGCAGTTCATGATGAGAAGTTTTACTGCATGATCACTTGGTGACCAATTGACAGGCCTGCCTTCTATCCTGACCAGAGCTTTACAGAATGACAGGAGTCATTTTCCAAAGGCATGTGATTCTCTACTACAGATAGCATGGCCTTTCTCTCCGTCCCCAAGGCCCTGACTCGTGATCCCCCACTGGGACTGGCCACAGATCTATACACATCTTTTCCTACCATTGAGAGCTCCAATACCGTGGGGGTTGCAGGCTCACATGGCCTGAGTGATCACCCTGGACCTGAGACAGAGTGCTTTCCTGTGCAAGGGCCCACACAAATCCGGCAGTCTTGCATGTCACTGAGTATAAGAACTGCAGCAGTAACCAAAAAATGCATATGCCTTCAAGTTTTCATCTATTTTTGATAAACATGACAGTGAAGGGGGTTAAAACCTGGAGGGCCCAGCAGAAATACTTCAATTTGCATGTAGGGACCCAGTCTGGGTAAATAAAAGCTAGAGAATACAACCCCCAAACCATCTAGGATCTTCCTTCTTCCTGAGGCATGCAAATATCAAACTTTCTAGTTGATTAGCCAGGCATGAGTTCTACCTCGAAAACAAAAAAGTACATCCTGTTGTCGTCATGTCTTGATCTCAAATAGGTTCTCGTCAGCTATTAATACATTGCACTTTTTTAAGCAGAGGAAGTGGTAGGACAAATTATTTTCTCAAAGGCTCAGAAAGGTGCCATGCTCCATTTCCCCCCACTACACGCTCAGCACGTTAAGATGTTGTCTAGCAGGGAAAGCTCACTGGAAGACTCAGTGCCCAAGATTTTTATGGGGGACTGCTCAGATAGGCACTCTGGGCTCAGCATGTCTCAAATTCCAGACTCCCCGAAGGAAATCAGGTTTTTGGCATAAACCATATCACTTGCACATTTCAGCCCAGTAAGCAACTCTTAATGAGACAATGGTGGGAACCCTTCCCAAATCCAAATTGCCAAACTTTCAAGCAGGCCTTTCAAAGGGGGGCAATCTCAGGACTGCTATGTCTATCTTACGTCTTCTAACCCTTTTCTGCATATAGGCATTATTATCCTTCTTAAAATATATTTTACATTTTTACATTTTATATTTTTCTACTTATGTTACATATTTATTTAAAATATTTATATTATATTTTTAGGGCACCTGGGTGGCTCAATCAGTTAAGCGTCTGCCTTCTGCTCAGGTTATGATCCCGGGGTCTGGGGATCAAGTCCCACATCGGGCTCCCTGCTCAGCAGACAGCCTGCTTCTCTGTCTCCCTCTGCTGCTCCCCCTGCTTGTGCTCTCTGTCAAATAAATAAATAAAATCTTAAAAAAAAAAAGAAAAAAAAACTCAAATAGGCTGATATCTTGCTCAAGACCATGCTGGTCATCTACGGCAAAGCCAGTATCCGAACCCCAGTATATGCGGTTTACTATTACGTTGTAATGTCTCAAATCATAGCATCGAACATACGTAAAACGTTTTCATATTGAGATTATCTTACATACATACAGATTCCTCTATGAATAAATTCTTCCACTGATAATTATAGCTGCTACCAGTCTACAGACAGAAGGAAGAAAAGGAAGAGGTTTAGTCTCAGTATTTCTCATTTCTAAAAGATGTGTGAGAACTTTTGCTTTCCAGCACTGCATCTAAGAAGCTGAGAAGTCGCCATCTATCTTATTTTTTCCCTTTTTTAAAATTATGTTATGTTAATCATCATACATTACATCATTAGTTTTTGATGTAGTGTTCCACGATTCATTGTTTGTGCATAACACCCAGTGCTCCATGCAGAGCGTGCCCTCTTTGATACCCATTACCAGGCCAACCCATCCTCCCAACCCCTCCCCTCTAGAACCCTCAGTTTGTTTCTCAGAGGCCATAGTCTCTCATGGTTCGTCTCTATCTTTTTTTTTTTTAAGATTTTTATTTATTTATTTGAGAGAATGAAAGAGAGAGCACAAGAGGGGGGAGAGGGAGAGGGAGAAGCAGACTCCCCACTGAGCAGGGAGCCCGATGCGGGACTCGATCCCAGGACTCCAGGATCATGACCTGAGCTGAAGGCAGTCACTCAACCAACTGAGCCACCCAGGCGCCCTCGTCTCTATCTTAACAAAAGCTGAATGAACTGAAAAATCAACAATGCTTTTTCAATTCCTTAGAGAAGGGAAGTCACAGGGCAAACTGATGCCCCCCTCCCCTGAATTGGAGGGACTGACAGGTAGATACAGAGAACTTCCCAAAGCAGAAGCCTCCAGGAGAACCAGCGTCAAGGTAGGGAAACCTGAGCTGTCATTGATGAATTACTGGAGGCTCAGTGTGGACAAGTCCAAGAGATACAAACTTCAGGGAACTCAGTTATTAGGAGGACCTTGTCCTTCTATGTTTTACATCCTGGAGCTCTACCACTTTCTCCCCTGGCAGGGGGAGGGAATAAGCAATTATTTTGAAATACATCAGATCAGGGTACCTGGCTGACTTAGTCAGGAGATCATGCAACTCTGGATCTCAGAGTTGTAGGTTTGAGCCCGATCTTCGGTGTAGAGACTTACTTAAAAATAAAACCTAAAAGGGGCGCCTGGGTGGCTCAGCCGGTTGAGTGTCCAACTCTTGATTTCAGCTCAGGTCATGATCTCAGGGTCATGAGATCGAGCCCCATTACAGGCTCCCCGCTAAGTAGGGAATCTGCTTGAGAGTCTCTCCCTGTCTCTCTGCTCCTCCCCACACTCAAGATCTCTCTCTCAAATAAATAAATCTTAAAAAAAAAAAAAAAAAAACTAAAAAAAATTTAAATATATCAGATCATTCCCTTCTTAGCAAGGTCTGCCTTAAGGAGAAACTCTGACTGGAGCTTAACCTGCTGGGGTTTATCAGAGCCCAATAGGGAAATGTCCAACCCCACCTACCTTCCCAAATGGGAGAAAAGAAATCCCCAGCTCCAGCCCAGGCTAGCCATCCTGTCCCACCTGAGGAGAGGAGGAAAATACGAGAAGCACCTTGAAGCTCATAGTCCACAGGCACAGACCTAATCACAGCACCACAGAACACTTCTCCCCCACCTCACCATTCAAAGTAAGTGGATGGGACCAACACAAGAAAAACAGACTCAAATACAGAAAACAAACTGGCGGTGGCCGGAATAGAGGTGGGTGAGGGCATGGGTGACTAGGAAAAAGAGGTACAAAGTTCCAGTTATAAAATAAACAAGTCACGGAGTACAGCATAGGGAATATAGTCAATATAGTCAATACCACTGGTCAAAACAAATGAAGAAATAACATGTGTATTTGTGAGCCTTTTAACCCAAAAATAAGGCCTCCCACGAAAAGTGTTTATCCGCTCTCTTCACTGTACTAAAGCACAACTACAAAAAGATAAATTCGTTGTCTAAAAATAATAATGAATCTATCTATTCTTAGCCACTTCGGCAGTGCAGAGAAACTACTTTGTAGCAGTCTAAACCCCGGGGATGGGCTCTGTAAGCTCCTGCAAATCAAGTATTTGATTTGGAAAGCAGAAAAGCATCCGTTTATGGGGCATTATTTCTATATCAGCACAACAAATACTTTGATCAACTGCCCAATCCTAACAAAATGAGGGGCCATTCATGATTCATCTCAGCCACACATATTTCCTAGCAAATCATAGAAGCTTTATATAAATGCAACAGGTTTACAATCACCCCTTGGCCCATATGTCCTTCCTTTGTCTCCCTAAACAATGCTTTTAAGACCCAAATGCCACTCTCAGCCTTCGTGAACATTTCAGCCCCATAATTTGCAAATGAAGTGAGCTTGAGCAAACTACTGTGACTTTCTGGATCTCTGTTTTTCTCATCTGTAAAATGGGGATAAGAATAATATTTTTCTCATGAAATGACTGTAAGGATTTCATGATAAAATGCATGTAAAGCTCTTGGCACACTGCCTGGCATTAAAAAAATATTCAGTTAATTTTATTTGTTTCTCACTATAATCACAAGGGCCACTAAGTGATCATTGGCAATCTTTTTTGAAATCTGTGCAATCTATTAGAACGACATCGTTCTCTCTCTCCTTCCCCTCTCTCTCCTTCCTCTCTCTCTCTCCCTTATTTTTTTTACCGGTAGCATTTATGTAATGTTAGCATTATTCTTATCTCTGGGGGCTGGATATTAGGAAAGTCATGGAAAGATCCAAATGGGACCTTTGGTGCCAAGTGCTGGGAGTGTTGGGATCCATCTGGGACTTTTCCAGGGCTCATGAGCAAGAGCTGAATGTCACAAGATGCCAGACAGCAGGAAAGTGAGCACCACTGAGACCTGGAGATAACTTTGGAACTGGGAATGGAGGCTGCATTTGCTGGCACTTTCTTGTAATCTTTCCTGATAAACTTCTGCTTATCTGGCATGTGGGTTGCTAAGGTGAGGGGCTGACAGGAGGGAATTGTGCAGCAGAGGGTCCTAATGTATTTAAACTTGACTAAAGTTTACTCCTTCGAGGTAATACTGTGACAGTATATATCTAGCTGCCAAGATGCCAGTGAGCATCATAAGCTTAGACTGGCTTATCTTTCCTACCTTCCCTTGTGACCCAGAAAGCCACCACTAGGGCCCCTCACTAGTAGGGTTTGGTGAGGAATGGGGAGTACTGGTAGCAGTTAAGAGTTTGCATATTAAAGGATCTGGTTTTGGGGGCGCCTGGGTGGTTCAGATGGTTAAGCATCTGCCTTCGGCTCGGGTCATGATCTCCAGGTCCTGGGATCGAGCCCCACATCGGGCTCCCAGCTCAGTGGGGAGTCTGCTTCTCCCTCTGCCCCTGCTTGTGCTCTCTCTGCCTTTGTCTCTCTTTCAAATGAATAAATAAAAAAAATAAAATAAAAAAGTAAGGGATTTGGTTTTTATTGTGATGAGAATTTCACAATTTATACAAATATAAAACCATTATGTTTTACACCTGAAATTAATGTTATATGCCAATTATACCTCAATAATAATAATAATAATAATAATAATAAAGCCCCTCCCCAAAAAAGATCTAGAACATTTTACTTTAAGTTGTAAAAAAAAAAAGCTTGAGACTTGGAGTCACAAAGATTTGGAGTTCAAAGCTTGCTTCCACCACTTAGAGCTCTGTGTCCTTAGATATGTTCATTTACCTCTGGAACCTTAGAAAACAGGACAACAGCATCTGTTTTCACTACTTCAGGATTGTGATAAGAATCAAATGGAGGGGCACCTGGGTGGCTCAGTTGGTTAAGAATCAAATGGAGGAAGGGGGCACCTGGGTGGCTCAGTCGTTGAGCGTCTGCCTTCGGCTCGGGTCGTGATCCCGGGGTCCTGGGATCGAGCCCCGCATCAGGCTCCCTGCTCGGCGGGAGGCCTGCTTCTCCCTCTCCCGCTCCCCCTGCTTGTGTTCCCTCTCTCGCTGTGTTTCTCTCTGTCAAATAAATAAATAAAAATCTTTAAAAAAAAAAAAAAAGAATCAAATGGAGGGTGCCTGCCTGACTCAGTTGGTGGAGCGTGCAACTGTTGATCTCAGGGTTATAAGTTTGAGCCCCACGTTGGGTGTAGAGATGACTTAAAAATAAAAATTAAAAAATCTAAGAGTCAAATGGATTAACAATTGTGGAAATGCGTTATTAAATGCCACACATTATAACAATAATATGGTACTACCTAAATACTGCCTTGGAGTGAGGCTTCATACACCCTTTTCAGAGAAAGGTGCTGCTTCCTGCCTCCCAGAATGAGCTGAATGAACTGAATTAGAAGGTGACATTCCCCAATAATCCAGCCATTTAATGAGCACCCCAAATAAAAACTCTGGAAAAGGGACACCTGGCTGGCTCATTTGGTAGAGTACCATGACTCCTGATTTGGGGTTCGTGAGTTGTAGCCCCATGTTGGGTATAGAGTTTACTTAAAAGAAACAAAACAAAACAAAGAAAAAAATATACTCTGGAAAAATACTACATTCAACATAATCTTTTTAAACCTGTTAATTGCCAGGGCACCTGGGTGGCTCAGTTGTTGGGCATCTGCCTTCGGTTCAGGTCATGATCTCAGGGTCCTGGGATCGAGCCCCACATCTGTGGGGCTCCCTGCTCAGCTGGAAGCCTGCTTCTCCCTCTCCCACTCCCCCTGCTTGTGTTCCCTCTCTCGCTGTGCCTCTCTCTGTCAAATAAATAAATAAAATCTTAAAAAAAAAAACCTGTTAATTGCTTTCTCAAGTTTCTCAATATGAAACACTACACTTAAAACAAAATTAAAACTGTAGAATTAAAAGTTCACCCAATATTTAAAATGACAAACCTGGTCATTTATTTATTAAAAAAAAACTAAAATAGGGATTGGAAGTAGTGCAGGTCCCTTCAGACCTTACCTAAATAGAAAGACCTTACCAAGCTATAAAATTTAGTGACACTTGAAAAATATTATCTAGAGGAATAACAGTAATGATCTGTAAGCCACTTCAGCTTCTCTCTCTGAAAGATGCCATTAGCAAGTGTGAGTAAGGTTGCTAAATATTTTTCACATTGATTTGTCAACCTAATAAAAGGTTTGACAGACCATGCCTCAGTTTCCTTGTAATAAGTATTTATGAGTCGTTGCCAGGCAAAGGTCAAGGTTTCTGTACTCAGGGTTACAATTTTTAACAATGTGCCTCTAGCTTCGAGAAGAATTTTTTAAATAAGGAAATTAAGGCAGAGTGCTTTTAATTTTTATTTATATGATTAGTTTTTGTCTTTGAATATTTATCCTATCATGTGACATACATAAATGTTGTAAGGGTTTGAATTTGCCTGAGCCCATTAATAACAGCAGAGCAAGTCAAATTTCAACCTATGTGAAGGTCATAGATGCCTAAGATCATTTTTTTTAAACATATGCTTCCATTTTCTATCTGTTCTGTCTTCAAAGATGCCACATCCTTTGCAAAGAACGTGAACAAAATACAAAGGTGTATTTCCAACTCTGCAGGATATTTTTCACTTCACTGAAACCTAATACATAGATTTCATGTAGAACATTCTAAAATTAATAGAGCACCTATATTAAGATTTAATCTGTTTTTGGGCGCCTGGGTGGCTCAGTTGGTTGGGCGACTGCCTTCGGCTCGGGTCATGATCCCAGAGTCCTGGGATCGAGTCCCGCATCGGGCTTCCTGCTCGGCAGGGAGTCTGCTTCTCCCTCTGACCCTCCCCCCTCTCATGGGCTCTCTCTCTCTCATTCTCTCTGTCTCAAATAAATAAATAAAATCTTTAAAAAACAAAACAAAACAAAAACAAGATTTAATGTTTTTGGGTTTTTTTTCATTGAAAAGAAAACTTTTTTTCATCATATGCTGTATTTTACAAGGTTTGCAACAACATTTTCAAAAGAATTTTCCTCTCGGTAAGAATAGTCTTTTTTCTTCTTAGTTATGCAATAAATGGAACTATGCGAAAGAAGCTATCGGTTTAAAAATACATGGCAATATAAAAGGCTTTTGTTTTCTCTTGCTTTGAGGAAATTCAATATAGTGGTGTAGCAAGGTTGGCAGGGGTGATCCTAGAGAGAAAAGGAGGCCCCCTTGCCCCACTTTCAAGTGTTGAAACTGAACTTGTATTCTAGGTCATCTACTAGAATATTTTGCATAGACAAAGAGAACGTTTTTTTTTTTTTAAGGAAGTGTTTCATAATATTTATGGGAAATAAAAATAAGGTGGAAGCAATTCATACTGCACTGTGATGTTAGGTTGCCGTGCCAGATTCTTCATGTCCCAAAACACAGTCGTCCTTGGTGGTTGGATGCAGGATGCTTCCAGGCTTCGGTTGGCAATGACACCATGAAAGGAAAATACAAAGTGAGTATGGTTATTTGGATGCACTCTCTGTTAATAAAGGCATGCAGATTACCTCTCCACACCTGGTTCACTGTCAAATGACTCATCATTTTTGGCTATTATGCTAATAATACATGTCTATATCAGCACAAAGGAGCTAGAAAATCATCATGATTAAGAAGAACAGAATATGCGGGCGCCTGGGTGGCTCAGTCGTTAAGCGCCTGCCTTCCGCTCAGGTCATGATCCCAGGGTCCTGGGATCGAGTCCCACATCGGGCTCCCTGCTCGGCGGGAAGCCTGCTTCTCCCTCTCCTACTCCCCCTGCTTCTGTTCCCTGTCTCACTGTCTCTCTCTCTCACTAATAAATAAAATCTTTAAGAAAAAAAAAAAAAGAAGCAGAAAAGTGTTCACCTTTAGCCCAGAAGGCTGACCTATAGCCTGCATAGTTCCCATGAGGATCAAATACGGCAGGTTGCTGAATTCTTAAAGGGTCTCCTGACAGCCTGTGTATCTCACACACAGTTAATATTGAACTGAATGATAAGCACCAGAGAAGTCTTGCAAAAGTAGTTTTACAAGTGGAAATTCGAAGAAGACATTTATGATCTAATGCTCCCTGCAGGGCCCCTGGCCCTTGAGCACTAAACGTATAAGCAGTAGCTTCACACAGGGCAGGTGCGGCTCCTTCTGCCTGGGGTAGCCCTTTCTATCCTCCTGCTTCTTAAATAAACCCACTAAGTTGCAGCATACAACTTCTCAGGAACTCCTTCTTGCCAGCCGAGCTCCCCAACCCTGCAATAACTGTATCTAAAATTGTAGCTTTGGGGCGCCTGGGTGGCTCAGTCGTTAAGCGTCTGCCTTCGGCTCAGGTCATGATCCCAGGGTCCTGGGATCGAGCCCCGCATCGGGCTCCCTGCTCCGCGGGAAGCCTGCTTCTCCCTCTCCCACTCCCCCTGCTTGTGTTCCCTCTCTCGCTGTGTCTCTCTCTGTCAAATAAATAAAATCTTAAAAATAAATAAATAAAATAAATAAAAATAAAAAAATAAAATAAAATAAAATTGTAGCTTTACCCAAGTTACTCTGTTAATCATTGGAAGATCAGAAGCTGATGTGTGTAAGTGATCATTTCCAACTCTTGCCAAGGGGGAAGAATGAAATCAACACAGTCGAGTATTTAATAATGTGGGACAAATCAGATGACTTTTTGCTCTGAAAAAGTTATCAGGGGTTCCTGCTGCCCCAGCATCAGAAGAGCTGGTTGGTCTACCAGGTGTACTAACATATGTCATTAGTATCTTATAAAAAAACCTAATAGTTGTCAACTAACAGAACATCACAAGAAGGGAGACCTCTCTTTTAAACACGTGAAGACATTTAACATGGATGAATATGTAGAATTTCCCATCAATTGTCCTGAAAGCTACCATTCCTTGGTGTGGAATAACTATTTATTTATTTATTTATTTATTTAAGATTTTATTTATTTGACAGAGAGAGACACAGCGAGAGAGGGAACACAAGCAGGGGGAGTGGGAGAGGGAGAAGCAGGCTTCCTGCTGAGCAGGGAGCCCGATGCGGGGCTCCATCCCAGGACCCTGGGATCATGACCTGAGCCAAAGGCAGACGCTTAACGACTGAGCCACCCAGGCGCCCGTGGAATAACTTTTTAAAGCATATTGATATAGATCCTAAAATGCTCATATCTTCGATGGGAATACTGCAGATTTACAAACAGAATGTGATGCGTTTGAAAAGAAAAGAAAAAGAAAGGAAGCTGGCTGAGTCGACCTATCTGTTGGAGGTCATGTTTCTCATAATAGGTACACACAAGGCATTTGCCCCGTGCACAACAATGGAAGGAGTCAACCATGTGTGGACTGTGTCATCTTTCCAGCATCATCTCTGAACTACATTTGTATATGATGAAGATGCTACTTTAGAACTCAGAGTTACTATTGTAAACTACTTCAAGGTTTAATGCATGTGCACAGTAAACTTGTAGGTCCACTATAGGGTATGGTAGAAGGAAATTGAAGGAGATTGGGGCAAAATGCTGCTTGAATGAACAAAATACTTTTTATAAGAAGTAGATGAATTTCAGCTTTGCAATATAATGGAGCATGGGGAATTTTTAAGATGATCATTTTTGTAAAAGAGATTTTATTTATTCATTTGAGACAGAGAGAGAGAGAGAGAACATGAGCAGGAGGAGTTGCAGAGAGAGAGAAGCAGATTCCCTGCTGAGCGGGGAGCCTGACTCAGGGGGTCAATCCCAGGACCCTGAGATCATGACCTGAACCAAAGGCAGATGCTTAACCATCTGAGCCTCCCAGGTGCCCCAGGATTACCATTTTTAACAGTCTAATATCTGTATGTGAAACATTCCATATTTGAAATGCATCTATTTTACACCAGGGCTTAGGAGAAGTAATTGGCTCTCACGACGGATAAGCTGTTTATTATAAACATTTTATTTACAAATAAACTTTATTATAAGTAGCTAGTTCTATAAACCAGAACAGAAATGAAATATCTGCTTGTGTAGACAATATTAAAACTCATTTTTTAAAAAGATTTTATTTATTTATTTGACAGAGAAAGACACAGCGAGAGAGGGAACACAAGCAGGGGGAGTGGGAGAAGGAGAAGCAGGCTTCCTGCGGAGCAGGGAGCCCGATGCGGGGCTCGATCCCAGGACCCTGAGATCATGACCTGAGCCGAAGGCAGACGCATAACGACTGAGCCAACCGGGCACCACCTAAAACTCACTTTAAAGGTGGAGATTCTGTACGTCGAGTGCCATTCAAGACATGACTCGAGTGGCATAATATACAAAGATTTATGTTTTTTAATTATCTGAAGACCCTTCAAAACGTTCAGGTATTAATCGACTACCATTGCAGACTTTAATTTTGGAATAATATCTTTATATTTTATCTGCATTATACACAAGCCTTTCTGCACACGACTGCCTTAGTCATCTTCCTACAGTGCCATCTGGACATCAAAAGTCGTGCTATACACTGTTGGTAAAGGAAATTTGAGGAGAAGACAGTGCCAAAACGTGCAGTTTATGTCCTTTTGAAAAAGATGTATAGTGCATATTTTTGGTGCACCTTCTTTCTTTCTTTCTTTCTTTCTTTCTTTATTTATTTTTTAAAGATTTTATTTATTTATTTGAGAGAGAGAGAATGAGAGAGAGAGAGCACATGAGAGGGGGAGGGTCAGAAGGAGAAGCAGACTCCCTGCCGAGCAGGGAGCCCAATGCGGGACTCGATCCTGGGACTCCAGGATCACGACCTGAGCCGAAGGCAGTCGCTTAACCAACTGAGCCACCCAGGCGCCCCTCTTTAGCACCTTTTGAAGAAATGTGCTTTTGGTAGCAACTTTCTGCCCAAGGGTCCTATCCCCATGCTTTAATAAAATCACCTTTTTTTGCACCAAAAAAAAGGTGCTTTTATTTTTATTTAATGAGTTGGGTTCAGGCCCTTAATATAAACATCTTGGCTATCATGAGCACACTAAGGAAATTCTTCGGAGGAGAATTTTCTCATTATTGTTAAACTTTCTAAATGATTAACCTTATTCCTCATATATAAAAATGTCTAAAAGGATAATATGACAGAGTATATATAAAAGGAATCACCGTAAACTATTTTAGATTGCCATGGAAACTTGCATCTTAAATTGCAAATGAAAGTACATTATTTTCTACCTTTAACTCAAATAAAGCTCATATAAACAAAAAGCTAGCTGGAAGATCTTAGCGTGTACTGTAGAAGCGGATCCTCCATTCCCTTTTCGGAAATGCTCTACTCTGCCGCTAGAGGGCGCCATGTGCACACTGGGCAGAGAGACAGTCAAAGGCTTATTAAGTACATCTGCCTCTTTTTTTTTTTTTAATTTTATTTATTTATTTGAGAGAGAGAGTGAGAGGCAGAGAGCATGAGAGGGAGGAGGGTCAGAGGGAGAAGCAGACTCCCTGCCGAGCAGGGAGCCCGATGCGGGACTCGATCCCGGGACTCCAGGATCATGACCTGAGCCGAAGGCAGTCGCTTAACCAACTGAGCCACCCAGGCGCCCACATATGCCTCTTGATTTTTTTTTTTTCCGCTGAAGGAATAACCCAGTCAGTGTGGGTATGAGTGCAGATCAGAGCTGGGGGGTAGGTTGCTACAGCACTTCCTTGCGACTTGAAGCTTTTTTTTTTCTTAAGAGGGAGAGAGGTGGGTAGAGGGGCAGAGGCAGAGAGAGAATCTTTTTTTTTTTTTTTTTTTTGAGAGATAATCTTAAGCTGGCTCCATGCCCAGTGGAACTGAGGCCAGACTCGATCTCACAACCCTGAGAACATGACCTGAACCAAATCGAGTCGGAGGCTTAACGGACTGAGCCACCCTGGTGCCCCAACTTCAAACTTTTTTATGATGTCCCTAGCCATTGCAGCTCCCAGCAAGGCCTGAGTTCAGCCTTGATTCAGCTGGGAACACAGAATGTAATTATGATTGAATGATTGTTTTTAGAGGTTGCTAGCAATATGGACAAAGAGTTAAGAATTGAGGAGCGTCCTTTGTATTTGAGACAGTCCACTGCAACAAAATTCAGACCAAGCCTGGGGCTCAGAAGACGTTTTCCATTCTCAGGTATACCAATTTCTGAGTAGCTTTGTACAAATTAAGAGGGGGAACCAAGTTCCATATACAAATATTTGGTTTGAAAGAATAGATTCATACTTTTAATGCATAGGATGTTTAAAGATTTTACTCCAGGGGTGTCTGGCCGGCTCAGTGGTAAAGCATCCAACTTGGTCTCAGGTTCATGAGTTCAAGCCCCATAATGGGTATAGAGATTACTTAAAAAAAGGATGAAAAAAATTAAGCTGACATATATTAATATTTGTTTTTAATATTTATATTAATATTCTTTTAAAATTTTTTTAAAAATTTTACTTATTTATTTAACAGAGAGATAGAGAGCACAATAGACAGAGTGGCAGGCAGAGGGAGAGGGAGAAGCAGGCTCCCGGCTGAGCAGGGAGCTGGACGCGGGGCTCGATCCCAGGACCCTGGGATCATGACCTGGGCTGAAGGCAGCTGCTTAACCATCTGAGCCACCCAGGCACCCCAATATTCTTAAAAATTTAATGTTAACATAATTCAAACTAACCTAACTAATTTCATATCCAGCAAAGAACAGGTAGCAATGGCTGATGTTATTGCAGAAATTTGCAAAATTGTGTATATTTAGTTCAATATTTATTTGAGACTCTCCTAAAAGCAGACCTGCAATGTCTCAAGATAAAAATGCCCAGCTTCCCAGGTATTTACCCCAAAGACACAGATGTAGTGAAAAGAAGGGCCATATGCACCCCAATGTTCATAGCAGCAATGTCTGCAATATCCAAAGTGTGGAAAGAGCTGAGATGCCCTTCAACAGACAAATGGATAAAGATGATGTGGTCCATATATACAATGGAATATTACTCAGCCATCAGAAAGGATGAATACCCAACTTTTACATCAACATGGATGGGACTTGAGGAGATTATGCTAAGTAAAATAAGTCAAGCAGAGAAAGTCAATTATCATATAGTTTCACTTATTTGTGGAACATAAGGAATAGCATGGAGGACACTAGGAGAAGGAAGGGAAAAATGGGGGGGGAATTGGAGGGAGAGATGAACCATGAGAGACTATGGACTCTGAGAAACAAACAGGGTTTTAGAGGAGAGGGGGAGGGGGGATTGGTTAGCCCGTTGATGGGTATTAAGGAGGGTACGTACTGCATGGAGCACTGGGTGTTATACGAAAACAATGGATCGTGGATCACCACATCAAAAATGAATGATATATTATATGGTGACTAACATAACATAATAAAATTAAAAAAAAAAAATGCCCAGCTTCCCAAAGGCAGAATTTTTTTTTTTTTTAAGATTTTATTTATTTATTTGACAGAGAGAGACACAGCGAGAGAGGGAACACAAGCAGGGGGAGTGGGAGAGGGAGAAGCAGGCCTCCCACCGAACAGGGAGCCCAATGCGGGGCTTGATCCCAGGACCCTGGGATCATGACCTGAGCCAAAGGCAGACGCTTAATGACTGAGCCACCCAGGAGCCCCAAGGCAGAATTTTATATGAGGGAAAAAATCTATATTGATTAATTGTTCAAAATATTAAAGAAAAATATATGGGAGGGAGCTGATACATAATACAGGGTCTCTTTCTGTTTTTTAATAACATTATGAGTGATGCCTGCATTTGAAGTACTTCTCTCTAGATCTTAAATCCAATCTGAAAACAACAGGACCATGTCATGTCCAGGTACATCACATTGTCATGTCTATAAGGAAGACAAATCCTGCTCCAAATCATCATAAACATCTTTCTTAGCAAACACACACCTTACCTAGTTTGTTTGTTTGTTTTAGCATACATATTATATTGAGGTCTTCCTTCTCAGAAAAGCCAAAATCTTAAAACAGAAATAAAATCATCTTTCTTAGGATTTTCTTCCCCTACTGCAATTATAGAAATGCTTTTCTGCCTATATGTAGAATAAACAATCAATATTATTGATTGCAAACATTTTAATCTAAATGATAAACTATAAACATTTCAGAAATACAGAAATATTTTTATAAAAGTTATCTTGTGGGCGCCTGGGTGGCTCAGATGGTTGAGCATCTGCCTTCAGCTCAGGTCATGATCCCAGGGTCCTGGGATCGAGTCCCGCATCGGGCTCTCTGCTCCTTGGGAGCCTGCTTCTCCCTCTGCCTCTCTCTCTCTCTGTCTCTCATGAATAAATAAAGAAAAATCTTTAAAAAAAAAAAAGTTATCTTGTAAATATTGGAAAAACCATAACATTTTATTTATTTAAATTGGCTTTTTTTTTTTTTTAAGATTTTATTTATTTATTTGAGAGAGAGAGAATGAGAGACAGAGAGCATGAGAGGGAGGAGGGTCAGAGGGAGAAGCAGACTCCCCGCCGAGCAGGGAGCCCGATGCGGGACTCGATCCCGGGACTCTAGGATCATGACCTGAGCTGAAGGCAGTCGCTTAACCAACTGAGCCACCCAGGCGCCCCTGGCTTTATTTTATTTTATTTTATTTCATTTTATTTTATTTTTAAGTAAGCTCTGTGTCCAAAGTGGGGCTTAAACTCACAACCTCAATATCAAGAGTCACATGCTCTATTGACTGAGACAGCCAGACACCTCTATACTTGTTTATTTTAAATAAAATACAACAGGGACACTTGGGTGGCACAGTTGGTTAGGCGTCTGACTCTTGGTTTTGGCTCAGGTCCTGATATTAAGGTTGTGGGATCGATCCCCACATTGGGCTCCATGCTTGGCATGAAGTCAGCTTGAGATTCTCCTTCCCTCTCCCTTTGCTCCTCCCCCCCCAGCTCATGCTTGCTCTTTCTCTCTCTAAAATAATAAATCAATCTTTTTTTTAAAGGATGCATTTAAAATAAAACACAACTATAGAACTTCTTAAAAATTGAGATTTATCTTATCACCATTTCTTTGATAGATAACATAAAAAATTTTTTTCTCCTTTACCATTGATGGTTTTCTTCTCAGATCAAGTAAAACCCTTCGTGAGACATACTAAATTTTGACTAGAATGCATTTTCCAGCTCAACTATAGGCAGTAGGAATACAAGGATGAGTAAGTCATTCTCTTGAGCACCTCGGTTTATAAAACAATCTAGGCATGCTCACTCCTAGAATGCCATGTTCCTCACTATCATGTCTCTCTTTTTTTAAGATTTTTATTTTTAAGTAATCTCTACACCCAACACGGGGCTCGAGCTTACAATCCCGAGATCAAGAGTTGCAAGCTCCACGGACTGAGCCAGCTGAACACCCCCTTCCCTGGCATCTTTTAAGTAATTCCACCAAAAACGTTTCACATTTTTCTTTCCCAGCAGGTTAAAAAAAAAACTACTCCAACAATACCTCTACTTTATGAAACACAAAATACATTTCCTTTTTATCGAAATATTGCTACAGAGAAGACCTTATCTTGACTTTCCTAGTGGCATACCTAAGATACAATTGTTGGAAATACTCTTTATCAGAATTGCAAAAGGCAAGATGACCACTTTTTTCTCTTAAAACAAACAGACAAACATATATAAGGGTTATGTGCTCTGGGATGAGTATTATCATCTGCAAACAGAAAATAAATTTAAGATGGCATCATGGCTTTTTGTGTAATTAAGAAGAAAACAAAAGATCATGTATGCAAAAATAGCCCAAGTATGATTCTTTATCTGGGAACAAACCTGACAGTCTATGAGCTTTTGTAATCTTAGCTTGGTCTAAATTAAGGAAATGTGGGGTGCCTGGCTTTGCTCATTTGGAAGAGAATGTGACTCTTGATCTCAGGGTCATGAGTTCCAGCCCCATGTTGGGTGTAGAGATTACTAAAAAAATAAATAAATAAACTTTAAAAAAATTAATTAATTAAGGAAATGTGTAGTGGTCAACAACCTACACCGAAGTGTAATGGTAGACATTTTTCACTTACCACATTATCAAAGATTTTTAAAAGCAAACCCCCCATAGTAGTGAGGACACTGAGAAATTTACTAACGGTCTACACTGGTGGAAATGTAGCTTGCTATAACCTTGCTCAAAGGCAATTTGGCAGTGGATATTAAAACTTAAACCAGAAACTAGTCATGACTTTGATTCAGCAATTTTGCTTTCAAGGATTTGCTTATGAAAATAACCAGAGTTAGGCAAGAAGGTTTATCATTCATTACTTCAAGTAACAAAAAACCGAAGAGCACTTAACTATCCAACAATAGGGGCATACATATATGGTATAAGCTTAGGATGGAGTACAATGCAGCTGCTAAAAATATTGTTAAATAAGGTCTAGTGGTATACAAAATTGTTTATATCTTAAGAAAAAAAGCATATATAAATACATGTAGAATCCATATTCATATGTTTTAAAAGCTGTAAAGAGTATATAACAAAAACTTCCTGATAATTCCCCTGGAATGGTAATCGAATACATGGCATTATTTTCTTCTCTGTACTTTTGTGTCCTTTCTAAATTTTCTACAATTAACATGTAGTGCGGGGCACCTGGGTGGCTCAGTCGTTCAGCGTCTGCCTTCGGCTCAGGTCATGGTCCCAGGATCCTGGGATCGAGCCCCACATCGGGCTCCCTGCTCAGCGGGGAGCCTGCTTCTCCCTCTCCCACTCCCCCTGCTTGTGTTCCCTCTCTCTGTATCAAATAAATAAACAAAATCTTTAAAAAATAAATAAATAAACGTAGTGCTTTCGTAATTAAAAACAATTCTGGGACACCTGGCTAGCTCAGTCGGTACAGCACGCGACTCTTGATCTCAGCAGCATTGTAAGTTTGTGCCCCACATTGGGTGTAGAGATCAATTACTTAAAAAAAAAATCTTTTTTTAGAAAAGTTCTTTGTTTTCTTTCTTTCTCTCTTCCTTTTTTTTTAAATCCAGGCCTTTCTCAATTGACTGTCCAAATGTGATAATGACAGGAATTTAGTAGTAGGAGACAGTTTGCAACAGTGTTGCAATTGTGTTCTGCTCACACTTGCTGTTGCAGTTGCCTGCAGACCATTTGTCGCGCTGGCTCTGGAGCTCAGAAGAGTTTCCCCTCCTTCAGCAACACGCAATCCCAGGAGGAGCGCCTCAGTGGGCTGGCCCCGAGCCACCACGCCTTCCAAAACCCTGTTGGAGGAGCAGAAAGGCCAATTCCCCACTAACAGGCAGATGGTGAGACATCCTCTTGGCTCTTGTAAATTCAGCCGTATTGGTGCAGACACAGCTGAAAAAAAAGGCAAGCAAGTTCTGCAAGGCCAGGTAAAATTAGTCCCCTCTCAAGGGAGTGCTGCGCCATGCCGGCTGGCATTCCTCAGCCCATTCAAGCCTGAGAAACTAGAGGATGATGTGCGAAAAAGTGAGGCCCTGAACTGGGGACCTGGGCCTCTCAACTGGAGCGGAGGTGCGCTTCGAGCCCTGTGAATATGAAACCGTGCCCCACAGGGTTAATGAGGTTAAAACCTTCCCCAGCAAGACCCCCGCTGATTCCCCTTATCTTTTGGAGGCAAACAACAGGAAGAGTTCCAGCCAGCTTAGGCCAGTGTGAGCTTGACCATGGACTCACACCTGGCCGGATGGACCCTGTGGTGTCCAGTTACCTCTACCCCATTGTAATGTTGAAATCTCCACCCGAGGGGGAGCACAAGCTTTATTAACACAGTATAGGAGGATGTATCCCCACATGTCCCAAGTACCTCTGCACAACCTTATGCTGGCCTTTACCTGCAATGACCAAAGTCCCCTTTCTGAACATTCATCTTAACCCTAAATAAGAGAAATCCACTCACCCTCACTCTGGGAGTCCTGGCTTTGGAAATTATTCCCTGTGAGCTCCCTCTTTTCTGCAAATAAAGTTTCTTTTGTGTGACAACTCCACCTGGTGTAGCCTCTTATCTGTCACTTACCAAGGAGCAAACTCACGTTGGTTCCGTTACAAATATAAATACACTGTCAGGAAGCAGAAAGAATTCCATAGGACAGTGAAGTGGAAGGAATTCTGGGTTGTGAATTAGGAGTCCTGGGTGCCGGTTATGTCTCCCTTTCCCGCTCTCTAAATTTTAGTTTATTTTATTTTTTTTTAAAGATTTTATTTGTTTATTTGACAGAGAGAGAGAGATACAGCGAGAGAGGGAACAAGCAAGGGGAGTGGGAGAGGGAGAAGCAGGCTTCCCGCGGAGCAGGGAGCCCGATGCGGGGCTCGATCCCAGGACCCCGGGATCATGACCTGAGCCAAAGGCAGATGCTTAACAACTGAGCCACCCAGGCGCCCCCGCTCTCTAAATTTTAGTTCCTTCTAGAAAATAGTGGGATGGAAGGGGGAGGGGATAGATAGATGAAATGAGCTATAAAGTTGCTTCCAGCTTTCAAAACCTTTATAATGATTTATAATGAAGTTATACAAAATGCATTTCATTCAATACAAATTCATCCAGTGACTATTGTACCTAGCAAGCCGGAGCCAAGGTGAAAAATAAAACAATAAAAAAACATGGCCTACCCACAGGACTCACAGTCAAAGCATTGACAAATTTCTCAGTTCCAATATGTATAATTATTCACTATGCCATTTATTTAAGAGAATGTTTTTCACCAAGATTGAATTTTTTCCATTGCCAATAAAGCTTCTGAGCCCATTGTTAATAAACAATGTGTTTACTATATTGTGGGGAACAATGTAGGTTTGGGCTAAAAGCTTGAGACAGAGAGTTCTAGTTAAATCTGAACCTCCTCTTTTGCTAACAGGATGACACTGGAAAAATTACTTAAATTTGGCTTCAGTTTCCTTACTTGTAAAATAATAATAATAATAGTACCTGCTTCCTAGGGTAATTATAAGGAGTAAATGAGCTGAGCCATGCCAACTAAGTTCTCAGTGAATCATTATTATTTGTTGTTAATATAGAAAGTGTAAAAATAATTTTAATATCAGTTTAACAAAATACAAAATCTTAGGTTTTGGGGGGGGTTTTGTTTGTTTTTTACAAAATCTTAGAATTTGTAAAGGGACCTTAGAATCAATTTCATTTCAATCCTTTCATGTTACATAAAGCAACTGTGACTCAGAGAGGTTGAGTAGGGCCCTGGGACCCCTAAGAGCTATTTTATTTCTTTATATATGCCAATAATTAATTAGAAAATGTAATGTGCTTTCCTGAGAAACAAACAAAAATTTCCTAAGTCATGTGGAAATTATTTCTACGATGTCTATTATTTTGAATCTTCCATTTCCTTCTTCTTGAAATCTGACTGCCATTTCAGAAAGTCTTTCCAAAAAGAATTTGGAATTTTGGGTAGATAGCCCACTTGATCCTTGTCCCAGCTTCTTTGCAAAATCCATTGTGATTGCTCCAAGTAAACTTAGAATCTCCCTTTCTGTGTGTACATGCCATGCAGCCTGTTTTCTCTCGATTTTTCTAGCCACTTTTTGCTAGTTGGGAAAAATACTTTCAACTTTAGACAAACCAGGTTTGGTTCATTGACTCCAATGAGACAAATACCTTCTCTGGAAATCAAGATTCTGGATATGCAAATGTGTGCAAGGCAATGAGACAGAAGGGCACTCAGTAGAGAATAGAGAGAAAGCAAACGAACATTTATCCCATGCTTTCCATATGCCCATGGACTCCTCTAATCATCACAACAACCCTGTGAATTAGATATTACTATTCTAAAGGTAAAAAAGCTAAGCGCCAGAGAGCAACTTGCCTGAAGTCACATAGGCAGGAGATGATTGAGTCGAAATTTGAACCCTGGCCAGTCTGCTTCCAGATTCTTTCCAGTACATCAGCCACACTCTTGCCCACTCATGGTCTTCATGACATTCAATTGATGGAGTACCTCTTGATATAAAACAAACAACAACAAACAAAACAATACAACACAACCCCCCACCCAAATCCTACAAGATGGTATAGTCACACATTTGGAGAAAAGAAATCCATTATGCAATTCACTAAAAAATGCACTCAATGTCCAAGAGGTGTCACCAAGGCATCGGACTTCAATTGTTGACTCATCCCAAGTAAGGTAAGTGATGCTTTAGTCCTTCCTAATAAGATTTCCTTGTATCATTATGTGTTATCATTCTTGTATCACAAGACAGAGGGACTTAATGGACGAAGACAAAGGAGAGTTGCATAGATTTTATTTCCATGAAAATGTCTCTCTAAATCCAATCTCCTTGTAATTGATCAAGCCATTTTTTTGTGGCCTTTTTGAGGTTAAAGGTTTTGTGTTCTCTTTCACCTCCCTCCTCTGGCTTTTTTTAAGCATTCTTCCAGTCCACTTACAGTTCAGAACAGATGTAGTTGCTGGCCCGCTCCCAGAATCTTGCTGCTAAATCACGACTCCACCATTCCCCATGGACCGAGTAGTGCCAAAGTAGAAAATGACTTCAACCCACAGCAGAATCTGTGTTGCTGCCAATCCGGTTTAAGCCCAAAGGAAGCAATTCTATTTGCAGCACTTTTTTTTTTTTTCCCCCAATTTCCAGTTTATGCCGAGAAGGTATAGTACATCACATTTTGATGATTTATACGGTACATCTTTTTTTTTTTTTTTTTTTTTTTTATATACAGTACATCTTAAGGCCTCTCTCTCCCCTATGGCCCCAACGTTATCATTTGTCAATTCCCCAGACTGGAAGAGCAGGCAAAAAAAAAAAAAAAAAAGCAAAGTCTTCAGAATATCGGAGATAAGCAGATGAACAGGAACTCAACAAGAAAATAAAATGGATCTCTTAAAAAAAAAAAAAGGCCCCAAAAAACTGCAAATCATTTAAAATATGAAAAAAGTAAGAGGATATGATCCGGAAGATTACTACAAGATAACTTTGGGTTACTCACATGTAATAATGTCAGTTGTATCATTTCCCCATCACCGATGGGGACAGGAAACTGTACTATGTTGATAAAGAGCAGATGAGAAAAGGAACAGCTATCAGTAACTTAAGCCCTTTCTTAAGGCAAAACTACTCCAGAAAACCCTGGGCTCAAAAAACTGCAGCATGCAGATAATAGCGGAACGCAAAGGGACCAAAAAGTACTGTTACAATTCCGGAAACATGTGCAGAATATCCACCATGGAAAGGCCTTGACATGGAAAAGCTGAACATCTTTATTATGGATCAAGGAGAAGTACCAGCTGGTATCCTGATGACAAATTTGGGGACTTAAAAAACCTGTCTCTACAGGGTTCCCTTTTTCACTTGCTTTAATATATTTAGGGTTTTTTTAAAAAAACGATTTTATTTATTTGACAGAGAGAGAGAGACGGCGAGAGAGGGACCACAAGCAGGGGGAGTGGGAGAGGGAGAAGCAGGCTCCCCACTGAGCAGGGAGCCCGACTCGGGGCTGGATCCCAGGACCCTGGGACCATGAACTGAGCCTAAGGCAGACGCTTAACCACTGAGCCACCCAGGAGCCCCTAATATATTTAGGTTTTTAGAGCTCTGACATTTCCCCAAACAGGCTTCCTGACCTCATTCATTTATTCTTTCACCAAATATGTGTTGAGCTCCTAGCAGGGTCAGGCATTGTCTGAGGCACTGGAATGGAGTATTGAATAAGACAGACCAGGTCCCTGCTATTGTGAAGCATTCATTCCAGACTCACACTTCTTATGTATCCAGCAAGCAAATTTTAAGCAGGTGACCTATTTCATCACTGTAGAAAATACTCAGTCCCCTCAAGTTGTAGCTGGGGCCCAGGGTTGCAAGAGCATCTGGACCTGGGGCCCCAAACAAACAGGGTTCAGCCACTTGATGCTGACAAAATCCAAAAGTGGAGAGACAGTGGCGATGAAGAAAGAAAAGAATTTATTTCTGGAGGGCCAACACCGGGAAGACGGTAGACCAGCATCTCAAAGACAGTCTCCAAAGTGCCAAAAATACTTTAGGTTTATATAAGGAAAATGTGGGACAAAGGTCAGTGGGTACGTGCAGGTGGGCAGTAAAGGTCAGGTGGATCTTTGTCTTGGGGTCAATCACGCAGGGTCTTGCTGGCTCAGGGCAGTCCTTGTTGCTTGAGGGGGTAGTTTCAGTTTCCATCACGGGATGTTTTGCCCTCAGGGTCTTTTGCCTGAGTTAGGAGATAAGCTGGAAAGAACTTAATCAATTAGAAAGTACAGACTGAGGTCAAGATGGAGGTAGTTGATGTTCTCTTTGAAAGTGATATTTCAGGGGTGCCTGGGTGGCTCAGTCGTTAAGCGTTTGCCTTCGGCCCAGGTTATGATCCCAGGGTCCTGGGATCGAGCCCTGCATCAGGCTCCCTGCTCTGCGGGAAGCCTGCTTCTCCCTCTCCCCCTGCTTGTGTTCCCTCTCTCGCTGTGTCTCTCTCTCTGTCAAATAAATAAATAAAATCTTAAAAAAAAAAAAAAAAAGAAAGTGGTTATTTCAAAGTGAATTATGTTGTACTGCCAATAATTTTTCTTCTTCAAGGGATCCCTTCGTTTTTTAGCCACAGAACATGTGGTCTTAAATGGCAGTAAAAACAAGCAATGAGAACCTGGAACTTTTAGAAGGATCATTTATTACTATACACAGTGCTAAGCTTGCCCTACCCTAAAATCACCACAGAATGAAAACATAAGAGGAGTGCCTGAGTGGCTCAGTTTGTTGGGCATCTGCCTTTGGCTCAGGTTGTGATCCCAGGGTCCTGGGATCAAGTCCCACATCCAGCTTCCTGCTCGGCAGGGAGCCCGCTTCTCCCTCTCCCTCTGCTACACCCCCTGCTTGTGCTCTCTGTGTCAAATAAATAAATAAAATCTATTATAAAATATAAATATAAATCTATAAAAAAAAAAGAAAAAGAAAACATAAGAATCCAAAGAGATATACACCAGTGGGGCATACTGGTCTTTGAATTAAATAACTCTCAAGAAAGAACTTGTTGGGGCGCCTGCGTGGCTTGGTCTTTAAGCGTCTGCCCTCGGCTCAGGTCATGATCCCAGGATTCTGGGATCGAGCCCCGCGTCCGGCTCCCTGCTCCGCGGAGAGCCTGCTTCTCCCTCTCCCTCTGTCTGCCGCTCTGCCTACTTGTGCTCTGTCAAATAAATAAATAAAATCTTTAAAAAAAAAGAAAAGAAATAACTTGTTAGTTTCTATTAACATTTGATGAATTTTGACAAATTAACACAAAGGATTCAATGAAATGACCTGTCTCAACAGGAAGCCAAAGCAAAAGGAAGAGAAAAGAAAATGTAACAAAAGGGGAGCAGAAGAATATGCTACCTCAAAATATGCCTCTTTGGCATAAAGATTAGTTTTGAGAGGCTGCAGACACAGCAGTAGAAATTGCCCTTTTCTGAGGGACATTTACATGTATAAGGAATATCTCCATTTATAAGGGTGTCTCCCTCTCTGTATAAGGACGAGAAGACAGTATCCAAATCTCTAGAAACTTATCAATGGAGAAGGTCTGACTTAAATCTACATAACAACCTTACCCTTTGTTTACTGTGCTTTTCCTGGTGACCTCCCATAATGAGTTTCCTTGCCCTACCCAAACATCGTTCTTTGTCATTAGCTGATGATGGTTTTTAAGGTGGTAGCTTGAGCCATTTCAGGGAGTTACCCAGTCTTCCTGGTCTCTGTATGTATACAAGAGGTATAGATGTTATTATACTTCCATTCGTTTTTCTTTTGTTCATCTGTCTTATATTACAAGGAGGTATTGGGGAGGAAAAATAATTTTCCCTCTACCTTCTAGGTTCTTGGCTGAGACCACCCCCCCATCTCCCCACCCCCTACCCAACCTTAATACCATCTTCAGTTTAAGACAAAAGAAAGATTTAAGAAGTAGGATGCCAGTAATGGGAGGTTACCAGAAAAAGCATGGTAAACAAGGGTAGGGTTGTTATGCAGATTTAAGTGATGTCTTCTCCATTGATGAAAATTTACAGAATTTTAGTCATCCCTTCCCTGGTACAGAGGGAGACACCCTCACAAATGGTGATGTCCCTTATAAATGTAAATGTCCCTTAAAAAAGGGTAACTTCTACTTGTTTTCAGAGTTTATCTTGTGTCTGCTGTTTCTTAAGCATACCCAGCTGAAGATAATGCTTAGGCCAAAGAGGCATATTTTAGGGTGGCATATTTATTCCTCTTCAAGAGTCTCAGCCAGGGGGGCACCTGGGTGGCTCAGTCATTCAGCATCTGCCTTTGGCTCAGGTCATGATCAGAGGGTCCTGGGATGGAGCCCCACATTGTGCTCCCTGCTCAGAGGGAAGCCTGCTTCTCCCTCTCCCACTTGCCGTGCTTGTGTTCCCTCTCTCTCTGTCTCTCTCTGTCAAATAAATAAATGAAATCTTAAAAAAAAAAAAAAAGTCTCAGCCAGGAACCTAGAACAGTAGTGAAAAAATATTTTTCCTCCCCTACCCAAATCTCTTATAAAGGATACTGAACTAAAGTGTATCTATTTTTTTAAGATTTTACATGCGCCCCTAAAGTGTATCTTTTTTATAAATGAGAAAACTAAGCCTTCTAAGAGGTAAAGTAACTGGTTCCAAAACACAGAATTAGAGTAAGGGAAGAAGGGGCACCTGGGTGGCTCAGTCAGTTAAGCATCTGCCTTCAGCTCAGGTCATGATCCCGGGGGGTCCTTGGATTGAGCCCCACATCGGGCTCCCTGCTCAGCGGGGAGTCTGCTTCTCCCTCTTCCTCTCTCCTGCCCACCGCCACTCATGCACACACACACACTCTCTCTCTCAAATAAATAAATAAAATCTTTAAAAAAAAATAGAGTAAGGGAAGGAGGTCCCTGGGGTTGGAGGAGGTCTATAAGACAATGATGACCACTGGATTTCAGCTTCTCATCGGTAATGGCCCACTTCCTCCACATGTGGAAAAAGTTTAAAAAAAAAAACATTGGAGAGAGTAGCCAGGAACCAAGCTTCAGCTGGGAACAACAGGAAGCCACAGCAAACTCAGTGTCACTGTGGCCACTGCAAATGGCAAAAGGTGAGGAACCAGCATGGCCTGGCAAATACAAATGTACCTAGGAGTGCAAGAGGACAGAAACTGGGATTTTAGGCTCCAGGGTGCAATAATGAATAAGACTTGGGGGACTCTGTTCTTCAAGATCTTCTGAGTTTAGTATAAGAAACAGACTAATTGTACTATGTGAGAATAGAGCATAGGAGTCAAAATGAGAAACACAGCCCAAGGAAGTCAGGTGACTAATTCTGTCAAAAAACATAGGCATCATACAGGAGGGATTATATGCTGGATATTGAAGTATAAATAGGAGTTTTCCGGGTAGACAAGTGGTAAAGACCACAGCATTCCAAATTAGTGAACACGCAATTGCAAAAGTAAAGAACTACAATCATGTATTATGGCTGAAGCCTAAACATCAAAGAGGAAAAATAGTAGGAGATGAGTCTGAAGAAGTAGGTAAGCCTGTAAAGAGTTCTGTTTGTCTTGAAAATCATTTCAAATTCACAAAAAGTTGCAACAATAAAAAAAAGAGTATGTAAAACACTGGCATACCATTTATCCAAGTTTGTCTATTGTTTTTTTTTTTAAGATTTTTTTTACTTATTTATTTGAGAGAGAGAGAGAGTGAGAGAGAGAGAGCACATGCACATGCATGAGCTGTGGAGGGGCAGAGGGACAAGCCGACTCAAGCTGAGTGCAGAACCCACCCTTAGAGCTCTATCCCAGGACGCTGAGATCGTGACCTGAGCCAAAGTTAGACATAGGGTTAACCAACTGAGCCACCCAGGCACCCCCAGATTCGTCTATTGTTAATATTTTGTCCCCATTTTGTCCATTTTATCGTTCTCTCTTTATATACACACACGTAACACTTTTTAGCACCCTTTTGAGAGTAAATTGCATACAGCCAGTGATGTGATTTTGTTCAAGGGAGAATATAGTCGGATTTGTATTTTAAGACAATCACTCATGGAGGGAGAGAGACTTTCAGGAAGACATTGTGGGGTTCTGGAAGTAAAATAATGAGTGATTAAATGAAGGCTGCATCTATGGAGATGAGGAGGAGGGAGTAGATTCAAGAGAGGAGTAAGTATTACCAACTGGAGTCACTATCTGAGAAACAGGGAAGACAAGGGTGGACCCTGGGATTTCATACTGGGTAACTGAGTGGTAAAAGTCCTGCCAAGGCAAGAGAATGATGATGATAACACAGCAACATGAATCATTGACATATATTAGATGCTAATTATATACTAAGCATTTTTGTAAAAGCTTTAGATTACAGGGGCCAAGAGCATACCACCCCAAGATAGGCCACTTTGGCAGGAACATTATTTTGAGTTAAAAGCAATCAAAACCCAGCAGGTTCAGGAAAAGCTCTTTACTTCCCCCTCAACTGCTTGCTTACCCCAGGAAGATAGCTATTAATAGAGATTCCTCTTTACCTAAGACACTTATCTACATAATAAGGCAACCTTTGTTTTCTAAACATCTTTCTTCCTCCTAATGGTATCCTCAGACCCTACCCCCTCCTTAGCTTAGTGTCAACCTTAGCTTAGTTTCAACCTCCCCTAGAAATGTAGTCTTAACTGAAGCCAAAGAGTCAGCACCAATGAGTGCCAGGAGGGCCCTCTGCATCCCCTAAAGATAAGGTAAATCTGCATAAGACCCCTTGCTTTTTCCCTAAGGGAAAGCCAGCTTGCCCCAGATAGTCCTTTTCTTTTGCTAATAACTTTCTTGCCCCACCCTCCTTCGATGAAAATACTACTTGCTAGATGGGATGCTGCCTGATTCCTGAATCATTTAATGAAGCCAATTAGACTTTTCAAACTTAATCTGTTGAATTTTTGTTATTTAACAATACATATTACATAAATATCGGTTTAGCTCACGCAGAAGAAAATTAAACCCCAAATACAAAAGAGTAAAAGATACTTTCAATCACAAATCTATTTCAAGTTATATGACACAAAATTAGATATGGAAATGACAAATCAATTTTATTTCTATTTTAATATTCAAAATGGTTTTAAACAATTGAGATGGCAATTGGTATCTCCTAGGCGCCCCCTTGTGGCTTGGCTTAGTGACTCCCAAATTTATCTGATGGGCAGAATCTACCTGGAGAACTTTATGAAAATAGTTTCCAAGGCTCCATCCACAAGTGATCAGAACAGGGTAGAAGGAGACCTATCTGTATATATAATCTTTTTTTTTTTTTAAAGATTTTATTTATTTATTTGACAGAGAGAGACACAGCGAGAGAGGGAACACAAGCAGGGGGAATGGGAGAGGGAGAAGCAGGCCTCCAGCTGAGCTGGGAGCCCGATGTGGGGCTCGATCCCAGGATCCTGGGATCATGACCCGAGCTGAAGGCAGTCGCCCAACCAACTGAGCGACCCAGGTGCCCCTGTATATATAATCTTTTTAAAGCTCTCCAAAGTGATTTTGATGACCAGCCACTGTAAAAACTGGCAGCTTAAAAATTTCCCTTTTCAATTTCACTTGAAACAAATTCAGAAACAAAGTTTTTAGAGCCAGAAAGAGACAGAGAGAGCATTTTGTCCCATTGTTTCATTTTACATGTGAAAAAACTGAAAGTAAAATTGAGAAAGGCCTTGTCCAAGGTCACAGAGGATGTAAACGGCAAAAGCAAGAGCGGAGTCTGACATCACCTGCTGGCTCTAAACTCAGCAAGGTTAATCCGAACAGTTCTGTCGCGTCCCAACCATCTCCACATGTTTATCCCTCAACTCCCTGAGAGCTCAAAGACCTTACACCTCACATCACTTCAGACTGAGGAGAATACAGGCAAAAATGCCAACACATATCTTTTGGAGGGAAATGCTTCCCTTTTTAATATTTGGCATGTCTTAAAGATTGATTTTTAAGGAGGCATGGGGAATGAAGCAGGATAAAATGTTCCCTACAGGAAAAGCCACCTGAATGAGCAGAGTCTCTCCTCTTTTCCAGGATTTGTCTATGTCAGATATTTAACATGTTTTGCCTGTTGTTCCACATTGAAAATTTTATTCCTCTGGGTCTTGAAACTTGAAAGTGCCGTCGCAAATGCAGCCTTCTGGGCAGAGCAGGCAGGAGGGTAACAGGAAAAACCCGCTTTCCAGTCTGACCCCAGACAAGGATTAGTTAGTTAATCCGCAGAAAGGGACTACAACATAGGCAAGGTGCTGCACGAGGAAAGGAATTTGGAAAGTGGAAAGAGGCCTGGGAAAATTTGTCTGCCTCGCCATTTTGCAAGGTGTAGCGCTGGTTATCCCCAGCATAATTACATTTCTGGGATTCCTTTGGGTTCTTTCCCTTTGATCTCTCTCAGTGCCCACAATTACTCTGAGAAGTTCTGGGCTCATCTCAAACCTTGCTTTTCCAAAAGTCAGACTAGCAGTTTGGGCATACCCTGGGAGCCAGTTAAAAATGCAGAATCTTGAGCCCCACCCCAAACCCACTGAAGCAGAATTGGCATTTTAACGAGATCCCCATGTGATTCATAGGCACATTAAGGACTGAGAAATGGTGCTCTAAAAAAAAAAAAAAAAAAGAAGCAAGAGTCCTGTGGCTGAGAGAGAAGCAAAAGGTCACCTAGGCCAGTTCAGAGTTTTCTCAACTGTATTGAAATCGAGGGTTTCATGGAATGTTTACATGATTCCAAGAAGCATAATTATCTTTTGCTGAAATTGTTGAATGTATAAATATTTTAAGCTTGAGGACTATATCGTGACCCAGTTTCTTTCTCTCTTCATTTTTTTTAAGTATATATATATATGTACATTTTTTTTTTTTTTTTTAATCTCTAGGGGCGCCTGGGTGGCTCAGTTGATTAAGCGTCTGCCTTCGGCTCAGGTCATGATCCTGGGGTCCTGGGATCAAGCCCCGCATCGGGCTCCCTGCTCAGTGGGGAATCTGCTTCTCCCTCTCCGTCTGCCTGCCGCTCGGCCTACTTGTGTGCCCTCTCTCTCTCTGTCAAATAAATAAATAAAATCTTTAAAGAAATAAAAATAAAAAAATAATCTCTAGACACAAAGTGGGGCTTTAACTCATGACCCTGAGATCATGGATTGCACACCCTTCCGAGCCAGCCAGGTGCCTCTCTCTCTTCCTTTAATTACACACTTAACTCCACCTATGGTTGGGCATTTGTTTCTAAATGGAATCAAAGGGAACTAGTTCAAGCATTGTCATTTGAAGTAGAAGCTCCCAGCATGTAATGAGTTGTGTGGACTTCAGCAAATTAACTGGCTTTCTTGAGCATTAGTCACCACAGTTAAGATGCAGATGCTACTGTCTACCCTGTGTATCTCCCGAGAATATTAAAGGATCAAAAGAATTCCTCATCTCTGGAAATGGCACTGCTGATTACTTTGTGGCTCAAATCAGAAATGTAGGAACTGAACTTCCCACATCAGGTCCATCGTCAATGAGTAGCAAGCTTATCACATCTCTCAAAACCTTCCATTTCTTTTATCTTCTCTGCCACTAATTTGGACTCCAGCCACTATCATATTTCACCTAAATGAGGGCCTCCTCTGGGGAAACCCGACCTCTACTGCCCTTCAAATCATCATATACCCTGAACTAGAGGCATTTTTTTTTTTAAGCACAATTTTGATCACAAAATTCCCCTATGTAGAACTCTTCAATGGCTTTCAAGGGCCTTGGGTCCCAAATCCCCATGTGACTCATTCATCTGGCCACCTTCTCTACAATCTCTTCTCTTGCCACTCTCTAATTACATTGATTTTGAAAATCAGAACTCGGGGAGCCTGGGTGGCTCAGTCATTAAGCGTCTGCCTTCAGCTCAGGTCATGGTCCCAGGGTCCTGGGATCAAGCCCCGCATTGGGCTCCTTGCTCCGCGGGAAGCCTGCTTCTCCCTCTCCCACTCCCCCTGCTTGTGTTCCCTCTCTCGCTGTCTCTCTCTGTCAGATAAATAAATGAAATCTTAAAAAAAGAAAGAAAGAAAGAAAATCAGAACTCATAGAACTTTATCAGGAAATAACTTTGTATCTGTCTCCCACTGTTCCTTTAACCTTTCCTGTCTCTTTTTTTCACGCTTGGATGAAGATGTCAGCAGTTGCAATGACTTTTTGGTTTCCTACTGGGTAATAGAAAAGATTATGGTCAACTTCCAGCGTCAAACACATTCTCAGTTCAACATTTCAAAATATCTAGTCCCATATAACACGGAAAACACCAAATTCAATTTAAAATGAAATTGTGCTCATCCCCAGGCTGGAGCCCCATGTGGGCTGGCTGCTTGTGTGGAGGAAGGGGCTAGGTCATGGTGCTTTCTCTCCTACACAGTACTCCTGCCTCCACCCCCTCCATTGTGCTCAATCTCTGACTCCACCAGGCGGTTGAAGCAAGGAAAGAGAGGTGAGGAGAGGATTCAAGTTTTTTTCCCCTGGCCACTATTATGGAAAGATGCCACACCAAATGTAGAAGTCAAGCTGTTCCCACTTCTGGCCTCTCTCCTACTGTGTAACCATGGACAACTACAATCATTTCACCTGTGCACTTTTTAAAGCATGACTTGACATCATCTACCATGTCCTCCAAATGCCATGTCCCTCAGGATACATATCAAATTCTCCTCCTGGTCCAACTGAAGTCCTTCTCTCCAATCTTGAGGTGAAAGGGTAGCATAGTACCTGCCCGCCCCCCCCTTTGGATGAGTTGAACGAAACAGTTCTCCCTCCAAAAAATCATCTCCACAAATCATTCTTGTGTTTCTGCTCTCTCAACTGTTTTATGTCCTTATGTGGCTAAGGGATTCCCAAGTCATATAACCAATGTCTGGATATTGACTTGGAAATTACTACAGGGTGGTCTGTCTTGAAATGTGCTTCAGTTTCAGAACTCTCTCACCTTAAAGTCAAAGCTTCCCTTTCATCACTGTGTTGCGTGGGATTCAGTTGGTTTCTTGAACACGCCACATTCTCATTGACTTCTTGGCTTTTAAACATGGTGTCTCCTCTTCTTGGGACACACATTATGCCCCATTCCTCCTCATTTGCTTCACCACATCTCATGTATCTGCAATTCCTCATTCACACTGTGGAAATAGGAGGGTTGAGAGAGCAAAGATAAAGAGAGGATTTGTGAGCCAAGGATATATTTCATAGATGAGGAAATCAGAAAAGCCAATAAAACTATGACAAGACATTCAACCAGATCAATTATGGAGAAGCTACAAATTGAAACTATAGGCTACTGTTTTCCATCCACCAAACTAGCAAATGAAATGAAGAAGCGTGACAATATCAAACGTTGGGATATACAAATGCTTAACTATTGCTGGTAGCACTGTAAAGAGGTCCGAACTCTTCAGAAAACAATTTAGCATTGTCTTATCAGGGTGAACATGTGCATACCCTAAAACTCAGCAATTTACTTCTAGGTAGTATGTACCTAGAGAAACATACATGTGATCAAGAGACATGTATAAGAATGTTCATGGTAGCACTGTGATGATCAAAAACTGGAAACAGGGCGCCTGGGTGGCTCAGTTGGTTAAGCGACTGCCTTCGGCTCAGGTCATGATCCTGGAGTCCCGGGATTGAGTCCCGCATCGGGCTCCCTGCTCGGCGGGGAGTCTGCTTCTCCCTCTGACCCTCCCCCCTCTCATGTGCTCTCTCATTCTCTCTCTCAAATAAATAAAATAAATAAAATCTTTAAAAAAAAAAAAACTGGAAACAATCCACATGTCTATTGATAGAATGGACAGTAGATTATAGTATGTTCATATGATGGGACACAATACAGCAGAGAAAATGAATGAATTATAGCTCTATGTGACAAAACAGATAAATCCAAGAGCATAATATTAAATTAAAAAAAAGCGGGGCACCTGGGTGGCTCAGTCGTTGAGCGTCTGCCTTCGGCTCAGGTCATGATCTCGGGGTCCTGGGATCGAGCCCCGCATCGGGCTCCCTGCTCCGTGGGAAGCCTGCTTCTCCCTCTCCCACTCCCTCTGCTTGTGTTCCTGCTCTTGCTATCTCTCTCTGTCAAATAAATAAATAAAATCTTTTAAAAAAAAATTAAAAAAAAGCATATTGCAGAAGAATACTTTCAGTATAATACCTTACATATAATGTTTAAAAACAAGGTTAGGGCGCCTGGGTGGCTCAGATGGTTAAGCGTCTGCCTTCGGCTCAGGTCATGATCCCAGGGTCCTGGGATCAAGTCCCACATCGGGCTCTCTGCTCCTTGGGAGCCTGCTTCTCCCTCTGCCTCTCTCTCCCTCTCTCTGTCTCTCATGAATAAATAAATAAACTCTTTAAAAATAAAAAAATAAAAAAATAAAAAAAATAAAAACAAGGTTAATAATATATTTTGTATATACATATACAAAGACATGTAATAAAGCCATAAAGAAAAGCAAGGAAAAGCTAAACAAAAAATTCAGGACAGTGGTTATTTGTAGGTCAAAGATACAGTGAAGAAACAAGACACAGAACTGGGTTAAAGATACATGAGTGTTGGGTGCCTGGGTGGCTCAGTTGGTTAAGCGACTGCCTTCGGCTCAGGTCATGATCCTGGAGTCCCTGGATCGAGTCCCGCATCGGGCTCCCTGCTCGGCGGGGAGTCTGCTTCTCCCTCTGACCCTCCCCCCCTCATGTGCTCTCTCTCATTCTCTCTCTCAAATAAATAAATAAAACCTTAAAAAAAAAAAAAGATACATGAGTGTTTATTTTATGATAGTCTTTATGATATTTCTATTTTATACACATTAAAGATATATGAATGACATATCCATAGGTGATTTTATATGTCTAAAATATTTGATAGTACAAATCAACAAAAAGTATGAGTTTAGGGGCACCCAGGTAGCCCAGTCAGTTAAGCATCTGACTCTTGATTTCAGCTCAGGTCGTGATCTGAGGGTCATGAGATTGAGCCCTGTGGAGGTCTCTGTGCTGGTTGTGGAGCCTGCTTAAGATTCTCTCTCTCCCTCTCCCTCTCCCCTCTCCCCTGCAGAAAATAAAAATTAAAATAAAATAAAAAATAAATAAAATGTCACTCCTTCAGTCAACTCTCATTTGACAGGCATTCTGATAATGAACGGATAGTTTTGATCATGCAAGTGAAAAATGGCATCTTTCTAGCCTCAGGAGTAGGCCTAATGAAGAGATTTCTGACCCAAGTTGTGCACTATGTAAGAACAGAGGGACTTAGGCGATGGACCAGAAAAATGTTTAATAAATAATGAAAATATGACCCTTGGCGCCAGTATGGTACTTAAGGCCATTCATACTCCCTTGCCATCCGCTGAGTCATTGCTAAGCTTGGGAAACATGAGTTCCTAAAGCTACCTGGAAGGCTGGTTATGTCATCTCTGGTTGAAATGGATCCCGAGATATATGTCATCTCCTGGGGGGAGGGGGCCTAACTCCTGGGAAGTGAGATATTACTTTGCTGCAGTTTGCAAAACAGATCTATTAGACTCCATTCCCAGAAACTGTCTCCTGAATGACTTAAAGCAGGGCTAAAGAAACAGAATGCATATTTTTAATTGATTCTTTCTTTGAGCCGAGTTCCAAGTTGCCTAATACATTTTTAAATTCCCAAAGAGCTAGTTGCATTCAGAGTGACTCCAAAAGAGTTGTTCTAATTTGGGATGTCAAAGGCATCACTGCCATACATCATCAGAACAACAGTTGCTTCTCTGGCTAATTGGGGGATATATGAAAAGCTGTTCTCTTCATCTTCCTCATCTGCCTTCTCCTTCACTTTATTGGGTATCAGTTCTTAAAATTAGGGGTATGAATATGATCTGTCCCCCTATTAATTCAGAAGTTAGGTCTTAGGAAGACCCTAGGATTTCAGAGCTAGCAGCTGGAGCTCAGAGTTCTTCCATGCATTTCCCAAGGTCATATCTTAGTGCAGTGGTTCTCAAACTGCCATGTGTAACAGAATCACTGGGAGGGCTTGTTAAAACACAGATTGCTGGGTTCCATTCCCAGAGTTTCTGATTCAGTCTCTGATGTATAGGATGGGGTCTGAGAATTCACATTTTTGGCAAGTTTTTGGCATTTTTGATGCTTCTGGTCCAGGGACCCCAGTGTGAAAACCACTGTCTTGTTAATTGAAGGACAAGGTATAGAGGCCGATGCTTAAGCAGTCCAGTACTTTCTCCAAGGAGGCTCTTCTACAGGGTATAGATTTCATGCTAACATTATAGAAACCAGAGGTTCTTTTCCTCTGGGACTTCTGAAAGGGGAGAATTGCATTGGAGTTAGAACTAAAAGCACGAGCTTTAGAATCAGAAAAATCTGAGTGAGGGATCTGCCAGTCCATGGTTTAGCTTTCTGACTTTGGGCAAGTTGTTTAGGTTATTTGAATCCCAGTTTCTTCATCTGTAAATCAGAAATTAGTTCTAACAATTTGAGACTTCTGAAGAATAGTCCAAGAACTATTTGACATAGAGTTATAGGAGGATAAGCCATTAACGGGGCATCTAATTTAGATTTTTCACTTTTCAGATGTGGAAACAAAGGCCCAGGGAAAGTGTCTTAGCTAAGATTTCATAGCATATGGCAGAATGAGGACCAGAGTTCGGGTCTTTTAATGAGTTTTGTTTTGTTTTAATCATTCACATTGGATGAATATTTCTAAACCAAACCCTTCAAAACTAAACACTTTAGTAGTAGAAAGCCATTCATAGGGCAAGATGTAGACTTATGATAAATATTTTAGAGAGTCATATTAGCCAAGTTCTGTGATTTAATCTATTTTTTTTCTTTAGAGAGAGCAAGTGTGAGCGGGGAACGGGGGTGTTGGGAGGGGCAGAGAAAGAGGGAGAGAGAGGGAAGAGAATCTTAAGCAGTCTCCACGCTCAGCATGCAACGACCCTGAGATTATGACCTGAGCCAAAATCAGGGGTCGGACACTTAACCAACTGAGCCATCTAGGCACCCCTAATCTATTTTTCAAAATACCAATTCTTGTACAATGTTACACATTATACTTTTTTCTTTCTTTAGTGAAAAGAATGGTCTTTAATGTTTTGGCAGTCTTTTTCAGCCCAGAATAAACATGAAATAAGCAGGCTGGAGTGAAATATTTCACAGTGTACAAAAAGATGGAACTCTTCACAAATTCGCATGTCATGCTTAGGCAGGGGCCATGCTAATCTCTGTATCATTCCGATTTCAGTATACGTGCCGCTGAAGTGAGCACCACATTACACTTTTATACAATGGGACACATTATATGGGAAGATAATAAGAATTTGTTCTGCTCACCCTTAACTATTAAAAGAAAACTTATAGCAACTCTCTAAAATTGATTTTATTTTTCCTTACAGTGGATTTTCAAAAAGTCTTCCTTGTGGCATAATAATGTTTTGCAAAAAGGGTGTGGCTATTTATAGAATTCTTGTCTTTGTTACTAGAAATGAGCACTTTTGAAAAAGGAGAGTTTAGTAGATGGGAAATCAATTTCCACATGAAGGAGGAAAAAGTTTTAAATGTATTAGGAAAATTATAGTAAATGTTTAAAGAAAAAAATGGAACTCAAAGGACATTATTCACTAAAGCCATACTTGTTTGGGATGTATAAAGAATATTTTAGCTAGCTAAAACTTCTCATCTAGTAGACATGGACCTTGTGGTAAAGAGAGTTAAGAGAAAATATTAATATTCCTCAAAATATTAATATTTGGTGAAGCCAAGACATAAAGGGTAATTAAGAAACCAGGGTACGCATGCAAAAGAATGAAACTGGATCACTTCCTTATACCATACACAAAAATAAACTCAAAATGGATTAAAGACCATTTTGAGACCTGAAATCATAAACATCCTGGAAGAGAGCACAGGCAGTAATTTCTCTGACATTGGCCATAGTAATATTTTTCTAGATATGTCTCCCAAAACAAGGGAAACAAAAGCAAGAATAAACTATTGGGACTACATCAAGATAAAAAGGTTCCCATCTGGAACAACACGGATGCAGCTAGAAAGTATAATGCTAAGTGAAATGAGTCAGTCAGAGAAAGACAAATACCATATGATTTCACTCATATGTGGAATTTAAGAAACAAAACGAACAAGCAAAGGAAAACAAAACAGAGAGAGACAAGCCAGGAAACACGCTTAACTATTGGGAACAAACCAATGGTTACCAGAGGGGAGGCGGGTGGGGGATGAGTGAAATAGGTGATGGGGATTAAGAGGAGCACTTGCGAGGAGCACCGGGTGTTGTATGGAAGTGTTGAATCACTATGTTGTACACCTGAAACTAATATAACACTCTATATTAACTATATTGGAATTAAAATAAAAATTTTTTAAAAGCAGTGTAAAAAAATAAAAATAAGCTATTGCACAGGGGTGCCTTGTTGGCTCAGTTGGTGGAGTGTGTGACTCTTAATCTCAGGGTCACGAATTCAAGCCCCCATGTTGGCTGTGGAGATGACTTAAAGAAAAAAAGCTTCTGCACAGCAAAGCAAACAATCAACAAAACAAAACCTACTGAATGGGAGAAGATATTTGCAAATGATATATCTGATAAGAGGTTAATATCCAAAATATTATAAAGAACTTATACAACTCGGGGCGCCTGGGTGGCTCAGATGGTTAAGCGTCTGCCTTCGGCTCAGGTCGTGATCCCAGGATCCTGGGATCGAGTCCCACATCGGACTCCCTGCTCAGCGGGGAGCCTGCTTCTCCCTCTGCCTCTCTCTCTCTCTCTCTCTCTGTCTCTTATGATAAATAAATACATAAATAAATAAATCTTAAAAAAAAAAAGAACTTATACAACTCAACACACACACACACAAACAATCTGATGAAGAAGTGGGCAGAGAACTTGGATAAACATTTTGCCAAAGACATAGATACGGCCAACAGACACATGAAAAGATGCTCAACATCACTTATCATCAGGGAAATGCAAATCAAAACCACAATGAGATTTCACCTCACATCTATCAGAATGGCTAAAATAAAAAACACAAGAAACAACAACAATCGACAAGGATATGGAGAAATAGGGACCCTTGTGCACTGTTGGTGAGAATGCAAATTGGTGTAGCTACTATGGAAAACAGTATGGAGGTTCCTCAAAAAAATAAAAAATACAACTATGCTATGATCCAGTAATTCCACTACTTGGTATTTACCCGAAGAATATGAAAACACTGATTCAAAACACTATGTTTATTGCAGCATTATTTACAAGAGCCAAATTATGGAAGCAGTTCAAGTATCCATTGATTAATGAATGGATAAACAAGATGTTATATATATATATATATATATATATATATATAGTGGAATAGTACTCAGCCATAAAAAAGAAAGAAACCTTGCCATTTGCAACAACATGGATAGATCTAGAGGATATAATGTTACATGAAATAAGTCAGTCAGAGAAAAACAAATACCATATGATTTCACTCATATGTGGAATTTAAGAAACAAAACAAAGATAAAAAGAGACAAACAAAAACAGACTTTTTTTAAAAAAGATTTTATTTATTTGAGAGAGAGAGAGAGAATGAGAGAGAGAGAGCACATGAGGGGGGGAGGGTCAGAGGGAGAAGCATACTCCCTGCTGGGCAGGGTGCCCGATGAGGAACTCGATCCTGGAATTCCAGGATCATGACTTGAGTCGAAGGCAGTCGCTTAACCAACTGAGCCACCCAGGCGCCCCAAACATCTTTTTAAAAAATATTTTATTTATTTATTGTCAAAGAGAGAGAGAGAGGGAAAGCACAACCAGGGGGAGTGTGAGGCAGAGGGAGAAGCAGGCTTCCTGCTGAGCAAGGAGCCCCTACGTGGGACTCGATCCCAGGACTCCAGGATCATGAGCTGAGCCGAAGGGAGATGTTTAACTGACTGAGCCACCAAGGTGTTCCAACCAGACTCTTAAATATAGAGAATAAACTGGTGGTCACCAGAGGGGAAGTCGGGGGGATAGGTGAAATAGGTAAAGGGGATTAAGACTATACTTATTGTGATAAACACTGAGTAATGTATAGAATTGCTCAATCACTATATTATACTTCTGAAACTAATATAACACTGTAATTATACTGCAATTAAAAAAAAGGTGGGGGGGGCGCCTGGGTGGTTCAGTCGTTAAGCATCTGCCTTTGGCTCAGGTCATGATCCCAGGGTCCTGGGATCGAGCCCCACATCAGGCTCCCCGCTACGCGGGAAGCCTGCCTCTCTCTCTCCCACTCTCCCTGCTTGTGTTCCCTCTCTCGCTGTGTCTCTCTCTGTCAAATAAATAAATAAATAAAATCTTAAAAAATGAATAAATAAGTTTAAAAAAAGGGAAGAAATTAGGGTATGCTTTGGTGCTCTTGTTATTTGTCTTGATGTGAGCCAAATGTTTACACCTAAATCACCACTTGGTTTATAGTAAGACTAGGACCAATGGCTAATTTTTTAAAGTTTATTTAATCCAAGGAAATTAAAGCTTTTATTGTGAGTAGAGATGTATCCACTAAGTGGCCACTAGCTGACTACGGAGACAAATAATGGGCCTTTTCTCCCATCTCCTTAGTGACCTGTTGTAAACTTCAGTATCCAGATTTAATCAGTGATGTGGCCATTCCAAGAAGGCAACAAGTTTGAATTGCCTGAAAGGACATACTGATCTGTCACACAGTAGGGCAGCAGGAGAAGGTTTTGCTCATAGCTAAGGGACAGAGAATTGTGCATATCAGGAAGCCTAACTTACCTGAACGGCACCTGATAATTAACAACCCTTACTCATGGGAAGGTGCAGACCCAGGGAGATAATGACAGAAAATCCTTTTTATTTATTTATTTACTTATTTATTTAAATATCTTTATTTATTTATTTGTCAGAGAGAGAGAGAGAGAGCACAAGCAGGGGGAGCAGCAGAGGGAGAGGGAGAAGCAGACTCCTCACCCAGCAAGTAGCCCGATTCGGGACTCGATCCCAGGACCCTGGGATCATGACCTGAGCCGAAGGCAGACGCCCAATGCCTGAGCCACCCAGGCGTCCCAGGAAATTCCTTTTAAAAAGCCAATTTGACCTTGGCCAAAATTTGCAGTGTGCTCAATCTCAGATGATTCAGAGCTCATTTTAATGGGCCTGAAAATCTGAAAATAAATTATTTTGAAGTGATGATATAAATTATGTATGAGGATCAATTGAATATTCAAGTATAATGAGTTTATAGAATACAAGAGAGTATTTCTTTTGAGATGCTGGAATACGGCTATTGTCAGGTTCAGAGCCCAGCTGATTGCTTATAGGGAGCCTTTGTGCACATTTGAAAAAGGCACCCCCTCTGGGTGATGCAGCCCTGTGGGTACATGATTTGGCAAGCAGAGCCTGGGCTGGATCTTAGCTCCTTTTTGTCTCATTGGTTGGGTGCCTTAAAGCTTTGCCGTGCTTGTGTTGGTTTTTAGAGACTACATTGGAAATATATAAAAGTGACGGTTCCTTCTCTTAACCCAATGCAGAACTTATCAGCAGGAGACAAAGAGTCAATTAAGCTCTAAAATGGCATGAAAGAAGATGAAGCCTCCATGATAGAGAACAGAGATCTGATCTTGGCAGGTATGTTCTCTGAAGAAGCACAGCCAGTAGACCTCACTTCCCAAGCCAGAGGCACATAACCGAACACCTGGGAAATTTAGATTTCTGGCGCCAGAATGGTCTTACTTGCCCCCCTGCTGCACTGACACTGGAGGGGCAAAGCTATGTTGTGTAGGTGTGGAGCTGAAACCCTTTCCATCCAGTCCACTTACATGGACTGAAACTTAGGGGTGGTGAGTGTTAGCAATAAAAAGCATGTAGGCTTGAATGTCCATTTTTCTTTGTGGAACCATTGTAGTGACAGCAGAACCACAGGTATCTGGAATTGAGTTTCCAATTCTGGGACAAAATGGAGTAGACACACATCTCCCTACTCCTCTGGCTAAGTACACCTAAAGACCCTGGATACTGACTATAAAGAAGGTTCTAAAAGGTAGAGAGGAGGCAGGCCTGCTAGGGATCTCAGGACCCAAGAAGCATGGTGACAAGGGTTTTCTTTTTTTTTTTTTTTTTTAAGATTTTATTTATTTATTTGAGAGAGAGAATGAGAGAGAGAGAGCGCACATGAGGGGGGGAGGGTCAGAGGGAGAAGCAGACTCCTGCTGAGCAGGGAGCCCAACGCGGGACTCGATCCCGGGACTCCAGGATCATGACCTGAGCCGAAGGTAGTCGCTCAACCAACTGAGCCACCCAGGCGCCTGACAAGGGTTTTCTTCCTGACTCATATAGCACAAACTGAGTGCTAGAGAAGCCAACAGATGCATACCAAAAAAAAAAAGAAAAAAAGAAAAAGAAAAGCCCCAAGAAAAGTCAGCTCTCTCTAGCTATAGGATAAGGAAAGGGGAAGCCTAGCAAAACTGGTAACTTTCAGACAATAACTGCTCTACTCCAGCCAAATACCATGGAAAAAATGTGAGGAAAGAGCCTAGAATTTTGCCCTTGCTCAACTGTATCAAGGCAGTTTTGTGCTCTCCCCCTGGGTGGTGTCAAGAAGGTCGACTGGGGAGTCAGAACTTTTATTCACACCTGGTAGTAATGAGATCACCCGAACTTCTGCCCCAGGTTGTCAGTAAAGTCCATGAGGGAAGCCAGTAATTCCATCCCCACCCAGTGGTAATGAGGCACCACTTCCTGCCAAGGTGGTATCAGAGAGTGCTGGGTGGAAGGCTAGGACTTTTACCACATTCCAGTGGTAACTAGGCTTCCCAGCCCCGTGCAGTGTCCACAGAGGCCCCAGTGGGGATCCTGAACTCCCATCTCCACCCAGCAACAATGAGATGCTCTTCTGCTTCCCATCTCAAGGTTCAATGGAGGCCAAGAGGGGAATCTGAACTTCCACACCACCTGGTAGTAATAAAGCATCACCACCTTCCCTCCACTGCTGTGGTGTCATAGGACACCTGCTAAAACAGAAGATGATCTAGAATCTTGTAACATAATACCAAAAATTTTGTCTAAGATACGGGGCGCCTGTCTGGCACAGTTAGTTGAGTGACCAACTCTTGGTTTTGGTTCAGGTCGTGATCTCAGGGTTGTGAGATCAAGTCCACTCAGTCCACTGAGTGTGGAATCTGCTTGAGATTCTCCCTCCCTCTTCCTCTGTCCCTCCCACTCGTGCTCTCTCTCTAAAATAAACAAATAAATCTAAAAAAAAAATGCCCAAGATACAACTGAAAATCACTTACATCAGCAACCAGAAAAATTCCAACTTAAATGAGAAGAGACAATCAATAGACACCATACCAAGATTATACAAATTTGGAATTATCTGACAAGGATTTAGAAGGAGCTATCATAAAAAAATGCTTTGACAGGGGCACCTGGGTGGCATAACCCATTAAGCGTCTGACTCTTGATTTCAGCTCAGAAGATGATCTCAGGGTCGTGGGATCGAGCCTTGTGTCAGGCTTCAGGCTCAGTGCAGAGTCTACTTAAGACTCTCTCTCCCTGGGTGGCTCAGTCAGTTAAGTGTCTGCCTTTGGCTCAGGTCATGATCCTGGAGTCCTGGATCGAGCCCCACGCCAGGCTCCCTGCTAAGCAGGGAGCCTGCTTCTCCCTCAGCTCCTTCCCCAGCTCATGTTCTCTCTCTCAAATAAATAAATTAAATCTTAAAAAAAAAAAATACTCTCTCTGCCCCTCTCCTGACTTGCTCTCTCTCTCTCTCTAAAAATAAATAATCTTTAAAGAAATGCTTTGACAAGCAATTATGAACACAAATACAACATGCCATTTCTGGGCATATTGAGTCTATTACCAGCTTTAGTCTGATATCCTCAGGAATTAGAGCTTTGTTAGGTATTCTGATTCTTTGGATAATGGTCTTTAATTTTTTCCTCCCAAATCATAGAAATAAACTCATTATGTGGCCCTGTTTAGTATCCAGAATACTGTTAAATACTTTCAACCAGAAGCCTGGTGAACAGTTAAAAAATCCAAATAAATCTTTGTATATATGTTGTAAAACCTCACTCTTTCCTTCTCCAGCCAGTCGTAATGGTCCGACTAGAAATTCTCTGAACAAGAACATATCAATTTTCTATCCTTCTCTCCCCCAAGAATCAAAACTATCCTTTCCACATGTCTATTTCTTCTTCTCCTTTTTTTCTCTTCATTCTTCTTGTATCCAGATGAGTTTTGCCATTTAGCATTTCCCTGATGTTTTCCTCTTCCCATCCTTGCCCTCATTTGATCACAGGCTTTGCAAGAACAGGATGTTATCCTCAGGGTATATTGAAAAGGTTCAGTTGGTTTCTCATCTTGTTCACAAGAGGTTAATCTGGGAAAGTCTTTGGTCTCTTCCAAGACAGTGTGACCTGAATCTGCTAAGGTCTATGGCAGTTTGAATTTGATGTTGTTTTTGGCATCTTCTTTAGAATCTCTTCATTCTCTGAAGTTGTGTCTAAAAATGCTAAGGCTTGAGCATGGCTACTTATGTTTGAATTAAAAATATGGTGTAATCTAATGTCATATAAAGTTTGACAATAGAGGGGTGCCTGGGTGGCTCAGTCGTTGGGCGTCTGCCTTCGGCTCAGGTCCCAGAGTCCTGGGATCGAGCCCCACATCAGGCTCCCTGATCCGCGGGAAGCCTGCTTCTCCCTCTCCCTCTCCCCCTGCTTGTGTTCCCTCTCTCGCTGTCTCTCTCTGTCAAATAAATAAATAAAATCTTAAAAAAAAAAAAAAAAGTTTGACAATAGAAGAAAATGTATTCTCTTAGCACTGTGCCTACTATATGCTTCTTAAAACATATGTGCTGGGGGGGGGTGGGATGACAAATTTCAGTCGGCTAATTTAAATAAACAAAACCTGGTTAGCCCCACCCCCACAATACAGTTGTGTCAGCAGGCTGGACCCTGTTTAACCTCATGATATATCAATAAATCAGTCAGTTCTTTTTTTTTTAAGACTGACATGATCTGACTTACATTTTTATTTTAATTTTTTTTAGTAATCTCCATACCCAATGTGGGGCTCAAACTCATGACCCTGAGGGCAAGAGTCCGCATGCTTTTCCAATTGAGCCAGCCAGGTGCCCTCAGTCAGTTATTTTTCTTTTCTTTTCAAGATTTTATTTATTATTTATTTGAGAGAGAGAGAGAAGGAGAGACAGTGAGAGAGTACAAGTGGGGAGGAGAGGGAGAAGCAGCCTCCCGCAGAGCAAGGAGCCCATACAAAAGATTTCACTTTTCACCATGAGGTAATAAGCATGGATTCCTTGGTGGGTACTGTTTGTTTTTATTATCCAAGTTAGAACAGCACGGGAAAATTATCTATTGTTGGGTTGGGAAAGAAAATTTTCAATGGGATTCAAATGAAGAGCAAAAGAGGGAAGAGAAGGAAGAAAGGGAGAGATAAGGGGTAAAATTAGAGGTTAAAGATGAAATACATAGTTTTTCATGTATTTCAAGGAGAATGTGGAAAGAAAACAGCTATAGAGAATAATAGAGAAGCTAACCTAGAAGTTCTTTAGCAACAAAAATATGCTTCCCTTTTTATTCTGATTAAAAAGCACCAATGAATCCTCCTCAACATGCATCTAAATAGCTCAACATTCCAAATGCGAAATAGCTCAACATTCCAAATGCAAAACACATCAACATACTTGCATGTAGTGCAGAGGAGAAAACATTTAACAGCCTATCTGCAACATAATTTGTATAAGCTCCATTTCCTCCTACCTCCTCTGCAATCATATTATAAGCTAGGTTCTACAGCCACCTCTATCCATTTCTAAAACAGAGTGATTCAGGGCAAAAGCTTATTATTATTATTTTTAAGATTTTATTTATTTATTTCTAATGTTTACTTATTTATTTTTTTTAGTAATCTCTACACCCAACATGGGACTGGAACTCATGACCCTGAGATCAAGAGTTGCGTGCTCTACTGACTGGGTAGCCAGGTGCCCTAGCTTATCTTTCAGATCTGCATTTTCTTGGATGATTTACAGTGGAGATTTAATTATTTTCTTGTACACTCTGAGTATGAACATTGAAGGAGAAATTCAATCTTCTCTGGATTACCTCCACTTTTTTCTACATAGGATTATAGCAAATGATGATTCAGATAGTTTTTTCCTGCTTTCATGTCCTATTAAGATGGTATGTACTCATGGAACACAATATCTGCCTCAAGTAAAGTGGCATTAGAAGGGCAAATCATATGGCCTATTTATATCTGTATAGCTTTTTCTTCTCATTTTAGGTTTTCCATTAAATCTTTGAACATATTTATAATAACGGTTTTACATTCCCCATTAGCTAATTCCATCATTTCTGTTATTTTTGATCTATGATTTTTTTCCAGGTTATAGAACAGAATTTGTTTGTTTGGTTTTTTTTACATGTCTAGTAATTTTTTATTGGATGCTGGGCATTATGTATATTATATTTTGGAAGGTTGAGATTTTGTTGTTCTCTTCAAAAAGTGTTGAAATTAGGGCTGCCTGGGTGGCTCAGTTGGGTAAGCATCTGCCTTTGGCTCAGGTCATGATCTTGGGGTCCCGGGATCGAGTCCCACATCGGGCTCCTTGCTCATCTGGGAGCCTGCTTCTCCCTCTGCCTGTCGCTCCCCCAATTGTGCGCTCTCCCTTTCTGATAAAAAAATAAAATCTTTTGGGCGCCTGGGTGGCTCAGTTGCTTAAGTGACTGCCTTCGGCTCAGGTCATGATCCTGGAGTCCCTGGATCGAGTCCCGCATCGGGCTCCCTGCTCGGCAGGGAGTCTGCTTCTTCCTCTGACCCTCCTCCCTCTCATGCTCTCTGTCTCTCATTCTCTCTCAGATAAATAAATAAAAATCTTAAAAAAAAATAGAAAATAAAAAATAAAATAAAATCTTTTAAAAAATAAATAAGTGTTCAAATTAGTTTTAGCAGGCAGTTCATTTATCTGCAGATCACCTTGATTCTGCTGAAGCTTGCTTTAAAGCTTTGCTATCATGGGTGTAGTGCTGACTTTATTCTAGGGTTAATTAGCCTTATTACCAAGGCACGATCCTTCTCAGATCTCTTTTGATGACCCCAAATGTTCAAAGAAGTCTCTGTGACCCAGATGGATGGAACTCAAATGTCCTCAAGTCCTGTGTGAAAAGTCTTTTTTTTTTTTTTTTTTGCCTGGCGTTGTGGAATTTCACTCTATGCATACATAGGGAAATATTCAGCCAATTGACTAGGAGGACCCTTGTGAAAATTTCTGGGGCTCTTTCCATATGCAGCTTGCTCGCTTATAGTATTCTGCCCTGCAAATTCCAGCCACCTCAACCTCACCATACTAGAATTTGTTTCTTATCCTATAGAAACTAGCATGCTCTATTTGAGTTTCCTCTTCCTTTACTGAAGTTTAAAAATTGCTTCCAGTAGGGTTCCTGGATTTAGAAAAAATCCAATATTGCATTTTTATATATGCTTAGACAAAAAATTATTCATTACATATCTGAAATTCAAATTTAACTAGCTATCTTTTATTTTCTCTGGCAACCCTACTGTTAGGCAGAAAGCCAGGAAAACTGTGGGGCTCATTTAAATTGTTTCTCTAATCTCAGAACTCACAATTGTGAACATACTGTGGTCCCAATATCTGAAAACAGTTGTTTCATAAGTGTCCAGTTTTCTAGCTTACAATGGGAGGACAATTCTATACCAGTTACTCCCTCTTGGCTAGAAGTGGAATTCCACAATGCATCTTTAAAGCAAACAAGGAAACAAATAGGGTTGCTGCCCTATCTGGAATTGTTCAGGGGAGTCATTAAGAAACAGTAAATAAACATGTCACTTTTACTCATCTGGGAGTATGCTGTATAAGTTATTCATGTAAAAAAGAGCTCTATTACAGTTCAAGGTGTCTTATCTGAAATCATTTTATTTGAAATCTTCTTACTTAAAATCACTATTTCTTTTTTGCTTTATGGGCTTTAAATTTATCTCAGTTTCAGCTGGTCTGTACAATGTTAAGCTATTTCTTTGGGAAGTCACAAGAATCCTGCAAGGTGAATTCTGGGCACTTTACACATTGTCTACTGTTAGAGTATTTCCCATATATCCTCAAAAGTAGTGATATGTTATGCGGCATCTCCATGCAAGAGAGTTCATTTTATTTACATAGATTATTACAACAATAACTCATTTCTTGGGAAGTTCAAAGAGATAGTGTTCATAAAACAATAGTTACATGGCATGGTAAAATGAACCTGTGCCTTGTGAAGATGAGAGGGCAACTAATATTTATTGAGTATCTACTCCATGCCAAGTGTTTTATATTCAGTGGTGTGTTGGAGCCAGTCTGTGCCAGCTCGTATGCGCTTGTGAGAGGCGATTGTTAAGTTTTCAGGAATCTTGCCAGCCATTTTTTAAACCGTTGGAAGCTTGAAATTGACAACAGGAGGAATATTTATACCATGAAAATGGTCAAATGCCACAAATCATGGTTCCTCCATCAATTCCAAGAGCTGATTGTTAAGCATTTACCAGCACATCACTGTCATCACATTTCTTATGTTATTTTATCCTCCCAACAGCTGTGTATGGTATTTATTAGAATGCACAGTTTAAAGATGGAAAAAAGACACCAATTACATAAGTAACATGTCCAAATTTTCCTAGAGGACAAGAAACAAAACCAATTCTTTGTAACTCTATTTCCTTTCTGCTTATATCTCTATACCTTTGAGCCAGGAGACTTAAACTGAGTTGTTGCTTTAATGGTGACTGTATGTTCTTGGACCAATACCTGACCACTATGGATCAGCATTTATTCATCTGTAAAGTTGGAAGCAATGGATTACTCAATATCCAACATCTCTGTTGTTTACTAATTCTTCCTCTGCCCAACTGTGGTAAAAATGCTAAGAACAAACACCTACCAAATAGTTGTTAGAAAAAGGGATTTGTACCAGGAGGGGCTTCATGGGACTCAAAGCTATGATACTACCAGATTTTTTTTTTCCCTCAAATGTCCACCATCAAGGAGCTAGAACAGAGAAAATGTACGTAGCAGGTTGATTTATTAAAAATTTGACAGGGCGAAGTAACTTCCTGTAAATTAGCTGTCTTGTTCTCTCAGTCTTTGACTAAAAGTTATCCACCACTATCCTCTGGCCCCAGAAGAATAAACAAGTCTTTGTGTCATTGATGGGCTTATTGCTAAGGTCAACTATGTAGATCTTTGTTTTCAAAGGATTCATTAATGGAGAAAATTAAGGAAGAGGACTTCAAAAGTAGAGGAGAATAATTCAATTTCAGAAGATGGGTAAATTCCTAAACACTGAGAGAAGAATTGCAGGTTTATAAGGTTCATAAGATTCAGTTTATGGGTTGCATATGGGAAAGATTGTAGGGATGCCTATATGGACCAGGCACTGAGTGCTTTGGCTGTAGGGCTCCAACAGTTTCTAATAATGGGGCACTACTAGAGTAGAGACTCTCGAACAACCACTAGCCTTTGAATGGACCAAGAATTGATTTCTGAAGCAAACGTAGACTGAGGACTTCCTTATTTAGCTTAGGATAGAGTATTATTTGATTTTAGTGATTGGGCCTTACATCAAGTTTAATCTGGTTGTCATGGAGAAATGTATACTTGTTATATACAAATAGATGTAATTCATAACATCCAATATTATCAGCAAAGACATTCCATACTTATACTTGTGTAGCAGAGTGGTTAAAAATGATGATCTTAAATGCTAACATTTTCACCTTGATAGGATTAGAAATTTGGGGGCAGGGGCCGCCGGGGTCGGTGAAGGATCTCAAGATGGCTGCACGAAAACTTGCTCTAAAATCCATTGACTGGGTAGCTTTGGGGGAGATCATACCCCAAAACCAGAAGACCATTGCTAACTCCCTGAAATCCTGGAATGAGACCCTTACCTCCAGGTTGGCTACTCTCCCTGAGAAATCACCTGCTATCGACTGGGCTTACTACAAGGCCAATGTGGCGAAGGCTGGTTTGGTAGATGACTTTGAGAAGAAGTTTAATGCCCTGAAGGTTCCTGTGCCAGAGGATAAATATACTGTTCAGGTGGATGCTGAAGAAAAAGAAGATGTGAAAAGTTGTGCCGAGTTTTTGTCTCTCTCAAAGGCCAGGATTGAGGAATATGAAAAAGAGCTGGAGAAGATGCGGAACATAATTCCATTTGATCAGATGACCATTGAGGACCTGAATGAAGTCTTTCCAGAAACCAAATTAGACAAGAAGAAGTATCCCTATTGGCCTCACAAGCCAATTGAGAATTTATAAACTTGAGTTGGGGAGAAAGCTCTGGCCCTCGTATTGTAAATGCTGGACATTAAAAATAATGATACGGAAAAAAAAAAAAAAGAAATTTGGGGGCATGCCTCAAGAATAAAGGAGACACAGCTTGAACATGGCAGAAAAATGGCTAAGGGCCCTTTTACAAACAGGGGTATCTAATATCCAGAGTTAATTCTTTTAAGTTCTAAATCCCCCACCACTCCAAACCTTAAATAAAATCTGACATATGTATAATTGCCTCATGGGATTGTATGTATGTGTGTATGTGGGGTGTGTGTGTGTGTGTGTAAATCAAGGAAATAGGTTGAATTCTCTCTATGAATCATTAAGATACAAAACAGAGACTTTGTACACGGAAAAGAAAGACAATCCATAACTGAATTAATACCGTAGAAACAGGAGTGTAGAGACAGGGTGGTCACTAAAGAGCATAATCTCCCAGGAAATCATAGAAACCTTGGGAGGTCATTGGATTAATCTTGTCTAGCTCTGTTAGGGTCCATTATGATTGACTGCCACGACAAAGCCTTCATGCTTAACCACTGCCAACACACAGACCTGCATGGATCGGTGAAATAGTGGTAAGAACAGAGAGGTCCCCACTCATGTTCTTGCACGCTCTCTCTCTCTCAAATAAATGAAATCCTTAAAGATTTCATTTATTTGAGAGAGAGAGCACAAGAGAGCACAAGCAGGGGGAGGGGCAGAGGGAGAGGGAGAAACAGACTCCACACTGAGCAGGGAGTCTGATATGGGGCTCAATACCAGGACCCTGGGATCATGGCCTGAGCTGAAGGCAGATGCTTAACCGACTGAGCCACCCAGGTGCCTCAAAATCTTAAAAAAAATAAAGTAACCACCTGCCTCAGGCCTGAAATGCTTTCTTTCTTCATTTATCACAATTTCAACTGCTGCCTTGAGGCTTTCCTCAATTAATAATTACAACAATAATTTCTGTGTGAATGTCTGTCTGTCTACCTACCTATCTGATTCTTTTAAATGTATTATCTAATTAGATCTTTGTGAAGACCCATAAATTAGGCTGGATAAGTGTTATGTTGCCACCACTTATAGATGAAGACACTGAGGTTTAGAAAGCGTTGCATAGTCACACAGCTAAGAAGATAATTTAAATCTAGATAATTCTTGCTCCAGAGTTCCCTCTCTATATATTGTATTACTTTTCCAAAGTTCCTTCTATGTATGTAGGTAACTTCTCTGATTCAGTGACTCTAGGAGTTACAAACGTTTTAAGCAATGGCAGTATCTTTTTAGGAATTCCTAGAAGTAGAAGTAGACCCCAAGACAACAATTTCAGTGCAAGCAGTTTATCTGGAGGGTGAAGGAGATTTAGGAAGGGTAGGAGGAGATGAAATCGGGGAAAATGCAGCCAATAAAATCTATGAAATTGAGCCAGCTAGGACAATGAGTGACTCGAGCTTAATCCCTTAATCCCTCTGGGGAAATTGGAGACGGTGTAGGACACATGGCTCTTAGTTATCCCACCTAGGAGGCAAGGAAGCTGGGGTGTGAGCTCGTCAGTCTTTGATTAAAGATTGCTCGCAATGAATGTTACTCTGTAATACTTCCAGCTGGCTCAGGTGGCAAGAGAAAGCCCTCCAGGAAAGAAATATATGTGCTGGCAGGTGGTAACTGGGCCTGGGTGTGTGAAGTGGTAAGAGTGAGGGAATGTAAGTGAGGCACCAACAGCATCTCATGGGAGGCATCAATGAAATATATATATATATATATTTTAAAGATTTTATTTATTTATTTGAGAGAGAGAGAGAATGAGAGACAGAGAGCACGAGAGGGAAGGGGATCAGAGGGAGAAGCAGACCCCCCGCTGAGCAGGGAGACCGATGCGGGACTCGATCCCGGGACTCCAGGATCATGACCTGAGCTGAAGGCAGTCGCTTAACCGACTGAGCCACCCGGGCGCCCTCAATGAAATATTTTATACACAGTCATCATACTAATTTTTTCCTAATAAAAAAAAATCATTAGAATTAAGTATAGTATTATAATTTTAAGAGCCCTTTCACATATATTATCTCATAAGATAATCAAATGGTCCTTTGATGTAAACAGCATTGTGCAGATGGAAAAGCAAGATGTATATTTTATCTCCTCCACAAGGAGATCTCATAAATTTAAGAGTACTTCTTTTCTCATACCAACTTGTATTCTAAGTTCCAGTTTTCCCTTATTTTGGGAATTTGTAGAACATTTTTTGGTGGGACAGGCATGGGAAGTAGGAAAATTTAAGAGGTTGGAGTAATGAAGAACATTTCTGGACCCCAATCTAAAAAACCTTTTTCTCAGAACTATATGACCTAAAACAGCATATTAGAACTTAATTAAAAAATAAACAAAGCCAATATTAGTTATAATCAGAAAAATCATGTATAGATGAAATTTAAGTAAATGAAAATTTGTTCAGTTTATGTCATATTATGCAGTAGAAGGATCATTTCTCAGTAAATGATTTAAACAAAAGTGTTCCTCCTCACCCCTTCTCCAAGTCTCGCAAGATGAGCTTTATTTCAATGAAGCCAACACTGGGAGTAATGGGAGAACCCTAGGACAGTTGGAGGCAGATTTTGTATTTACTAGCTTGTGTTTCAAGGTGGCTAAATGAATGGTAACTCTGTCTGGACAACCCCTTTAATGGGATTCTCTCTTCTGGGCTGAATTGCTGTTTTTAAGAATTTTTCCACTGATGCTTGGATAAAGCAAAGGAGTAACTCTGCTCTTAACAATTATAATGAGAAAATAAACAGCTTATGACAAGAACTTGGTCAAGATATAGCTTCTTGTAGGCCGTGTTTTTGTTTCATTATAAAGGTAAATCTGGTATTATTTTAAGAAACTAAAGGATTTACATTTTTAAATCCTTGATAACAAGGATGAAATCTTATTATTAACATGCTAGTAGTTAAGTTTTAAAAGTTAAACATCAAACCTCTAACAAATCAAAATTTTTTAAAAAAGATTTTATTTATTTATTCATGAGAGAGAGAGAGAAAGAGAAAGAGAGAGAGGCAGAGGGAGAAGCAGTCTCCTTGAAGAGCAGGGAGCCTGACGTGGAACTCGATCCCAGCACCCTGGGATCACGACCCGAGCTGAAGGCAGACGCTCAACCGACTGAGCGACACACACGCCCCTCTAACAAATTAAATTTAAATAATTCTTTTATCAGTAGAGAAGTCCTGTGATTAAAAAAGTCTATTCAGGATTTTAAAATTTAATTTTAGTAAAAATGAGCACTAAGAATTTAACACTGCAGACCAAATCTTTTCCGAAACCATGAGATTTTCATTTCAGCTGTCCCAGTGTTATTTGTTTGTCCTGCCTCCTGCCTTTCCAGTTTATCTCTCAAAGCTAAGAACACAAAGGCAGTATGTTTAGGGACAATAGGACACATTTGTAGCCAAAGCGTCAAGGGAGCAAGGCAGGGTTGGACAAGACAAAAGGTGCATTTGCTCTCATTTGCTATGGTTTATACAGCTGTTGGTGCCTTCCCGGCCTGACCAACATTTTAAGGCATGTCAGATAGGAACTTCTACCAGTCATATAAATGTGGCCAAAGTAAGAAATGGGCCAGCATTTATCACAGAGTTGCACAGACTCAAGTTCTCTGCAAATTTGCTAGTAAATTGGCACATTATCAAGAAAAAAAAAGAAAGAAAGAAAGAAAAGAATAAAAATTCCCAGGCGCCTGGGTGGCTCAGTCGGTTAAGCGTCTACCTTCAGCTCAGGTCATGATCCCAGGGTCCTGGGATCGAGCCCCGCATCGGACTCCCTGCTCAGCGGGGAGTCTGCTTCTCCCTCTCCCTAATACTCCCCACCAACCCCCTCGTGCTTGCACTCTCTCTCTTTCTCTCTCTCAAATAAATAAAATCTTAAAAGAAGAATAAAAATTCTCTAAAAATGATCTAACGGTAATTCATGGTTTGACCTTCATTTCTATACACAGATCCACCCTTAGAACATAAACAACCCCTTACGTTTTTATATTTCTTTAAAGCCCTGAAAGTATTCCCATTTAGTATTATTATTTGATCGTTACAGTAAACCTCTGAGGCCAACAGAATGAATATTTTCAATATTACCCTTTAACTGAAGATGAAACTCTGGCTCCAAGACATTAATTAGTAGGTCTAAGATCCTAAGAGCTACCCACCCTCCAACCCCTCTTGTACTATTGATTTGCTAGTTTTTTCTCTAATAATTTAAAGATACAAAAGGAAAATAATATAAAGTCAGGAGGAAAAGTCCTACCCCTTTGGAACATTTTCTTCCCTTAATATTAATTTAAGTGTCAGGAAGCTTTCAGTGACTAAGGTAAGGATTAAGATATATAAAGAGGGAAAGACAAATTCGCTGCCCTTCAGTTTCTCGACCTAACAGATAAAGGTAGCAGACAGAGTCCTGGAGGGCAGATCTATAATGTGAAAGGCCTGGGGGTCTTCTTTCTTTACAGTGCTCTGTATGACACTCTTTAGAGAACTATCTAGAACTGGTAGAAGTAAAAGAGCAAGTACACAGTTCAGGATCCCTTGTGTCTCATTCCACCTTCTTGGAGTGGGAGTTCAAGGAGAAATTTTCTGGGAAACAATGGGAAGGTCCTGAGAGACTGCTGCACCCACTAGCTATTGTTAGGCTTTCTTACCAAGTGCCCTTTTATATTATTTTAATCAACGTTTTTTGCTTACTTCTCTTCGGTTCTTAAGCACAAAAATACAGGGACCAAATGCAATGGAAAAAAAAGGCTTAATGAGTGCTGAAAGGTCAAGACTAATTCCTAGTCATACTCCCACCATTATGGCCCATTTCTAGCATTTAAAAACATTTCCACACTATTTACTCATATTTAAATTATTAACCCAGTCTTAAAATTTTTTAACGTTTTGATTGTGATGCAGGTATCTCATGAATTGTAAAATACTCTTTAATTGATAGGACATTTGGGCTGTATTTGCATCTACCCTGCCTTTCTCCTGATTGTGGATATTTGTTTGGAAGGATTTATTAGTCTTAGAGCATACTGCATTATTTCCTCCTATTCTGCTTCTTTCTCTTATGGATTAGCCTGTTCCTTTATTTTCAAGGTCACTCTAAATTCTATTCCATATTCCTTGATGTTTGCAATTGCGTACCTTTTTGTCTTCATGTCTTTAAAGAGGAGCACTTTCAAATTCATCATCTTGGTCAATGACTGTTATTAGTGCTAAGCTCAAGGCTGATTGTGCATACTACCACTTCATATGTTCCCTCTTAAGTTTCTCAGACTGTTGCTAAGCCATTTAGAAGCCACTGTTTCAACAGTGGCAACATTAGAAATGGTATGTTGTTCTGTTTCTTGAAAATTCATGACTTTTTAAAAACAAGAATCATAAACGAGAACAGCAATAACATTTGCCAGAGAAGCAAGCTCCTAGCAGCCTGCCCCACAAATCCAGAACTTCTAGATGAACCCAATCTCCTGGGCAGGCAGCGACTAATGCTTACCTAGGGTGGGGTAGCCTCAGTCGTGGCTGTCAGACTGTAGCTCAAAGCATGGTCTTCCAGGGCTTCAAAAGCAGAGCCATGTTGCTCTTAATTTAGACATACTTTAAGTAGTTCAGTTACATCTGGTTTCCTAGATAATCTGAGTAGAAACAGAGAAATATCAAGTTAGAGCAGAGGAAATAAGCTCACAGAAGCAAGTAGTGGCAGTTAACAGTGTGAAAGGCAAACAGAGGAAAATAGAAAGCAAACATTGGAACCTGAAAAGCAAAGCAGCCTGGGGGCCCACTAAATAATTCAGAGCAGATGACCAAATTTATAATCCTTGCAGCCCTTGAACTGAGAATACCAGGAGAGAAAGATGACAGTATTTGGAACATGGCAAAAAACATTCCAAGTTTATTGAAAAACAAAAACCTATACACCCAGGAAGCCCAATGAAGAGACCCACAGACAGGCATATCAGAGTAAAAAGGCTGAAAATCAAATATAAGGAAAATATCTTGGAAAAAGCTGGAGAAAAACAAAGCATCACTTACAAGGAAGCCCAGTAAGATCTATGGCTGACTTCTCAGCAGGAACAATGGAAGCCAGAAGGCAGTGGGAAAACATTCAAAGTAAGTGCTCAAACAAACAAACCAACCAACCCATCAACCAAGACTCTGATATCCAGCAAAGGTATCTGTAGAAAAATGAAAGTGAAATAAGGACTTTCCCAGGTAAAACAGAAACTGAAAGAATTTGTTGCCAGGCCAACTCATCTTAAAAGAGATATTCTAGGAAGGTCTTCAGACAGAAAGTAAGTGATGTCAGACAGTAACACAAAACCACAAGACCAGAGAACAGCATTAAAACTATAAATGCATATTTTTTCTCATTTTTCTTAAATGAGTTAAAAAGCAATTTCATAAAATATGTACATACAGTTGACCCATATACAACATGGAGGTTGGGGTACCACTACCCTACACAAACATCCATGTAGAACTTCTGATTCCCCAAAACTTAACAGCCTGTTATTGACCAGAGTCTTACCAAATAACATAAACAGTTGACTAACATATATGTATTATATACTGTATGTTTACAATAAAGTAAGCTAGAAATGAAAAAAAAATTTTTTTTAAAAAGATTTATTTGACAGAGAGAGACACAGCAAGAGAGGGAACACAAGCAGGGGGAGTGGGAGAGGGAGAAACAGGCTTCCCGCTGAGCAGGGAGCCCGATGTGGGGCTCGATCCCAGGACCCTGGGATCATGCCTCACATCGGGCTCCCTTCTCCCTCTCCCTCTGCTGCTCCCCCTTCTTGTGCTCTCTTGCTCTCTCAAATAAAGTTTTAATTTTAATTGTGTAAAGATTTTATTTATTTGACAGAGAGAGACACAGTGAGAGGGGGAACACAAGCAAGGGGAGTGGGAGAGGGAGCTGCTTCTCTCGGAGCAGGGAGCCCGATGTGGGGCTCGATCCCAGAACCCTGGGATCATGGCCTGAGCCGAAGGCAGACGCTTAACAACTGAGCCACCCAGGCGCCCCATCAAATAAATAAAATTAAAAAAACAAAAAACTGTGAGTGAAATAAATGGTACTGTATTCATTGCAAATATCTGCATATAAATGGACTTCTATAGTTCATACTTGTATTGTTCAAGGGTCAACTGTAACCTATTATTGGGCCTATAACATGTAAGTGTAATATAGTGTAATTGCCAACAACAGCACAAATGAGATGAATGTGAGCAAAGCTGTAACAAGCTGAGGAAACGACCACAGATGGTAAAGTAATAATTGTTAATGCATTAAGTTTGTAACATTAACAGATGTAGTATGTGGGGACTGCCTAGAAAATACTTATTAGACTTGGTACTCAATGAGATAACGTTTTTGATATTATACAATGTTACATTTCCTACCACCTCCCCCCAAAACCACAAAAAATCATCATCCAAATACAAGGAATCTTTTTTTGACTTTTATTTGCTGCTCTGACATCCAGGCTAAAAACTTACTTGGAGTTACTTCTCCGTGGTCTATCCTGGGATCATGATTTCAGAAGCCCAGACTTTTAAAAAAAAGAGCCAATTTCTGATAGTGAAAATAAAAACAAGTTTTTTTTTTCTTTTCTTCTTTTTTAATCACAAAAAATAACAGCAACATGGAGGATGTCTAAGAAAAGGAAAAAAACTCACCTATAATCCTATTACCTCAACATAATCATTCTTTTATTCCATAGGCATTTACATTTTATTTTAGAGGTATAACAATTTATATTTTCGTTTTTCAGCTGGGATTATATTAGATACTTTAGCAGTTTTAATTATCAATTTCGATAGCTTCACATGTATTCAGGGATATATAAGCTTTCTTGGGTCTCTCTCCCACCTGCCCAATCTTTTTCTCATGGTGGACTTAGAAGGCCTGATGAGCTCAAACTTCCAGACTTGAAAGAGCTGGGGGGAAAAAAAAAAGCAAAATCTTTAACTTTGGTGAAGCAATCTAGATGACCTCTGGACTTTAACTTGAATATATCGACACAATTTGAAATTGTTTAAATACAAACGCAAGTTTCATCTGAGTAGGATTTATACTGTAAAATGTAATTAGAAGTCCATGAATCCACCAGACTTTCAATAATTTGGAACAGAGCAGTACATTTATTTATTTTTTTAAAGATTTTATTTATTTGACAGAGAGAGACACAGCGAGAGAGGGAACACAAGCAGGGGGAGTGGGAGAGAGAGAAGCAGGCTTCCCGCTGAGCCGGGAGCCTGATGCGGGGCTCGATCCCAGGACTCTGGGATCATGACCTGAGCCGAAGGCAGACGCTTAACGACTGAGCCACCCAGGCGCCCCGCCCACCGGGTTTCTAATGAAAGAACCAGTTTTTTTTTTTTTTTTTAAAGATTTTATTTATTTATTTGAGAGAGAGAATGAGAGAGAGAGCACATGAGAGGGGGGAGGGTCAGAGGCAGAAGCAGGCTCCCTGCCGAGCAGGGAGCCCGATGCGGGACTTGATCCCGGGACTCCAGGATCATGACCTGAGCCGAAGGCAGTCGCTTAACCAACTGAGCCACCCAAGCGCCCCTGAAAGAACCAGTTTAACAGCTTTTAGCTCACTGACATTTACACTCTATGCTTTACTTCCTGTTTTTTTTTTTTTTAAACTAATGTCTAGTGGGTCATTTCCAGGCTTGAGGTATTTGCTTCCTTCCTTGGTATTACTCATTCCACTACTCAGTCAGATGCATAATCTATTAGAGATGTAGTAGACAAATGTCTTCTCTCTGCATCCTGCATAACTCAAAACACAATTCCAAGTATCCTACGTGTAGTTCCTTTTTTGGTTACTGGACACTTGGCATGTACAGCCTCATTAGAATGTAACATGCTTGGGGCTCCTTCCTGGGTGGCTCAGTCATTAAGCATCTGCCTTTGGCTCAGGTCATGATCTAAGGGTCCTGGGATTGGGCCCCACATCTGGCTCCCCGCTTGGCGGGAAGCCTGCTTCTCCCTCTCCCACTCCCCCTGCTTGTGTTCCCTCTCTTGCTGTGTCTCTCTGTCAAATAAAACCTTTGGGGGAAAAAAAATGTAACGTACTACCACAGTATTTAACTATAATACCTGTTTAAAATTAAGGCAACAAATTAAAAGCCCACCCATCACCATTTAGTAATAACTGCTTTGATACGGTTTTCAATGTAATCGCTTATTCTCAGTGTTATAATTTGTAGTTAATGTGCTGCTTAAGTAACCACTTGACTGTTTATTCATGTGACTACAATCTTCACTAAGTTTTAACACAGCCAAATGGCTGTTACTGAGCCTAGTGAAAATGGATTAGTGTTAAAATACTTTATATAATTAATTTGATAAATGTGAAAGGCACAACCTACCAAGTTAGTATTCAATGAATAATTAACTGATAAGGAGAAATCTAAGAGCCATTTAAAAAAATAAAATCATGATTAATATTGGAGAGCAAATAAGTTTGTTGTATTATAATTCAAAGGGATCATTGATGTACTAGTCCAGATAAATTTGATGAAGAGAAGATATTAAGTACAACTAATGACAATCATATTGTGGATCTTGGCAAAGTTACTTTTCTTTGGGTTTGTTTCCTCATCTGTAAAATGAAGGGATTAAGCTATTTCATATCTAAAGTTTTTAAGATTTAGGAGTTTGTCTGGCTTTCCAGAATACCTGTTCTTGAAAAAAATTTTTGTCATATAGAATGTCTAAATGTTGGGGAGCCTGGGTGGTTCAGTCGTTAAGCCTCTGCCTTTGGCTCAGGTCATGATCCCAGGGTCCTGGGACTGAGCCCAACATTGGGCTCCCTGCTCAGCGGGGAGTGTGCTTCTTCCTCTCCCACTGCCCCTGCTTGTGTTCCCTGTCTGTCATATAAATAAATAAAATCTTAAAAAAAAATGTCTAAATGCACCAAGAACATTCTATTAATAGGACAGTTGATGTCAGTTTACAATTTTAAAAAGTTATTTTCATTCTTCAAGCTTTCTTAAAGTGAGCAATACCTAACATTTATAGAAATCACCAAGAAAAACTACTGCAATACATTCTTATGTAGGATACAGAAGTGGTAAATTTCAGTAAGTTAGAAGTCTGGAAAAGTGTATAGATCATAAACCAATATATTAAAGTTCTTTTTCTGCTTTATGTACTTGAAGATATGGCAGGAGTTATGTACACTGCCAAACATTTCCCCAGGATTAGTGTTACCATCCAAATTCCACCATGTTGGTATGCACAAAAGACAACTATCAAAATAAGTTATCTGAGGCCACTCTAGCCCAGGTTAAAAATTGTTATGAGTCTTTACAGATTAATTGGGTTGAGATTTTCATAACATTAGAAACATAAGATAGTATATCAATCAATCAGTTCCATCTCTTCTTTTCTAATGAGGAAACTGGTCCAGAGAAGTGACTTGGCAAGGCCACAGAGCTAATTGGTGTCAAGTGAGAAGAGAACCCAGATCTGCTTGCCAATTCTTCTACATGATACTGTCTTCTGGATGCCACAGGGCAGGCAATGCTCTGAAAAGGTAGGAGAAATCTGAATAGATGATGAAATCTTAAAGGGGACATTACATGGTCCATCTAGTTCAATTCCACATTTACATCTGGAATTTCTTCTGCAGCACTGTGGCAGATGTCATTCTGCTTCTCCCAGTGATAAGATCTTCTTCGAACATTAGGAGGCAAGCCCTTTCTGTCATGGACAAATAATCAGTTGGTTCTTTCTTACACTGAACTCCAACCCGCCATTTTGGAACTTTCACCTAGTTGTACTGAGTCAAAAAGAATAAATTGTACATGCCTCTCAAGTATCATTCCTTAGGTACATAATTCTCCAGTTGCTCTTTTGGTTTTAGTTTGTGGGACTCTTTCCAACTTGGTAAAACATTCCAGGATTTATTCTAATTTGTGAATATCCTTTTATTGCTTCCTGAAATTAATATTTACAGATGTGGTCTGACTTATCCTTTGTATGAGATTATTGCCCCATGATGAATTTTTCCACACCCTAAAATTATAGCCCATTACAACCGGCTCACATGTTATTTCTAGCAAACTAAAAATATCCAGGTTTTTTTAATCTATAAACTCTTGATAAATGCAGTGTCATATTCCTATCAATGGCTTTCTATTATATCAAGGATAATAATCAGGGTCCATGACACCATGTAGGACTGTGCCCCTAACTAATTTGCCAGGCTCATCTTTATGTCATCTGTTCCCTTTGACTTCTGGCCAGGCTTTTTAGACTTCAAATGCACTGTCCTTCCTCTAGGCTTCCACATACTGTTCCCTTTAGCCAGCAATGATTTCCCTTGGCCATCAGGTTTAGTCATCCTTCAAAGTTCCTATCAAATATCACTTCTTTGTGCAACTCTTCCTCGCCCTTCTCCCCATGTTCCCCTCCATAAAGTACAATTTACCTGTTACAATAAGCTACAAATCTCCCTCAGCCTTACTCAAATAGTAATACTTATGCAATAAGGTATCTGTCTCCTTGGTTACACTGTGAAGTCTATGAGGACATGGTCGATGTTCACCTTTATCTGGCATAGGATATTACATGATTTAGACATTATTTCAATAAATATTTGTTGAATGAATGAATGCTGAATTAGTATGATCAATATTTTAAATTTAACAGGTAATCAAAGAAAACACATAGCTGAACTCTGGGGTGTAGGCTGTATAAAAAAAGGAATTGTACAGGCTCCACAACAATCTTGGTAAGGAAGAAACCTCTTCAAAAAAAGAAGTGATGATAAAATTGAGAAAACTACACAACTATGTTCTACAAAGATGAATGGTAAATGTTTTCAGTCCTTACGGTAAGGGATGGGAAGCATGGAAGAAGGCAAACAAGCACAGCTGGGTGGTATATTTGTTGTTTTACTGTTAATTTGACACATCTGAACCAAAGCATTCACAATACTTGATATACTTTGAAGATAATCATATACTATAGTCTTAGACATAACCACAGAACAAGCAGAACAATTAAAACTACATAAGGCCTTAAAATATATCCACAGTGTGTATTATTTCAATATTCATTCATGTACAAATTAGACTACATACCGTTAATTTTATTTTTATTTTACTTTCATTGTTTTATTCAGGCAGGATTCAATCAAGGAAAGGCAACTTAGTTTTTGTGTGTGAGCTTTGTTTTTTACTACATTGGTTAATATAAAAGTTATGAATTAAATGTTCTCTTATCTCCTGTATCCACAAGTGAATCCATGAAATTCTCAGATAGTAATCTAAAACAACAGATCCTATTAAAAATAGCCAAGGTGAAAAACAACCAAGTAGCCAGCCTGTTTGTGGTCTTGAAGAACATCTAATGGACTCTCATGTTTTCTTATAATGAAGAGTACTGTGATTCTATGAGATTAGTCAAAATTTAAAACAACATTGCATACAAAATCTTTCTTGAAACTCTAAATGCCTTTTTAAATAAGAAAAATGAGAATTTTAAGTAGTTGCCTCACAGTACCAAACCTATAAGTCAGAACTAGTTAAAATTCAGTGCTATCATGACTTCTCATTTACAGGTAACTAGTTGGTAAATTAATAGATGGCATAAAAATTAAGACTTACATCATTTTTTTTTCAAAGGAGAAAATGTATGATAACCAGGGAATACAGAAAATTCAATGTATTTTACAATAAAGTAACTGTTTAAACCTCAATCCCTGTACAACAGGGTTTAGGTCATCTCTAGTGAACTTGCACGTTTTCATACAGTTTATTCTATTATGAGTACTTGAATTGCTTTAGATATACAGCTTTTTACTGAAAGAATATTACATTTGTATACCTGGATAAGATTTAGTACATTGAGATGTTTTAAAAATATCTATAAATTTGTTTGATATGCAAAAGCATTTGGCAATACTTTTACAGCATTTGATTTTACAGAATTAAAATTTCATACAGTACTCATTTTGATGTTTAAAAAAAAATTCACAGAAAAAATATAAATTACACAGCCTGACTGCATGATACTGTTATTTCCAGTTTCTAGTTCTGGTAATAAAAACCTTCATTAAGTCTGTTAACAAATCATTACCTGTACATTTATGAAGGCAACTGACATGATTTGCAAACAAAACCTTCAGGTTTTATGTTATTTACCAAAGAGTGCAGTTCAGCAAGAAAAGAAAACCCAGTCTGCAAATTTACAGAATATTTTACAAATTTACCAGTTCCTGTGACACAAACTGTTTCAACCTTTCAAGGTACTGTCCATAAAGTTCCACATCATTGTGACCTGCCCCTTCAACCCACAGAGGCTCCACAGGTCTTTGGCAGCGCTCAAACAGTGCGAGGCCATGTGAAAAGTCAATGACTTCATCTTCAGTCCCATGAATTATTAATACTGGGGAGGTTATCTTAGAGATTTTGTCAATGCTGTAAGAAAAGAGAAGGGTGTAGAAAGTCAATGAATTAGCTACGAAAAGGAACGTAAAAACAAATTTTCTTGCGATATCCCGAAGATCATTCAAATATCAGAATGGTCTGAATTAACCCAGAAGAAACGGATACCTCTTGGATTTCAAATAAGATTTAAAAGTCACTTTACATACTCCTTATTTTAAGATTACCTGAGGAAGCTAACTTCATGCACTTCTGTTTTGAGGGAATCATTCGTTACTGTCAACCTACTGCACCTTTCTACAATGTTTAGCACAGAGAAACGTAGGTTGGAAGGAGAGGAGGAAACTAAGGAGTATTCAAGTATGTGCTAACTTTATACCTCTCTGCACTCATTTTTTCTCTCCCTTAATCTACTAAAATGACAGCAAAATGTTTTTTGTTTTTATTTTGGGTTATCAACTCACAAAAATAGGAAGAATGCAATAAAACATAAAATTTTGGAGCTGGAAAGCAGATAAATGTGTGGGATAAGAGATTAAAAGTGTAGGGAAAAGCCAATTTTAAGGGGATAGAAGGTAAAGTGAAGAAACAATCCAATTTATACCATGGGATACCCCAGGAGGCTAGGAATTGACATGGGGATGAAGGCAGGTGATAGAGGAGTCTATAGAATTTGTTCAAAGTCTGTTTAAGAATTAAGTCCCTCTGCTTTAGGTTCTTTCCCCCTCTTTTTTGTAGATTGGTAGCTGCACTCTACCCCAAACTGAAGGTTTTATGGACCAGGGAATTGCGAGGCACAGTTTAAGGCAAAGAGGTAAACACACATACGTGTAAACACACATACTGCTGCTATGAACCCATTTTCTGTACTGAGTTCCCAGAATGCTGGCAGCCAGGCCTTCACTCCTCCAGGGAGGACTTTTAGAAAGACTCCTTGGTGGAGACTATATACACCTTAAGAGGAAAGATACAGAAATAATGACACAGGATAGGATCCCCAAGTAACTGGCCAGATCACTGTATAGTGAAGCTCACACGCAACAAGACTTAACCACCTGCTTCAGATCAGCAATTTAGTTTCTCACTTTTACATATGAAGAGACAACCAAGAATTATCAGACATCAGAGAACACTTTAAGTATCAGACAGATCAAAACAATTTAAAAAAGGCAACTTGAAGGAGACATAAGCTACACAAAGAGACCTTATAAACGAATTTTAACACTTAAAAAAAAAATAAATCTTTCCAGAGAGAAAGGAGGCATTATAAAATGAGGATACAATCGTGAAAAAGGAAATCAATGGAATAATTCAAGGCTACACTTGGTAAGGAAAAACGCTTGGGTATATTATTTGCTATCAAATGTTCAACAGTCTATGGACTCCCGAGAAATAAACGGAGGGTTTTAGAGGGGAGGGGGTGGGGGGATGGGATAGCCCGGTGATGAGTATTAAGGAGGGCATGTATTACATGGGGCACTGGGTGTTATACGCAAACAATGAATCATGGAACACTACATCAAAAACTAATGATGTACTGTATGGTGACTAACATAATAAAAAAAGATGTTCGGTAGTAAAGGAATTATAACAAATAAAAAGAGATTTATGTTCTTTTTCAAACAATTTGAGGTTAAGTGCTGCTCTCTTTGTTGGCATAGCAGAAATGAAAGAGGGAGCTGGACAGAGATACAGGGTGGCAAAAGCATTACCCCATTTCCCCAAATACTCCATCATTCTTAGTTTTCCATTAGAAGCAGTATAATGCACATACCTTCCAATATACCATTATCTATAACATAAAACAAACCCCAAATTAATGTAAAAACAAAAAACCTCCCACAGCCTGCTCATATACTCCCACCATTAGCTTCCCTACAAAAGTGACGCCTTACTGGCTAATGATGAAAAAATTTGCTTTTGAAATGACCCTTGTTGTTTTTATAAAAAAGCAAGTGATGACTCTGGCCTTTGGCCCACCCATCATTCACAAAAAATTCTTTGTATGGCTGCCAACTGGGGAAAAGAAATAAGACTGAAATTTGCCAGCTTCTCACTGCTTGCCTTCTCCTTTTGAGAAAAATGGGCCATCAGTTTTTTCCAATTATGAAGAGGAGCTAGAGGAACTTTCATCTTGTCTTGAGAAGTAGTCCTCCTTTCAAATTTGAATAAAACTGTTTGCAGATTTTGTGGTGGCAATACATTCAAGTTAATTTAAGACAGAATTTTTTTGCAATTCACTTCTTTTGTAAATCAGCTATCATCAGATGCCATTCACTAATATTCATGCACATGTCTCATTTTCCCTTTACTCTTCCTCTCCTCCAATATTCTATCTCACTGAATGGTACCATTATTCATTAGCAGCTCAAGTCAGAACCCTAGGAATTACATTCAAGTTCTTTTGTTTAGCATCTTCTATTCACTTTGACACTCAGTTCTATCAATTTCATTTCTCAAATTCATTCTCTTATCTCTAATACTACTAGTCAGTGCTACTCTCTAGGGTATAAGGCCCTCAGCTCTTTTCATCAGGATTATTACTGTTCAAATATTTCAGCCTCCTGACTAGGGTCCTGCCACTACCCTTTTCAAAAATTAATTTTTCACAATTTCTATAATACATATACAATAGAAGTTCATGGCTAAATGAGTTGTATTATGAATACCTTAAGTGATGAAAAAAAATGCCCTTAAAAATTTCTTTGAATTAAACGATTTTGAATATTGATACTTACTTTGGGAATGCATCAAAACAGTAGGTCTTCTTGGTATCAGGAAAAGCAACACGCATTCCTGAAGTCAAAGGAGAATGAAGAATAACAGCAGCACTCTCATACCGAGCAGCAAGATCCACAGATGGTACTGTCCCTATACTTTGGCCATATATAATCACATTTTCAGGGCGAATGCCATATCTACAAAGTTCAGAAATTAAAAAAAAAAAGTGGAGAATTGGACTGATATGAAATATTCAATCATTTTCTTTCTTTCTTTTTTTTTAAAAAGATTTTATTCATTCATTTGAGAGAGGGAGAGTGAGAGAGCACGAGAGGGGTGAGGGGCAGAGGGAGAAGCAGGCTCCCCACCGAGCAGGACCCTGGGATCAGGAGCTGAGCCAAAGGCAGATGCTTAACTGACTGAGCCACCCAGGCGCCCTACAGTCAGTCATTTTCTAAGGACTTAATCTTATAATAGAATGACTTAGAATGAGACAATGTCAACTTTATACTTAAAATATATTTCATAGCCATCATTATCATATTTAATGCTACAATAAAATCTATATTCTTAGCTTATTTAATCTGTTTCATCTTTTGGAAAAAGAAATGCTGAGGTCTTTTAAAACTTCAAACTTAAATGAATTCATTAAATCATTTATGCAATTCAATGTAGCATACTGTTGGCTAAATCCTGAACATATTACATCAGTTTTTTCCAATTATTTTTAATAGATTGATGTTTAATAGACATTAACTGTCTTATTTTCCATTCAAAGTAACAAAAGTTCGTTGTCTAGACATCAAAAGTGGCTCATTTTATTTTTTGAAGTTGGTCATAGTGATGAAAAGTGCTACATATGGTTACTGTATGGAATGAATAAAACAATATATATATTTTAGCTGAAAGCAAATTACTATTTTTCTTGAAAGTTGCCTTTACTATGGACTAATGATTGGAAAGATAAACATACTGAAGAGACTTTCAAATGCCTTATGATTCAGTTAATTATGAACAAACTTCATGCTAAAATCTCGAGTACTGCCTTTACCTAACCCTTAAAAATGTTGCAGATTTAAATATGTCAACTCATTGCCTCAAATATATCAAATATAATCTATGTTCCAAACATTGTTACTTGTCTATGGTATAACTGTCCCAACTGTAAACTACTGCAAGTAGAAATGAAGTGCTATAGGAGCTAACGAATGTGGGGTTAAGGGTTAGTTAGAGTAAGATCAAATACGCTTTTCCACTTTAGAAGCCTGAGAGCAGTCACTTCTGGATGCTAACAGCCATTCGCACAACAGCATCCGGTCTTTTGAAAAGGTAATGGAGCTTTCCAAGTATCTAAACATGAAAAAATTGCAAGACAAACCCCATGTGCTCCCTCTGGCCCTTTCCAGGGGCCCAGGGCTCTTTGAACTGTCTGGGTAATGACATACTTCCCCATAATTTCTTCCAATCATTCCTACATAAGCATTTAGATATGCCCCAGAGGTTGGGTTCCATCTACTCCAGACTAACGCTAAATATAAGTAAACTGAGAAAAGTCTTTTTCTTTAAGACCTGACTAATTCTTCATAGGAGTGAAGAAGTTACAAAAATGAACATCTGCAGCATCAGCATTAACTCTTGAGGCTGTATGGTTGCTGTTAGCTGAATAGCAGCACTGTTGGTGGCGACTATGGGTTTTAGGCTAATGTTAGCAATGGCAAGGCTCCAGAGTAGAAGCAGATGCCAATTTAGCATCAGAGAACTCAAAGCAGTAACAGAATTTCAGAACAGTACAACTTAGGACTTTAAAGACCACCTAATCTAGTTCAGCTGCTTATGAAGCAGATGTTCAAAGTCAGAGTAAGTCAGTGGCAGACCTATAATTAGAACCCAGGTACCCTGACTCCCAGTCCAGTGACTTTTTCATTATAGCACACAGATAATGAGCTCAAAGACTGTTGTACTATTTTGAAATTCATCTATTCTGCCCTTGTTCCTCATTCATCAAGTATGTGTGGCCATTAACTATGTTTAAAAAGATGAATTAAGTCAAGACTAGAAATTATTTTTTAAAGTTTCCTTCAAATTGACATCAGACAAGAGGAAAAATAGGAAAAAGTTAACCGGGCGCCTGGGTGACTCAGTCATTAAGTGACTGCCTTCGGCTCGGGTCATGATCTCAGGGTCCTGGGATGGAGCCCCACATCTGAGCTCCGTGCTCCGCAGGAAGCCTGCTTCTCCCTCTCCCACTCCCCCTGCTTGTGTTCCCTCCCTCTCTCGCTGTGTCTGTCTTTGTCAAATAAATAAAAATTAAAAAAAAAAAAAAAAAAAAGGAAAAGTTAACCACCTACAAGAGTGGATTTTTTTTTTTTAACATAAACTTCGAACACTGAATTGGATACTAATATGTTCTGGCTGAATAGTTATCTTTTCATGTTATGAGAAGCATTAATAATGAAGGCTATCTGCTATTTATTACTTAGCATCCTTAAAAACTGTCCCAATCCACTGAAGTTATACTTTAAAAGAGTTGAGTTGTATCTCAATAAATGTCATTAAAAATATTTATTATCATATTTTCCTGACAGGTACTATACTATATTCAATTGGCTGAGTCTGGAAAGTGGGAACTCATTTATTTTTGTTTGTAGGACTGAGGGGACTGATACTATTATACCTGAAGCAGATTTTGACTCTGGTCATTTAAGGCAGTTTTTAAGTTTACAAATTTTTACCATTCCCTGCCCCCCCACAACTCGTTACCTACTTCTTATAATACCATTTTTTTTAACTCATCAGGTATGTTTTCATATCATTTCAAGTGATTTAAGAATCCCCTTTATATGAAACTTTGCAATGAGAATATAGTTTTATTATATATCTTATAGAAGTAAATACTTTTAAAAGTATTTTCTAAAAAAGGTTATGCCTATTAACAAAATTGTGGAGGTTCTAACTGAAACCATCAATATTTATTTATTTAAAAGATTTTATTTATTTATTTGTCAGAGAGAGAGAGAGTACAAGCAGGGGGAGTGGCAGGCACAGGGAGAAGCAGGCTCCCTGTTAAGCAAGGAGCCTGATGCAGGACTCGATCCCAGGACCCTGAGATCATGACCTGAGCCGAAGGCTCATCTGAGTCACCCAGGCGCCCCTGAAACCATTAATATTTAAACATTAAATTAGAAATGATAAAATTTTTAAGTCCTTTAAGCTTTAGTCTAAAATACTTTGGAAATCAGGCAGCTTATCAGTGGACAATATGAGGAATAACTTGAACTAAACTATCTTTATTGTACATGAACCATCTGATGAAAAAAACCCCTGAAATCTACAAAACTGAAATATTTTACAATACTGGTGAGTAGGAAAGATTAAAGCAATTTCTAGTTCTCAAAAATATATTGTTATAACCAAAGAATAACTGACATGGTAAGAGAATTTGCTTAAATGATTTATCATAAAATTACCTTTTTTTGTATGTGAGATCATCTCTCCAAATTTTATTAGTCCAGAATGCAAAGTAAAAAATCTCACTTTTATAGAATGCTTTAAAAATAGTTCCAATAAAATATCTGTAAGTCATACTTCTAAGAGATTACATAAAATAATGCAAACCCTGGCTTATGATTTTAACAAAAACAATCCAGTCTCTTACACTCTTAATGACAGAATAAGTAAATCATTAGCTAAGTCATGGTTATCTCTCATTCCCTTGTTTATTCAAAGTTGCAACATCACACTCCACACGTTTATAAAACCAAATATTTGTCATCGGCTTAAATTTTAAAGAAAATCACACACATGCACTAACAGACACAAATGAGATCTGTCTTAAAAACTATGCTATTTTGGGGTGCTTGGGTGGCTCAGTCAGTTAAGCATCTGCCTTTGGCTCAGGTCACTATCCCAGGGTCCTGAGATCGAGCCCCACATCCGGCTCCCTGTTCACAGGAGGCCTGCTTCTCGCTCTCTCCCTGCTTGTGCTCTCACTCTCTCTCTCAAATAAATAAATCTTTTTTTTTTTAAAGATTTTATTTATTTATTTTGTGAAAGAGACACACAGCGAGAGAGGGCACACAAGCAGGGGGAGTGGGACGGGGAGAAGCAGGCTCCCCGCCGAGCAGGGAGCCCAGATGCAGGGCTCGATCCCAGGACCCTGGGATCATGACCTGAGCTGAAGGCAGATGCTTATAAAATCTTAAAAAAAAAAAAAAAAAAAAAATCGCTTGGAAAAAAAAAAAAAACTACGCTACTTTTAAAAATTTAAAATTACAATCTAAGAGCTTAAGTCTTAATAAGTATATATTGGTAAATATAATGTCTATTAAGTACTTCAAAACATGTGTTATAAAAACTACTTCCTTTTTTAATATAAGACAATTTTAGTCAACCATCATAAAAGATGTGCAAAATAATTCCCAATTATGATTTACCTTGTCCTAAGAGCAAGCCAAGCAGCTTCGATATCTGCATAGAGGTTCTTCTCTGTTGGTTTCCCGGAACTTGCGCCATATCCAGAATAATCATATGAGAATATATTACAATTAATCCGTGATCCCAGTCCTATGTAAAAGCTGCTCATCTGACCAAGATCAACAGCATTTCCATGTGAGAAGAGTAAAGTATATTTGGCATTGGGTGAACAACGCACAAACATGCAGGCAATTCTGTTGCCTTTACTGGTTCTAGTCATGAAACACTCAATAGCATCTTTTTCTCTAGAAGAATATTGCCAGTCTGCTCGTTCTGACAGATGTAAAGTCCAGCGGCTTCCACTTTCATCACACATCAAGGTATAAGTAGGATCAGGTGGCAAAAATGCTAATTTTGAAGCAATTTTCCCAGGGCAAGGCGGACAGCAGAAGAGGCAACATAGCTCACTAAATGAAAGATTATTCATCTTCTGAAAAAGAAAAGGAGATAGCAAATGTTTTAATTATTGAATATGGATTCTGTATTTTCATACAATAGAAGGTCAAAAACAAAGGCACTGGTAAATTCTACTGCTGCTCAGTGTCGACTGATATTATTTCAAGTATCCTTTGCCTAAACAGATTTTTGACATCATTCTAGATATAATTTAAATCCTCTGGTGAGGCAAATATTCCTGACCAGGAAATACTCAACTATTACAGGACGTTTCAAATAGTAGTGATTATGTAATATTTAACCAAAATATGAAAACTAACAGGAAGAGTAAAGGTAGTATCTGTTATTGCTCCATAGATAACAGCATAAGAGGTATGAAATATCTTTAGAATAGTGTGTAATTTCTGGGTTAAGTCAGTGAAAATTCTCAGAATCTCATGGAAAGGTAGGTATTTAACACGATACAGTAAATATATAATGATACCATATACATTGTTCATTTTCATGAATGAAGTGCTTGTTATTTGTCAGGCATTGTGCTAGGTATTCTATGTGTATTACCACATTTAATCCTCAAAACAACCCTGGTTGATCTGAGACCAGAAACTTGCACAGTGTGGGGCAGCAGTGGAGCCAGGATTTGACAACAGGCTCAACCACTGTCCTACATCCCTGGGCTACACTGCCTCAAAGGCTCAGAAAACTATTTGTCTCGGAAGCCTATCATTTTAGCCAGTGGCTCAAATAACCTATAAAACATTAAAATATATGTCTATATATAATTATTGCCCAAATTAAAAAGGCTACAATATGAAAGATACAAAAAAAAGTATAAAAATCTGCTAAAATTTCCTATATGGTTACAAGGGAAGGAGTGCGTATAAGGTTTGAAGTCAGAGATAGCTGGGGTGGAATCCCAACTCTACCACTTACTAGCTGTTTCCCTTGGGCAAATTGTTTACCTTTTCGACCCTCATTGTCCTCCTAAGCAGATGAAGTCAATGTCTGGTTGTGAAGAACAAACACAATGATGTAGTTAGGACCTATACTACAGCAATGGCCATACAGATGGCACACTTAAGGATGGTCTACTCTCTCCTGTCTTTTTCATTAATATTTTTGAAGTACTTAGTTGATATTAAGTCAGGAACAAAAAGAGAGTAATACTTGTTTGCCCTACTAGCATTTCTTTTTATCTTGTCCTTTCTCAAATTCCTATCCCTTTTTAGCAGTAGGTGACGACTGCTTAGTTCCAGGAAGAAGGCATTCAAAACAAACACCTGCTAGAGATCTGGTGGCACCTGATTTTCTACAAAAAAAATCTAAACAGGAGGATGGAAAAAAATATACATCATACCATTATACCAAATGTAATTATATATGAGAAGAAATCACCTCAGGAGACTAAAGAAGTGAGATTATGTGGAAAGAAATGTCCTTTTCACTCACTACAGAATCAAAATCTTGTTCATATGCTCAATACAAATGTATTGATTTCCCAAAATCTAGTCCATGTGCTCAACAGACATGTACTAATTTCCCAGTGTAAACTAATTAGGTAGAAAGAAGGAAAAACACACACAGCTAGAGAAACAAACATAGGAGTGATATAAAAGGATTTAAAAGAGTAAGAGAAGGGAAGAAAGTGTCTTTTGGATATTAGGAAACGCCTTTGCTTGCTATTCTACCTTTATTCCTTTTCAACCTTCAAAAAAATATAGCATGAATAAGTTAATGTCATAGTCTAGTTGGAAAAAGAGACTGATAAAACAGAAGTGACAATGAGGTGTCATTTTTAGTGGTAACTCTAACTGGCTCTGTGAAATACTGTACTGAGAAGGATTCTAAGGGCATACACAAGGCTTGGCAGGCAAAGAACATGTCATAAATTAGTGATGTCTACTACAGGATTTGGCTACAGATTTATTATCCTGGTCATGAGGATATAGGACCTGGCGAAGAGGATGGCAGGAAAGAAAGTTCTAAGGGTTAGTTTAAGGGAAGGAGATGACCTAGAAAAAAAAGATGAGTTATAAGGCACAGTATTATCAATGCTATCTGTTTAATAATCTGTCTACAGCTATTTCTTGCTTCCAATTACCTTAAAACCAGCAACTGCTGACCCTTGAGAGTCTATTAAAAGCTTGGTTGATAATAAGTAAGCTGTACGTAGCTTTATGTTCCTATAATTTACCTCTTGAACATGAAGGCTTTTTTTTAGAGATTTTATTTATTTATTTGACAGAGAGAGAGAGCACAAGTAGGCAGAGAGGCAGGCAGAGGGAGAGGGAGAAGCAGGCTCTCCGCTGAACAGGGAGCCCAATGCGGGGCTCGATCCCAGGACCCTGGGATCATGACCTGAGCTGAAGGCAGCTGTTTAACCGACTGAGCCACCCAGGCGCCCCGAACATGAAGACTTTTATATATGATAATAAAGTAATTTAAAAATAAATCTGGCTGACTGAATATATGTAAAACTGCACAGCTGCTTCTGGGGATGAACACCAAAAGAGAGAAGCAGGAGAAAAGGTACAGTGCCAGGATCTAGTCTAATGAAAGGACAACCTGACCTTTTTTTTTTTTTAACATTTTATTTGAGAGAGAGAGAGGGCACGTGTACACATGAGACGAGGGGCAGACGCTTAAGGACTGAGCCACCCACGCACCCAACAACCTGACCTTCTTAATGTCAGTGGAAGAGATTATTCCCACCTCCACAGCCCTAAACCAGATAACTGGTGTCCATTTAATAATAAAAACTTGCAAATTATCACTTTTCTAATAAGAGGCATATGGTACAGGACAGCAACCTAGACTTGCTTAAACAAAAAGTATACATAAATAAACCTAAGTTTTAGTAACATGAGAGCTAAACAAGTTATTGAGGAAAAAAATTTATTCTTGAAATTTATAAAAACATTGAAATATCTTGTTAAATTTGGGTAATTTTAAGTCCCATTTGTTTTATATAAAATTCATCTGAATAAAAATATATCATTTATCAGTTATTTCTTGGCTAACAAAATCTTGAAGAGACAAGGCAGTGAATAATTGTAGGGGGAAAATGATAAACATCTGAAAGTACACAACAGCAAAAGACAGATAAATTATTTAATTTAGAGCAGAATTTTTGGACCAGACAAAACAAGGATTTAAAAGAGGCGCCAGGCTGGCTTAGTCAGTGTAGCATGTGACTCTTGATCTCAGGTTTACATGTAAATTCAAGCCTCACATTGGGTGTAGAGATGATACTTAAAAACAAAATCTTTTTACTGTTTTTTTTTTTTTTTTTTTTTTTTAGATTTTATTTGTCAGAGAGAGAGAGCACAACAAGCAGGGGGAGCGGCAGAGAGAGACGGAGAAGCAGGCTCCCTGCTCAGCAAGGAGCTGGATGTGGGACTTGATCCCAGGACCCTGGGATCATGACCTGAGCCAGAGGCAGATGCTTAACAGACTGAGCCACCCAGGTACTCCTTAAAAACAAAATCTTAGTGAATTATAATAAACCAGTTTTAAAAAAGAGAATACTTAAAGATGTAATGGAAAAATGTCATACAGAAAAATCCAAGTGGAATCCCTGATACAGAGAAATCAGTATCTAAAACAAAGAACCTGATGGATTGGGTACAAGAATCAATAACTGAAGAATGTATTACTGAGCTGAAAGATCCAAGAATTCCAAAACAGGGAATTTTTCAGGATGGAAGGGATGACAACAGAGAAAACATAAAAGAAAATTTAAGGAAAATAGAAGTAGAAATACCAGTATCAATAATCTAAGAATTTCTCAGAATTAAAGAAAAAATTCAGCCTGAAATTGCTCAGAGTGCCAAACAGGTATTTAAGAAAATTCTCACAGGCTAGACAAATTATAGTAAATATTAAGATTGCCAGAAACAAAAATGTGAAAGTTTCTTTTTTTTTTTAAAGATTTTATTTATTTGACAGAGAGAGACACAGCGAGAGAGGGAACACAAGCAGGGGGAGTGGCAGAGGGAGAAGCAGGCTTCCCGCGGAGCAGGGGAGCCCGATGCGGGGCTCTATCCCAGGACCCTGGGATCATGACCTGAGCCGAAGGCAGACGCTTAACGACTGAGCCACCCAGGCATCCCTAAAACCGAGACCCTCTTTGAGGAACTCCAGCAAGGACAAAAATAAATCCAAGAGAATTCTATGAATATCTCAAATATGATAAAGAATAGTTAATGTAATGTTTTGTTTTAAAGCAAGCAATGGAGAAAAAAAAAGCAAAGTATATCCCCAAACAATCCAAAATCAAGACTTTGGGGAATACGAATATAAACAGAATTGGAGGAAGAGTTAGGGATTTAAGTGAAAAATGCGCTGTGTGCAGGCACTGGTTACTTGCCTTGTTCAGAATGGTATTAATATTGATAAACTTAAGACATGGAAGAAAAATATGACTATTAATGAGTCAGATATAACCACCATAAAATTATAGATTCTAGGATACACCTTAAGTAGTTATAGTTATTCATTATAAATGTCCAGCTTTGACTATTTGTCCGTGTGTTAAACTCAAGGAGTACAAACACAAAGAATTAATTAAGGGCAGATATCAACAAAATAGAGAACAAAAACCAGTATCAACAGATCCCAAAACTGACTCTTAGGTAACTCATTTAATCCTTTCAACAACCTTCTGAAATAGGGACTATCAATTCACCCATTTTCCATTTGAGGAAACAGAGGCAGAGAGTAGTTATGTAACCTAACAACAGTCACACAGCTGGGTAAGTGACAGAACTGTTATGTGTGGCAGAATGACTCTGGAGCCTGAACTCATAACCACTGTTTTGTGGAAAGAGTACCCACAGAAGACTGACGAACAGAGATAAGCAAAAAACCAAAATACTAAATGAAAAAGCAGACAGACACACATAGTTTTAAAAATTAAAATAAAAAACCCCAAAAAACCAAGTATGTTTGAGGATATGAATTAAATTCTTGAGTAACATAAAAGAACAAAAAACCCAACCCAATTAAAAAAATGGACAAAAGATCTGACATTTCTCCAAAGAAGAGCTACAAATGGCTAAAAAGTATGTGAAAAGATGTTCAACATCATTAATTATTAAGGAAATGCAAATGAAAACCACAACAATACCACTTCATACCTGCTAGGATGGCTATAATTAAAAAGATAGGTAAGACCAAAATTGACAAGGATTTGGAGAAACTGGAACCTTTATACACTGTTGGTGGGAAGTAAAATGGAGCAATTAATTTGGAAAACAGTTGGCAGTTCCTTAAAAAGTTTAAACAGAGTGTTAACATTTGACCAAGCAATTCCACTCCTATGTACATATACAAGAAAAACGAAAACCTATGTCCACACAAAACATGTACATGAATATTCACAGTGGCATAATTCATAATAGCCAGAAGGTAGACACCATTCAAATGTCCATTAAGTGATGAATGGGTAAACAAAATGTGGTATATCCACATAATGGAACATTATTCAGTCATAAAAAAAACCCCGAAGTACTGATGCATGGTATAAAGTAGATGAATCTTGAAAAACTTATACCATGTGAACGGCAGTCACTAAAAATCACTTATTGTATGATTCCATTTATATGAAAAGTCTAGAAAAGGAAAATCAGTAAAGTCTAGGACCCTGGGATCATGACCTGAGCCAAAGGCAGATGCCTAAACACTGAGACACCCAGGTGCCCCTGATTACATCTTAATAAAGCTGTTTACTGTGGTGCCTAGCTGGTTCAGTTGGTAGAACATGGAACTCCTGATATCAGGGTTGTAAATTCAAGCCCCACACTGGGGACACAGATTACTTAAAAATAAAATCCTTTAAAAAAAAAAAAAAAGCTTCTTACCTTCCTCACCCCCCCCCACCCACCGCAAACAAGTCTATGGAAAGCTAAGGTAATTTTGCAAAGAAAGACCTAAAGTATGTATGTATTTGCAGAGTAGCTGGGAGTTTTCTCTCCCAGATATTAAGAGAGACTACACAAAGCCAAAGTAATAAAGACAGACTAGTGCTGACAAAGAAACAAACAGACCTAGTTGTGACAGAATACAGTGCTTATAAACAGACCTATGTATAAATGATAATCTATGACAAAGCTGGTTTCTCAAAGCAGTAAAAAAGGATGAATTCTTTAGCACAATGTGCTGGAAAAATTCACATATTTACACGGGCAAAAGTAGTTAGAGCCCTACATTTCAGTATGTATGCAGAACACAAACTCCAGATGAATTAACAGATCTAAAAGGCAAAACTAATATAACTTAAAAAATCTGAAAGAGAAAATATTGGTAGATTTAGCTTCACTCAAAGATTTCTATTGAGTGAGAAATGCTTTGGGAATAATGATTTTCATCCAAAATTATCAGAGTTGATATCTTAAATATGAGGAACTTCTACAAAAACAAGAAAAAAAAGGTAACTCAGAAGAACATATGGGCACAAGATATTAATAGGCAATTTACAGGATAAAAGGGCTATCAAGTATATTAAGAAAGGCTACTCTCACCAACTATCAGAAAAATGCAAGAAATACCACTTTAAAGCTATAAGAAAAATAAAAATTAGAAAACTAGTAATATGAAGTACTGGTAAGAACAGGGGAAAATACGAACCGTTCTGTGAACTGCTTGATAAGCTATTCTGTTTACTTATGACCCAGAATTCCACTTGCATAAGTACTCGAAAGAAATACTTGCAGAGATCCTTAAGGAAATGTTTACAAGGGTGGCTTGATCACTGCAGCATTATTTGTACCAGGGTATAGGAAGCAACATAGATTCCATCACCAGGAAATGAGTAAGTAAATGTTTTGGACGCAGATAATGGAATATTATGCAGAGTATGATGGCTAGAGCTTAAAAATACAGTACTGGGTGAGAAAAAGAAAGAAACTGAGATCTATACTACCATTAATGTAAATTAAAACCACACATAAATGTTATATATTTAAAGACATGTATCTGAATGGATGTTTGCAGAGGGGGGAATAGGAAAAGAGGTTGAAGTTAAGAAAAAAAAAAGTATATAAAACAAGAGTAGGGCTTATGTTCATAGATTGATCAGGACAATGTGTCACAAACTAGACTATGAGTGACACAGGGCAAAAATCACATTTGGTTGTGTGCCTGGTGGTTCAGGTAAGTGTCCGACTCTTCATTGTTGGCTCAGGTCATGATCTCAGGGTTGTGCGAAACCAAGAGAAACCAAGAGTTGGACACTGGGTCTTTGCTCAGCAGGGAGTCACTTGAGATCCTCTCTGTCCCTTTCCCTCTGCCCGCCCCCGCTCGTCCTCTCTCCCTCCCTCTCTCTAAAATAAATAAACTTTTAAAAAAAGATTTTAATTTATTTGACACACAGAGAGAGAAAGCACAAGCAGGTGGAGCAGCAGAGGGAGAGGGAGAAGTAGGTTCCCCGCTGAGCAGTGAGCCCAATGCAGAGCCTGATCCCAGGACCCCAGGATCACGACCCGAGCCGAAGGCAAATGCCCAACCAACTGAGCCACCCAGGTGCCCCTAAAATAAACAAATCTTTAAAATAAAATAAAAAAAAAATCAGGTCTGGTTGCTTACCACTGGGTAAGCCAAGCAGAAAACCTGACACATTATAGGGTTTCCAATATTTTCTGGGTGAATGAGTTAGTAAATTAGTGGTTTTTTTTTTATTTTAAGATTTTATTATTCATGAGAGAGAGAGAGAGAGGCAGAGGGAGAAGCAGTCTCCCAAGTAGCAGGGAGCCCCATGCAGGACTCGATCCCAGGACGCTGGGATCATGACCTGAGCCGAAGGCAGACGCTTAACCACCTGAGCCACCCAGGCGCCCGAGTTAGTAAATTAGTAAGATTAAGTCAATTCTCTGCACCTGAAAGACTCCCACAAAAAAAGAAAAAAGGTTTACTAAATCCTATTTTTAAAAAGAAAATGTTTTGTGATAATTATTTAGGTTTTTTATATGGGAGCAAAGTAGAAGCAGTATAATAAAAACCTATGAACTTAATTTGGGGCTGGGGGTACAGGTGGGAAAAACATAGCTAGTTACCCAAATCATTCAGTGTGTTATGAAGCATTGAAGAGGACAGTCTTCTAGGGAGGAGGAAATCTTGCCTCTCTCAAAATCAAGTCACAAAATAAAAAGTCAGCTGAATGTTAAACAGATGGTCCATTGTGAAAATTAAGGTTTTCCTTTTGGCAGGAGACTTTTAAAGTTACTTCACTTATAGCAGGAGGAATTTCCTAAAATTGTAATGAATTAATAATTTAAGAACCTGCTTCTCCTGATAACTTTTTCCTGTTCAATGACAAAGAAAAAAAGATGAACATCTGAGTCCCCTCTCAGCAAAACAGGAAGACTAAGGTTAAAAAAATGTCTCCAAACAGAATGACCTACTCTATCTCCTTCCTCTTTTGACAGAAGAAATTATTGAAATGACTCCTGTCAATTCCTGATGTAATAACAGTTTAGTGCAAAAAATTTCCCTTTGATCTCCTTTGTAATAGTTTCTTGGTAATGCAAATCGATGCACATTACCACCACCTAAAAGGGACAACTGATTCTTTTAGGGTTCAAGATGTTACTAGTACTTAAGTCTTTTTAGAGAAAACATTTTTAAAATGCTTAAATCTCTTCATTTTGAGTGATATTTTGACAACTATACATTTAATAGGATCTATACTGATTTAAAGTCTTACTCAATGTAGAGCGTAGGTATGTAATAAACCACTTAAATTTTGATATATACTAGGCTTCAGGTTAAGAACTACATTCTAAAGTTGAAAATGAATTACCTTGAATTTGGCTACATTCATGGATAAATCTGGGAAAGTACTATTACATATTATTTTATGGAAGTCAGGATTTATCATGTCGTTTGGAAAACCTCCAACTGCTTTCAATTAGTTAAAGGCACATCTATTTAGCAATCAGATTTCTGGAAGTCTCAATGATTCAGAGTAACAGCAACATCTCCTAGAGATCACCCCTTATTCATTCACCTTTCAAGGAGTTTGGCAGCATACTCCTTTTTCAGTTAAGACAGCATCCAAAGTACTCACAATAATCAAAATAAGTATAATTTAGAAACTAGGTGTTTAGTATATTTTCTAAACACATTTTCTACCTTACTCAGCAGCAAAGGTACTTCACTGTCTGTGATCACAGGACTCGATGGGGTGACACTGCTAGGAAAACTCAACTCTGAAGACACCCCACAAGGGCTGTGCTAACATGGGAAGAGACACTTAAAACCTTAAGAAAAAAAAATTTTTTGAAGATTTATTTTAGAGAGAGAGAGAGCACACGCATGCATGGGGGTGAAGGGCAGAGGGAGAGAGAAACTCAAGCCGATTCTGCAGTGAGTACGGAGCCCGAAGAGGGACTTGAGATCACGACCTGAGCTGAAACCAAGAGTTAATGCTTAACCAACCGCACCCCCCAGGCGCCCCAAGGAAAAATTTCTTTGAAGTACTCTACTTTTTATATTTTAAACTGAAAAGAGAAATTTTGGCAGAACTATTTTCTTTAAAAAGGAATCATGTCAGTTACTTTTTTAGGTAAGAGTTACACTAGTAAGATTCTTGGGGCGCCTGGGTGGCTCCGTTAAGCATCTGCCTTCTGCTGGGGTGGTGATCTCAGGGTCCTGGGATCCAGCCCCACGTGGGCTCCCTGCTCAGCAGGGAGTCTGCTTCTCCCTCTACCCCTCCCCCTGCTCCTGCTCTCTCTAATAAATAAAATCTTAAAAAAAAAAATACTAGTAAGATTCTAGAAATAGAGAGTAACTGGGCCAATAAGTCACCCGAAAACACCCTAGGAAACGTGGTTTTATTGGTAAATTGAACAGATGCCTTAATAACTATGAGTTTAGAAAAGTTTAGAGGAGTTTCCCAACTAGGAAAAATTTATTGGCACTGTCAAAATAAGATTCCTTTCCCAATGATGGGAAGAGTTGGGGACAGACAGAGAAAAATAGTTGAGGTGAAGATGACAAGCATCTACCAGAGTTACCAAAGTCTCAATCCTAGCATTGGAACCCTTAATCTTAGGAAACAAACTGAGGGTTGCTGGAGGGGAGGGGGGTCCACACTGGGCATTGGGGAAGGTATGTGTTGTAAGGAGTACTGGGTATTATATATGAACTGATGAATCATAGACCTGTACCCCCGAAACAAATAATACACTATATGTTAATTGAATTTAAATAAAAAAAAATAAAAAGGAAAAGTCTTGTTAAAAAAAAGTCTCAATTCTAGCATTTGGTTATGAACCTAATTTCTTAATTAAAAAAAAAAAAAAAGTTCAGCAGTAAGGATCAGAAGATCAGAAGTGAAGTTGAAGTGCCTATAAGCTGTGTCAAACAAACTAATTTGGACCAGAAGTCCTAACACAGGTCAATGTAACTATTTCTATATTTAAGTTTTCCCTCAGTTTCTTTTCTTTTTTTTTTAAAGATTTTATTTGACAGAGAGAGACAGCGAGAGAGGGAACACAAGCAGGGGGAGTGGGAGAGTGAGAAGTAGGCTTCCTGCAGAGCAGGGAGCCTGATGTGGGGCTCGATCCCAGGACCCTGGGATCTTGACCCGAGGTGAAGGCAGACGCTTAACGACTGAGCCACCCAGGTGCCCCTCCCTCAGTTTCTTAATACCACACTAATACAGGAGCCATTAACTATGTATAGCTACTTAAATTTTAATTAAAAATAAATATTCAGTTCCTCAGCCACAGTAGCACATATAAGTAGTGCCTACCAAATTGCAAAGTGTAGAATGAACATTTCCATCACTGCTGAAAGCTCTATTGGGCAGTGTTGAACTACTAGAACCTCTCAAACCCAGGCAATCCAGAACAAGAGTTTTTATACTTCCTATGCTTACTAGCTTTAAATGTTGGAGCTCTTCCTTCCTGGTATGTACAGGCAATTTGTATAGATCTTCTTACTGAACACTGCAGATGACACAGAACTAAATGAGATTACCTACACAATATGGTTTTAGAAGAATGTTTTTTGATAAAAACATTACAACATCTAACCCAATCATTTTTTTTTTTTTAGGAGGGAGAGAACACTTGTGCAAGTGCGGGTGGAGGGGGAAAGGGAGAGAGAATCTTTAGAGGTTCCATGCCCAGTGTGGAACCCGATGTGGGGCTCGATCTCAAAACTCTGAGATCATGATGTGAGCTGAAATCAAGAGTCGGACACTTACTGAAGCACCCAGGCACCACTTTTTATTTAAATTTCAGTTAATATACAGTGTAATAATAGTTTGAGGTGTACAATACAGTGATATAACACTTCCATGTAACACCTGGTGCTCATCACAACACGCACTCTCCTTAAATCCCCATCACCTATTTCACCCATCACCAAACCCCCCCATAATCATCAGTTTGTTCCCTGTAGTTAAGAGTCTGTTTCTTGGTTTGTCCCTCTCTTATTTTTCCCTTTCCGTGTTTGTTTTGCTTCTTAAGTTCCACATGAGTAAAATCAAATGGTTTTTGTCTTTCTCTGACTTATTTCACTTAGCAATATACTCTCTAGCTCCATCCATGTCATTGCAAATGGCAAGATTTCATTTTTTCTCATGGCTGAGTAATATTCCATTGTACATATACACATCTTCTTTATCCATTCATCAGTTGAAGGACACTTGGGCTGTTTCCTTAATTTGGCTACTGTAGATAAGGCTGCTATAGACATTGGGGTGCACATATCCCTCTGAATTAGTGTTTTGGTATTCTTTGCATTTAACCAAAGTCTAATGTAAAAGCCATTTTATTAAAATGAGCAAAGCAAATCAATTAGGACAATTACACATTTTAATGCATGCTTTTTTTTTTTGTTTTTTAAGATTTTATTTATTTGCGAGAGAGAGAATGAGAGACAGAGAGCATGAGAGGGAGGAGGGTCAGAGGGAGAAGCAGACTCCCTGCTGAGCAGGGAGCCCGATGTGGGACTCGATCCGGAACTCCAGGATCATGACCTGAGCCGAAGGCAGTCGCTTAACCAACTGAGCCACCCAGGTGCCCCTAATGCCTGCTTTTTAAAAAAATATTTTATTTATTTATTTGACAGAGAGAGAGAGAGAGAGAGAGAGAGAGAGACAGTGAGAGAGGGAACACAAGCAGGGGGAGTGGGAGAGGGAGAAGCAGGCTTCCCGCAGAGCAGAGAGCCTGATGTGGGGCTTGATCCCAGGACCCTGGGATCATGACCTGAGCCCAAGGCAGATGCTTAACGACTGAGCCACCCAGGTGCCCCTTAATGCAGGCTTTTGACGTGTCAAATGGATTCACATTCTTGAAGGGTTTTCCATGTGCTGGAGCTACAAGCAAACCATAAGAAACTATAAAGACGGGGGTGCCTGGGTGGCTCAGTCGGTTAAGGGTCTGCCTTCAGCTCAGGTCATGATCCCGGAGTCCTGGGATCGGGCCCCACACTGGGCTCCCAGATCAGTGGGGAGCCTGCTTCTCCCTCTCCCCCTGCTTGTGCACTCTCTCTTGCTATATCTCTCTCAAATAAAATCTTTATTAAAAAAAAAACTATAAAGACATTCCTATTAACCAAGTAATTTCTGAATGTAACACATAGAGTATTCTAAACACTTACAATCCTGGTGATCCACTTAAACAAAGCCCTAACAAGCAATCAAGCCTTCCTAATGATTAAGTAGGACAGGTTGTTGATTTTTACATATGTCAATATTACAGAATCCTAAAAAGCTTTTGTTGACTGGGAAGTAAATTATGGCTTAGCTTTCAAAGTCACACCTGCCTACACTGCTCAGCATAAACTAAAACATGAACAGGCACAAGTTTTCCTCCCTTAATCATAGTTTTTTGGCACCTCTCCTGAAAGACTTTCCAAAACATACTTATCCTCAAAGATCACAGAAAAGCTGCCATAGTACATTGGTAGAGACACTGCACAAATAACACATTATTCTTCCCTCCATTTGTAAGAAGTAAAATCTTTTCCTGGGAAACTTCTCAGATGAACACCTACTCAATGTATTCCACAACATATAATACCCATCTATAGCACAGTATTACCTAAATGAAGTAGTCATAAGTTTCAGAAAGTTTAAGGATTATTGCTGACTATAATGATGAACACAACCTTTTTCAAAAAGAGAACTCACATTACTGGTATTTCAATTTAAATTTTTAAGAGTTAAAAAAAATTTGAACCACACAGGAGGTTAAAAAATAAAAAAAAATAAGTCTCACTGCCAGGGTAAAATAAGGACTAATTAAAAGTCAGTTGAAGAATTCAGTTCCCTAGATATCCTCCCCAACTAAGAAAACTAGAGGTTTACATTGGAAGAACATTTTCTGAGGATTTAGACTAATCTGAAGGAAAGCCCAAAGATACAGGAGGTTCCAATGAGGAAATTGTGGCAATGGGAAGCATGAGTGTAACTGCAGTGAGGGAGAGCTATATCCTCTTCGGTAAGTGGATGTCAACATGGAAGAAATAGTGATATAATACTGTTATCTAAAGATACAGAGGTACGGGGCACCTGGGTGGCTCGGCTGGTTAAGTGGCTGCTTTCGTGATTTTATATCACTTAATTTCAAGTGTGAAGGTATTTATACTCTGATAATTGCTCAAAAATAAGGTACATTTCAGATTGCTTATTTGGACTTCTGACGTGACTTATTTTTCTAGGGTCTCTTAATTTTCAGAAAATCCACAAGCTTTTTAAGTCATGTATAACACATTCTTTTTATTCTTAGAATTTGTGCAACAGAATCCATGTTGTTTTTGAAGACATTCTTAGACAAGAGAGCAGCAAAGCTGTGAATATACAGATACCAGTTCAGATTTTACTTATTTTTTGCCATCCGATGGCCAAAACCACTTCCTTCCTCTTTCCTCAGCTACATACTCTCATTCTGAACAACTATCTCACCTTTATTTTCTTCATCCAGTCTTAGATTTTTTTTAAATTTAATTTTTGTTTTTTTTTGTATATGAAATGGGAAGCTCTTTCATCCTTTTTTTTTTCCTTCTTCCACTGGACTCTTTATACTCTCTACATTCACATCATAGCAAAACACTTCATTCTTCATTCTCACACATTTATTTATTGAGAGAACGAGTACACACAGGCACACAGCTGTGGGTGCGTGTGTTTGGGGGTTAGAGCGAGAATCGCAAGCAGGCTCCATGCTGGGTGCGGAGCCCCACATGGGGCTCAATCCCACCACCTTAGATCATGATCTGAACTAAAATCAAGTCTGACATTTAACCGACTAAGCCACCCAGGCACCCCAACTCAAACACTAATTTTAACTCCACTATTAAGAGCATGAACTCTGGACCCAAAATGTTGAATATGAATCCTAGCTTTACTATATTTGTCATCTTGGGAAATTTAAACTTCTCTGTTTCTTCTGTAAACTGGGCCAGGGGGATGATAATGGCATCTATTTTACAGGGATGTTATGAAGATCAAATAAGGTTAATATTTGTGAAGGTTTTACAAGACCTAGCTATATGTAATTATATTTTTATAAATAAACAGTAGCTTGGCTTTCATAACTTACCAAAATTTCAAGCCTGCAAATTTAGATTCTTCAATGTGAAAAGTTAGTGACAATAGCATTTGATTTGTTTTGTTTTACAAACTTAAGCTGAGCTATCATGGGCTTCTGAGTTACTTCTGTGTGGCAGCCATTGCTAGAAGTAGGCATACTTGAATATTAAGTATATGCAATGAACGATGATCTGTGATAAGGTTCAAAACAGTAAGGACAGATACATCCTTGGGGTTAATAAATAGTTGGTAATTTACAAAGTAGTTCAGTTGGTTAATTATACAATAAGGAAGAAACATTTTTAAGCCCAGGAAGCCTAGCTTCTTAAAACAGGAGTTCCTGGGCCCTTCATATACATTTCCATACTTTTAAATAATATATAGAGTGGAAACTGAATTTTTTAGTGATGATTCAGAGTACTACAAATATAAAATGTCCAATATTTTTTAAGTTTAGAGAATTGCAGGTAATGTTTACATTTCAATTTTTTGAAAAATTGAAATATATAGTTTTATTTTAGGAACTTGAAGTATTTTTGCTATAAGCCAATATTGATCTGTAAGGTAGAAAAGTACTACATTACCTTTCTTTGCATTCTGGGCAATCTGAGGAATGTATCAAGTCCTTCAGCCTCTATGGTACCATCTTATCAATATTCTAATGCCTAACGAATTGCTTATTATTTCTTATTCTACCCTAAGTGGCAATGTATCAGGTTAACATACTGTGATACATTGATCTCAGATTTGACATTGGACAAACCCTTATCTGGATGGTTCTGAGCTAGGTCCTATTTAATCAATTCCACGCAAAATCAGTGTTTTATCAGCTTGGGGTCAAACCTGAAAACTATCCAAAATACCACCACTATTAAGAATATCTATGGTCCTATGGCCCCTCAAACTATATGTAAAGTTTTTAATTTTTTTTTTTTAAGATTTTATTTATTTGTGAGAGAGAGAATGAGAGACAGCATGAGAGGGGGGAGGGTCAGAGGCAGAAGCAGACTCCCTGCTGAGCAGGGAGCCAGATGCGGGACTCCATCCCGGGACTCCAGGATCATGACCTGAGCCGAAGGCAGTCACTTAACCAACTGAGCTACCCAGGCGCAAAGTTTTTAGAAGGATCCAAAATATTTACTAACAAAGTGACCTAAAAACAATCTCAAAAATCTGGAAGTTCTCAGGTTAAGATTTCTGTAACATACTTATTTATGCTTCTTAAGTCTTACCATGTACCCAATCTAAAACAACTACAGCATTTGAACTTTTGTAGAGGTATTTGCAAAGCCCTAAGAACTCATCTCTTTCACACCTATCTGATTTGTGGTAAAGATGGGTTATATCCAATGTCGCACTGAGTTTTTTCTGCCACAGAAGAAATCAACCTGGATGTTAACCTACCTACACTTTGATTCTGTCCCAAAATTCACTTCTATATGATTAATATTCTCAGATCTAGGCTACTTTGTACTTTAGAATACACTGCACACAAACCAGATTACAATTCTAGTAGCAGACTTCTTATTCTTGGCTTGGGGATATGCCTTTACCTGTGCATTAAGGAATATCCCTGGTTCTAGCACTTACCCAGTGGAGGTTCCAGAGAACTTGGTCAAGACATTATACTTCTAAAAAATAGATTTACAGGGGTGCCTTGGTGGTTCAGTCTGTTAAGCGTCTGCCTTTGGCTCAGGTCCTGCGTGGGGCTCCCTGCTCAGCAGGGGGATCTGCTTCTCTGGCCCTGATCATGTTCTCTCTCTTGCTCACTCTCTGATATAAATAAATAAAATCTTAAAAAAAATTAGATTTACAGATACTGGGGAGAGGAGAGGGTTAGAATTTTAGACTGTTAATCTAATGAGATGCGAGATAAGGCTACCAGCTTTTCATAGAAGATCTGTAAAAAGATACTAAAATTATCATACTAATAACTGAAGAAACAGGAATATATGTTTCTCTTCCTAAAAGACATATACAAACCCCTTCCTCAGGACAAGAGACTATCACTCTCCCCCCACCTTTTAAAAGGCAAATATCCTTCTTCTCAGAAAAAACACC